>NW_006800038.1:1351304-1426917 GCF_000485575.1 Poecilia formosa
ATTAAATGCTATAAATATCAATTGTTCCAACAATTAATCAAATTTAAAAAAAACTGGCACATTCTGCAGATTTTTCCCATTTAAAATAATTTATTTAATATTAGGTTATCACTAAAAGATGCAAATAAATCTGCTTTTTCTGATTCATGCAAGCCTTTTTGGGGACCGAAGCAGATTTTGATCTGGTGCACAACCAGATTTTTATTTAGTATGCACTGGACAAGTTAGCCAAAGTGATTAATAATGATTACTCACAGCATCAGAGTGTGGTTAATTTGGTTAAATTTTGTAATCGACTGACCGCACTAATCTCCTAACATTCAGAGCTCTTAAATTCAACATCAGTCATCTCCAACTCGAATCTGTATCCTAAAAAAGCGAGGCAGCTTCTCCCAGCAGGAGCAGAACATGGACACAGACTTGGCTTTGCAGCTTCTCATTAGACGCTGTTTGTTGGTTTAAAAACCTCCGCAGGGAGGCTGGGAGGTTCAACAGGAGCAAGCTCTCTCACACGCCCACAGGACGCTCAGGGATAATTGTAGACTTCTCTTCACGTCTGGACTAAACAGCCCACAGAAACGCGTCGTTTTAAAACTTTACACAACAACAACAGCAGCTACAACCAACTCTTAAATCCAACAGGGAGGACGTAAAGCTGAGCTCCTTAAAACGAAGTGGGAAAACTCTATAAAAACTCCCAGTTTGGATCCGTTTTAACAGGCAGTTTATTAGCAAACAGTGAATTAAATCCAACCTCAGACTGATTCACACCTTCCTGGAGATCAGCAGCTCCAACTATGCCGACTGTAACAGAGAGAAATCCACTGCAGAGACTTCCTGCAAGCTGATCCCAACATGTTGAGGGTTGAGCTTGAGGGAAAAGAGGCAAA
The DNA here is from genome assembly GCF_000485575.1 of Poecilia formosa. Taxonomy (NCBI): domain Eukaryota; kingdom Metazoa; phylum Chordata; class Actinopteri; order Cyprinodontiformes; family Poeciliidae; genus Poecilia; species Poecilia formosa. Next base: position 1,352,195 of record NW_006800038.1, read on the forward strand.
ACTGGAAACTAAACCTTCACTCAATTCACACAAACTATTACAGCTGCTTCGCTCTCATTAGGACTGCAACGATTAATAAGTCCAACTTATTTAGTAATCAATCAATCAATCGTTAACTGGAGTATACAGACTCAAAAAAGGAAATTTTCTGTTATTTAAATTACCGTAAAACAAATACATATATTTTCATGTAAGATGAAAAACATTCTTTGTAAATATGTTCTACCCAGAACTCGAGTGACGGTTTTATCTTCACCTGGTTCAAATGCTGTAAAAACAACAAACATCTTTTGCTATCCAATTATTAAACTGTTAATAAATTATTAATCCTACTAATAATCAGCAGATCAGCCTGTTTAGTCAGGCCAACAGGACTGAACTTTTCATATTTATAAGCTCCAGATGCGTTCTTTGCTATAAATGAATAAGGGTTCTCTAAACAAATGTTATATTATTTCATTTTAGGCAATAAAATATTACATTTCTTACTTAAAAACAAGAAATTTATTTTGTTTCTTTGCATCTTTTCATGCATTTCTGATGTTGCATAAAAATGTTTAGTGGTTAAATAAAAAATCTGGCGTAAAGCAGCAGCAGCGCGGGCTTCAACGCGCCAGCTGTGTGATTGGTCCGCTCTCCTGGCTTTTAATGCATAAACTATCATTTAGGAATAAATTTACTCTGCCAGTGAAACGCTCAGAGTAACAGAGACGCTTGCAATCTGACTTTAACTTAAAAATATATATATGTATATTTTTTTCATTATTAATTTTTCTAATAAAAAAAAAAATATAAAAAAAAAAAGCAACACTTGGCCTGGCGGGGGGCTGATAAAGCATGGCGGGCTGCCAGGCTTATAATACACTGGGGTAAAGCCATGATATTTATATGTATTTTTAATAATATTTTATTTGAGTGGAGAAATATTGACATTCAGCTGTTTGAGTGGAGAGTTCTTGTTGTGCTGTAAAGGATAATTTCACTTCATTCTGGATTTTAAGTGACAGAGTGATTTACAGTTCAGATGTTTACACGATTCCCTGGTAATGGCAGCATCATGCTGAGCCACGATTTGCTGCCACATCACAGATCAGTTCCACCAAATGATAAATTTGGAGTTTTTATAAACTATTGCAGATTTCTGTTGTTTCAACCAGACTTCACTTGATTTTCCTACCTGCCCGTTTCCATAGCGATGGGACTGGGCGGGGCGTCTCCTCCACCAGACGACACGATGTTGGTGAGGGTGACGACGTTCTCCTCAGAGTTTCCTCCTCGCTCCTTCCTGCTGATGGAGCGGCTTGAATCTGGAGACCACTCCTGCAAAAAAAACACAAAAAAAATCTGTCAGGTAATTATTAATCGTTTTACCTGATTTTTATGTTTGAAACGTAAAATAACTTCTTTACTTCACACTTTAGTCCAAATGTTTAATTTATTATGCAGAAAAGCCAAAAACTGCACAAGGAACAAGAAAGCAGATTTATAATCAAGCTGAACCTGAGGAGAAGTAAAAAGAAGATTACAAATAAAAACAAAATGACTAAATTCTGTATTCTCACTTTAAACAGGAATCAAAGCTAAACAGAAGAGATCCACGTCTCTGATGACAGACAGCAAACATGCACGCCCATTATAATAACAGAGTGCAGAAAGAGAGCAGCTCCAGATGAAGTTACTGCCGTTTTCATTGTCTCTGGAGGTGTGTGCAATGAACTAAATGTGCCTACAGGTACAAGAATAACATTTAAAGGTGACCTATTATGCAGGTTAGAATAGTTGGATAGGAGCGAGAGGTAGATCTAAGCTTGCTTGTTTATTGTCGTCATAGCAACTGCCTACTAAGATGGCTGCCACGGAAATTCACAGAAGTGTGAAGAGAACCATGTACTGCAAAAAAAAACAAAAAAAAACAGATGGATTCCCCCCCCCCCCTTTTTATGTGTTTAGTTTGTTCTTTTAGAAGCAGTTGAGACTGAAATGTTCGTATAAGAAAAACGAGCAAACCGTAAATTTTAAAGTCTGAAAAATATTTCCTGAAAACATCAGAGCAGCTTTAGGCTTAAACATCTGACTTCCAGGCAGATGGAGGTGAGGTTGGATAAAGAAAAATGTTCCTAGTGATCTAAATGCAAGGCTGTTGGAGTGTGTGTGAGTGTTTTGTGAACAATGGGCCTCTGTCTGCGTGGCGGCGGCACTGTGGGAACACTGGGAGATTCCTCTGAGGACAGAGATGCATCTCTCCCTGCCAACTTCTCCCTCTGGACATGTTTTTTGTTTGTTAAATGTCTGGTATGACAACAGGAGATTTTTTATTTATTTTTTACCACATTTTGAACTTGTAAGATCAGATTAAATTAACTTTCACTTACATCTATGTTGTAAAAGATTTTGAATTAGTCGTCAATATTTTTCTAGAGCTACTGGCACAAATTTGAAGCTGCAAATGTGGCCATTTATGTTAAATTTTCTGTAAATCGTAAGTTCCAGCACTTTAGTATTTTCTTTAGGCAGTTAGAATATAATCAAGTTAGTCTGAAACCAAAACCTGTACTTAATTTTATTTTTGTATTGGAATTGTTGCTTTTAAGAACATAGTCAGTGGTGGAGACGTTTCTTGCTCATCAAATGTCCACTATGATGGCAATAATAATTTTTAACCATGTTGTTTTATTTGTAATATTAGATTAAGTTAACTTTTGTTTAGATCTAAGTTCTAAGACATTTTTAGTTATTTTGTTTATATTTTTGCTAGAAATAAATAAGTACATTTTTCAAACAAGTCAAAAGTGTGTTTAAGAAACAAACTGTCTTTTCTTGGAAAATTAAAAGGCAGCATCAGCCATGTTTGTTTATACGTTCCGTCCTCAGATCCAGATGACACCCAGACAGTATATTTAGCTTTATGCTGCACTTTCAGTAATCTACAATCTTCCCTTTGAGTGTCTCGAATGCAGAGAAACAGACTGGAAGAAACGCAATCATTTCTGAGCATTTCAGCTTCATTTGTTTCTCTGAAATGAGACACTGTCGTTCTAATACACCCACAGTAGGAGGTGTGGAGGCTGAAAGGCAGGAATCCAGGTCACCATATCCCTGATGTACTGTAACAACCAAAACTGCAAATCACCTCAAACACAAAGGAGGAAGAGTAATGTTACACTGCCCACAAGTTGGGAACAAATACAGGAGAAAATCCTTTAAGGAGGATTATTATGAAAAATACATGCAGGATTTGTTAGCTGTCTGTAAGGAGTTTCTGGCTTTGTGCTGTAATGTTTGCAGAAATGAGGTGAAATCTGCAGATTTTCACAGAAGGATTAATAAATCTGAAAGTGTGTGTGTGTGTGTGTGTGTGTGTGTGTGTGTGAGTGACATTCCTGACCCCACTCACTGCTCTCCACTATAAAACCAGGCATTCACTGCAAACCTGTTTAATATTCAGCCTGCTGCACACAGACACACACTGGACTCTGGATCGAGTTGACGCAGAACTTTTTTCCTTATTTACATTCAGTTTACAAACGGGGAGTTATTGATTTAGAGCTCCAGAGGTGACCCGGTTCATAAATAACTACTGAATACCTGCTGAACCGCTAGTTTAAACGTTTCTCCTCCAGGGATGAGTTGAAGTTTATTCATCTTACTGATTGGCTAAGGATTAATTGATAAGCAGATATTTTAAGAATTTGAGTTTTCGCCGATAGCGCATCAGGCGCCCCTGATGCGCTATCGGCGCATCAGGGGCGCCGATAGCCTTTCCATAAAATAAAAGGGCTACATTTTTTTCTTTTAAATTATGCTAAATAAAAAAAATAAATATTATTTATTATTATTAAAACGGAATAAAGTGTTTTTCTAGTCCCACACCAAACTCTGTTTAGACCGTTTTTCTTCTCCGTTCTAATTTGGCCGCCATATTTGTTTCTGTATCGACGGTTCCGCTAATCAGGCTGACCAGCGGCGCCCTCTGCTGGATGGAGGCCAAACTACAACATTAACATAAAGTCTAAGCGGATGTTATTAGTGAATCGATTGGAACTAATTTTAATCTAATAAACCATTGATCGAAAAAAAAAATGGTTGCAAGTTGATCACTTGTTTGAATTCCTATTTTTCACGGTTCTGAATGAGTGTGTGTGTGTGTTTCCACACCTCAAACTGGGGCCAGTTCATGCTCATCCCCGGTCCGTGGGTGTTCCTCCACCACCGCAGGTCTTCAGTATCGTTAGCCGCCCGTATGGTCTGACCCAGATCCTGGTGCAGGTTCTTAAAGCTGTTGGTTAAAACCATCACAATAAAGTCCTTCATGAGATTAGTCTGAACCAAGTTCTTGTCTCTTTGCACTTTTATAAAGTCTTAATAAAAGATTAAGGTTTTTTTTCCAGATTTGTTGTTTTTATTCAATATTTTCACAACTTTTGAGTTGTTCTATTTAATTTTAATATTTTTTTTTTAAATTATCCAAATCCCTAATGATCAAGTTTGAGTTTTATTTTGCAAAATACGTTTCTAATACCTCTGATTTTAGAAAGTGTTACTGGTTAATTACTCTGAGAAAGTTATAAGACTGAACATCTATGTAGGAAATGCTAACTGAGGAAGTTTAACTTTAAAACTGTTTGTCTTGTAAAACTAGGATTTAAATTGTAATCAGTTTAGACAAATTTTTTAACCAAAAACTCCAAATAAATTTGAAAAAAAAAAAAAACATTAAAAATTCATCTCAAACCATATGATTGTAGCCTAAGAAACCATATTAATTACCTTCACTTGACTTTTTCTTTGCAGATTCATATAAACTAAAGAAATGTAATCTAAAATCCATTTTGTTTGAGTTGTGACCCCAATAATTTAAAGTTAGCCACACTTTAATCTGAAACGGTCTGAAAAATAAATGCTCAAGCAGAGCAGTAGGGGGCAGCAGAAAGGCCTTTATGTTTTGGTTAAAATTTTTAAAATAAATGCAGCTGCTTCAGAAATTTTCTGATTAAATCCAAAGAGTTGAAGCTGGGAGGGAGCATCAGAAAACAACTCCAGAGAAATTTAAAAATGCATCAAGATTAAAGACATTAGAAGCAGAACCAGACACTTTGTTGAAAATATGTAGTTTGTGAAGCTACTTTAAAGTTATTTTTTGTCCCGTTTACTCGGACTTTACCATGGCAACTTGAGCTTGTTTAAATAAAACCAGAGGTCAACAGTTAATGGACGACGGTTCAGGTTTTGTATTAACCTCTGTGTACATACACACATGTTCCCACATGCACCAGCAGCTGCATGCCTTCGATCTGAGTCAGCTGCCATCACTTTTTCACGTTTCTCCCCAGAGGAAGTGAAAGTTTTCCCACCTGTCTTTAGCGGACAGGTCGAGGTGCGTGTGGATGTCCAGCAGGACGTCTTTGAAGAAGCGCAGTCTCTTCCGTTCTGCCTCCTGCGTGAGGTCGAACACCTGCTCCATGTCCTCCATGTAGCGAGGGTTGCAGCGGTTCAGCTCCTCCAGGGCCTTAGCGTAGCGCTCCTTCGCCTACAAAACAAACACAAACACTTCCTCAGGCTGAAAATGTCTGAATAATCACAGCACTGTCATTCTGAGCCACCAAACACCACCTAAGGTGATGGAAAACCTTTTTATTCCTGCACATTGCAAAATAAAAAAAAAAAAAAAATCATTTAAAATAGAAAACACTATTTCAACACAAATTTTTGGACAAAAACCAAACAATATAAATGTTTTACATCAGTCATTATCAATTATTTATTAGTTTTTTGTTTTAAAAATCTGAAATAATTCCAAACAGAGATTTTCTGTTTTGTCTACAGTTTTTACTCCACACCGTTAAGTTTTAAGCAAGTTATGAGGATTGGTGGAGAAACTTAAACTGCTGCTGCGCCAGTTACTCAACAGGTTGTTGCTAGGTAACCAAAGGATGAGTGAGTTGCTAGGTAACCAAAGGATGAGTGAGTTGCTAGGTAACCAAAGGATGAGTGAGTTAGTTGATTCCACCAACACAGCTTAGCTAGCTGAGAGGTTGAGCCGCTAAAGTCTTTCCTCTGCCTACATCTCCCAGAAAGCAGTGATTCAAGAGTTCAGTGAATATTCTAGCAGATGTGTTGATATTGATCATGCGTCTATATTGTTATTGATTTATTGGCCCAGCCCTATTTAAAGGTGATGTATTATACTTCCTTGTACAGGTGAGGATAGGTCTGTGGTCTATATAAAACACGTTAATTACATTACAAAATAATTTTTAGTCTAGATTGAGCTTCTTTCAGAATGAGCCTTTTTACGGCCTTTTGTCACTTTAAACTCAAACTGCTGCTGGCCATGACCCCCAACTCAACGTTAACACTCAAAAATAAAAATGGCTGCAAACAGATGCGCAATTATACAACAGTACATCTTTGAAAAGCATAAGTAGAATCTCCTTCACAATCAACAAGAATCCTCCAAGTGGTTTCTGAACAAAAGCTGGTCAAATGTGCTGGAGATCCACAAGGGTTGCTAGGTAACGGAGCTGTGTTCGGCTGGGGTTGCTAGGTATCTGAACAGCCAGGAACTTTTTGAAATGGTTCATCTTCCAGACACCAAAAAACATCAACTTATTGCCAACTGTTTTTTTTAAGCACATAAATTGAAGACAAAAACATGCAAAACATTTACATGATGGGTTCCATTTAAAAAATTTTGGGGTCCATTTGATCAGCTTTAGTTCAACATCTAAAATACTTTGACTCGACTAGATCATTCCATAGATTCTTCAAAACTAATAGATTTATGAAACCTTCATTTCCATTGGAAACACAAAATATGTCTAATAATAAATGTAATTTGAAGATCTGGACCAAATATTGTGCATCCCTTCATTTTGTGGTCCATTTGTTTTCTTCCACCCAGGGTGATCAGATGTTTCTAATTACCGTTTTATTTTATTGCGGCTGTCATGGGAAGTATTGTGGTTCAATCAGTCCATTTTAAAAGCCACTCAGGTTTTAAAAAGCCTCTTTAACGAGTTCCTCAGAGAAAAGATGCAGTTAAGGATTTGTAATTCCCCTCATGCTGCCAGAAACCACAAACGTTATGTAAACAACCCGAGTTATCCTGAAAGTTTCATTTTATCGGGCTGTAGGTGTGGTGGCTCACACCGACTGCAGACTGAAACTCTTCCGTACTTAGTGCTATAATTAAAACTTTATTCAGTCATTTGTGATTTAGCTTCAGAATAAATAAGTGACGTCTGGATGAGGGAAAGTGTCACCAAGCTGAGACTGAATTCATCCCAGATTTCTCAGATTCTTTCCTCTCTTCAGCTTCTCCGTCCCGCTGTCGGGTTTGTCCCGAGCCGAAACGAAGGCGATACAAGCTCAGTCATGTTTTAAAGGCAGAGACGTTTTACTGGACTCACTGGCACACCCTGACTGGGACGACTGGAGCTCCTCCCGGGATGCTAAGAGTGGTTTCACACCTGATAGTCCGGTAGAGTCGGTTCAATTGGGGACCAAAATTGCAACATTTGCTACATTTTCTGAGTCAAACCAACCAAACCATTTGAAACACTGGTTCCCCTCCTCGCCTGTGGGGGCACTGCACCAAGAACCACTGATGAAACAAAGACACTAGCAAATGAGCGCAAAACTTTGTCAATAAACACAAATTTGCAATTGTAGTGCTTAAATTAAATAAAGAAAACAATTAAAATCCAGCGTGAAGAGGCGTGTTCACATGGTAAGTTATTAAAAACACATGCAGCGCCACAATCCTCCAACTACTTCCTGTCATCTTCATGGTTTGTGACAGATGAAACATCTGGTTGTTGATCATGTGCAAAAAAAGAGTTTAAATGGTAATAATGTGAAATAAACCAATTTCAATGTGGGCAAAAAATGAATAAATAAATAATAAAAAAAAAAAAACGTATCACAGCACCAGAAACAAGTTCTCTCTAAACTGGTGTGTTTCCATTAAGCAAATTTAGTTTAGAAATGTTAAATTGATCAATTATATGGTCAATGACAAAATGGTTGTAGGAATTCCCTTTTGTCATTTCTCCCGCTAGCGCTAAGCTAGCATGTTTGCTTTGGTTGTTTTTACCCAGAATGCTCTGCACTGTAGTCCACTTCCTGTTTTGGGAGCAGCCTCTGGTCTGCTTGGCGTTCACATATAAATTCAAACCACACGAGTTTAATTCAACCAAACTGTCACCGAGGTTTGGACCAGAGTTCTGGTTGGTTACGTGTTCACACCTCCCCAAACGGACCAGACTTTCTGGACTGAAGTTTGACTAGAGCAGAGTAAAAAGGATTCGTGTGTGTTTCAGTTTTGTACCTTCTCAGCCTCTTGGTTGCAGCGCTCGGTCCGGACCGTGAATTTGCGGACTTCCTCCTGGGATTTGGACGGGTCAGCCTTGGCATGCGTTTCCCTGGAAATGGCCGTCCACTCCTCCTTCTTGGCCTGATGGTAGCTTTTCTTACTGGACTCCACCTTGACGCACACAGATTTGATTTTCGATTAATTGTGCGGCTTTCATGCAAACTCATGTAAAAGACGCTTTTCATCATTTTAAATGAGAAAATAAAAATTTTGTTACCTGAAATGCAACAACATANATTTTAAAAGCCACTCAGGTTTTAAAAAGCCTCTTTAACGAGTTCCTCAGAGAAAAGATGCAGTTAAGGATTTGTAATTCCCCTCATGCTGCCAGAAACCACAAACGTTATGTAAACAACCTGAGTTATCCTGAAAGTTTCATTTTATCGGGCTGTAGGTGTGGTGGCTCACAGACCGAAACTCTTCCGTTCTTACTGCTATATTTAAAATTTTATTCAGTCATTTGTGATTTAGCTTCAGAATGAATAAGTGACATCTGGATGAGGGAAAGTGTCACCAAGCCGAGTCTGAATTCATCCCAGATTTCTCAGATTCTTTCCTCTCTTCAGCTTCTCCGTCCCGCTGTCGGGTTTGTCCCGAGCCGAAACGAAGGCGATACAAGCTCAGTCATGTTTTAAAGGCAGAGACGTTTTACTGGACTCACTGGCACACCCTGACTGGGACGACTGGAGCTCCTCCCGGGATGCTAAGAGTGGTTTCACACCTGATAGTCCGGTAGAGTCGGTTCAATTGGGGACCAAAATTGCAACATTTGCTACATTTTCTGAGTCAAACCAACCAAACCATTTGAAACACTGGTTCCCCTCCTCGCCTGTGGGGGCACTGCACCAAGAACCACTGATGAAACAAAGACACTAGCAAATGAGCGCAAAACTTTGTCAATAAACACAAATTTGCAATTGTAGTGCTTAAATTAAATAAAGAAAACAATTAAAATCCAGCGTGAAGAGGTGTGTTCACATAGTAAGTTATTAAAAAACATGCAGCGCCACAATCCTCCAACTACTTCCTGTCATCTTCATGGTTTGTGACAGATGAAACATCTGGTTGTTGATCATGTGCAAAAAAAGAGTTTAAATGGTAATAATGTGAAATAAACCAATTTCAATGTGGGCAAAAAATGAATAAATAAATAATAAAAAAAAAAAAACGTATCACAGCACCAGAAACAAGTTCTCTCTAAACTGGTGTGTTTCCATTAAGCAAATTTAGTTTAGAAATGTTAAATTGATCAATTATATGGTCAATGACAAAAAGGTTATAGGAATTCTCTTTTGTCATTTCTCCCGCTAGCGCTAAGCTAGCATGTTTGCTTTGGTTGTTTTTACCCAGAATGCTCTGCACTGTAGTCCACTTCCTGTTTTTGGAGCAGCCTCTGGTCTGCTTGGCGTTCACATATAAATTCAAACCACACGAGTTTAATTCAACCAAAGTGACACCGAGGTTTGGACCAGAGTTCTGGTTGGTTACGTGTTCACACCTCCCCAAACGGACCAGACTTTCTGGACTGAAGTTTGACTAGAGCAGAGTAAAAAGGATTCGTGTGTGTTTCAGTTTTGTACCTTCTCAGCCTCTTGGTTGCAGCGCTCGGTCCGGACCGTGAATTTGCGGACTTCCTCCTGGGATTTGGACGGGTCAGCCTTGGCATGCGTTTCCCTGGAAATGGCCGTCCACTCCTCCTTCTTGGCCTGATGGTAGCTTTTCTTACTGGACTCCACCTTGACAGACACAGATTTGATTTTCGATTAATTGTGCGGCTTTCATGCAAACTCATGTAAAAGACGCTTTTCATCATTTTAAATGAGAAAATAAAAATTTTGTTACCTGAAATGCAACAACATAACATTTCTTTAGTGAACACTTGATAATTTGCAGCAAAGAATGAATCTCCAGCTAAAAAATACTTCTAACGTGAAAAACTCAACTCTTCCTGGTTCATTACAGTGTAGGACTGATCTGGTGATTATTTTTCAGGTTAACTAATTCATAATTTGATAGGAAAATGTGCTTCGTAGAGAATTTGTTAACAGAACTTTAACCAGGTGAAGCCAAATCTGCCACTAGAATAGTTCTGGGTGAAACATATTTACAGACAAAGTTTTTTTCCTTTTAAATGTAAAATCTAATTTTTTTTAGTAGATTTTTGGCTTAATTACTGCTCTGAGTGTGTCGTTTTTTCAGCAAATGCCCCTTTTTTGAGTCTGTATACTCCCGTTAACTAATCGATTACTAAATTAGTTGATTTCAACTATCGATTAATCATGATTAAAATGATTAATCGTTTTCTAGAGATTCTATTTTTAGAGTATAAATGGAAGGAACCAGTCATGAATGGATGGGAAGTAACAGAGGGACTGTACAATAGGAATAGAAAGAAGGATTGATGGACAGATGGATGAAAGGACGGGTGGACAGACAGAAGCACCTCTTTCAGCTTGCGGACCCAGGGTTTCTGAGCTTTCCTGAACCCGTCGTCTGCGTCCTTCGTCTCCCTGAAGCCTCCCATCATCTGCTTGTGGAAAGCGTCCTTCTGCCAGTCGCGGACTTTCTCGCTGTCCTCGCCCGCTAGCCGCTCCCGCAGCTCCATGTGCAGCTCGCTAAGGCGGTCGGCTGCCTGCATGAAGGCGTGCCACGCTTTCTCCAGAGTCCCGTACTGAGGGCCTGTTGGAGGAAAAACCGCTAAGCTAACGGTTTGACTTTTTGTGCAATTCTGAACAAAGGAGGTAAAAGTTTCCATTAATTAGTGGTGGACATTGTTAACTATAACATTAGCTGTTTTAACCCTAAAGCACTAAATATAAGCTTTGCTAGCATTAAAGCGCTACACCAACACAGCATTTAGCATAAGCTAACGCTAAAGCACTGGTGATATGGATTTAAAGTTTCATCACAATATTTTGTGGTATACTTATGATAATACTGACAATAAAAAGTATTGCTTCTTTAATAGGTAACTGTAAGGGTGTGAGTGAATAACTACAACTCTTGAAAAACATTCCCATTCACTTCTTTACAACACCATAGTTACATTAAAAAAGTGTGATCTGTATCACTAAACTACACAAATAGTCTTATTTTCAAATGTATTAATAGATCCATAGTCTCACTGAGCCAACAGTGGAGAAAACAGTAAAAATCCCAACAATACAAACTGTTCTGCACAGTTCTAAAATAAAGTAAAATCATTTTAAGAAATGTATCAAATTAGAAACAATGTGATGACTATCAGGAAAAATTTAAGTTAGGGAAAGCAAAGTTAGCAAAAAGAGCTAAGCTAAAATTTAGCCCTGCTATTAGCACATTACTGGAACTAAACTCCCAGTTTTCTGACATCTAGAACTACAAACTCATCATTGCTACTGAGATGACGGACCTTTTTCAACGATGCCCCTCCACCTTTTGGACCAGTCGCTCAGCTGAAGAGCGTAGCTCTTCTCAATCTTGGCTCTCTCCTGGAAGCAGCTAACGAGCTCGTTGCACAGCCGGTGGCCGTCATCGATCCGCTTCACCGTCCTTTTATAGTTACCCGGCTGCAGAAGCACAAAGACACAGAAATAAAATCACATAAGGAAGCTACAGTTTACGCAAAACCCAGTGCCTTTAGCTCAGAAGCTAAGGGTGACCCACAATGCTTCCCTGAACAGGTTAGCATAGGTCTATGGTTTATGCAAAACATGTTTTTTTTTATTATGCACAAAGTCATTCTTCTATCATGAGATTTTACGCTCTCCAACTCAACATTTACACTCACGCCTGAAAGTGGCTGTAAACAGATGACCAATTATAGAACCGTACTTCTTTGAAAAGCAGAAGTGGAGCCTCCTACACAACCAACAGGAATGCATCAAGGAGTTTCTGGATGTCAACAACAAAACACTTGTCTTTTCCAGCAGCCATTGTACAGCGCATCCAGCAGTAAAACCAGCTGACCAAATGTGCTTGGGTTGCTAAGTAACAAGCAGAGCTGGGTTCTGGTTGCTAGGTAACGGCACAGTGCCTGGGCAATGTGATTTAACAAGTTTTTGAAACGCATCATTTTAAAGACACCAAAAAATATTGATTAATTGCCAATTTAATGACTGAGTGAGTTTTCTAAGCGCTTAGGTGGTTTTTTTTAGACGCAGTAGAAACCCAAACGGAAGCATAAAAACGTACAAAATATGAATTTAGCATGACAAACAAAGCAAAGCAAGGCAGCGAGAATGTGTCCTGGTATTAAATGTGTTTTATTTGTACCTCCCAGAAGCTGTCGGAGCTGCCGAGGTCGCTGACGTCTCCGTTGGAAGACATGTTGGGGTCGGCCCTGCAGCACGGAATGATGGCGGCGGCACACGAGACTGCACAGAACGAAAGGGATTCACAGATTCAAAAGCAGCACATCACCTGGGAAGAGCTCTCTAATGCTGAGCCTTTAAACAGAACAACTTTAAAACAGAAGATCAACCTGTAGGGAGTTTCACCATAAAGAAACCATCAAAAAGCTCTAAATTCAAAAACAAACCAGCAGATTGTACCAAAAAAAAAGTCATTTTCCAATCAATACAAGCAGTTTAAAACTCCTTAATTAGGGTGAACATAACTGTCAAATTGCTGTGATCCAATATTCCTAGAAGGTTCCTTGCATCAGTGTTGAACTTTTTCACATCTTGTCACATTTTAACCACAAATTTCAATGTATTTCTAATTTGACAGGCAAAAACAAAGTGGTAAATTACTGAAAAGAGGAAAAAAATAAAATAAAATATTGATTATGTTTTATATGGTGTGTCTCTAACAGAGGACTTAAGATAATTTCAAAACAAATCTATGCCACAGTGTTCAGATTTTTATTGTTAAGATGGTAGTAATGCGTAATTTTCCCGTTGTTTTGGAGAGACGTCCATTTGTGGTTCAGTATTTGTGGATTTTTCTCTGGAGTGAGAAATTATTTAAAGAAAGTTCATGGATTTGTTTTGTAGATTATATCTAAAATAATAGAAAGAAAATGCAATTTGTGATGCTGAAACAGTTGTTGGGATTTTAAAGCAGCCAATCAAGGAGCGGCATTAATTTCCCTCGATGCCGATTGGCTGCAACCCACACTGCAAAAACACAAACTCTTACCAAATCATTTTTGGTCTTTTTTCCAGTGCAAACATCTCAATACACGTGAAATAAAGCAAAACTAACTTGATAACTAATGCATATTGAGGCATATTGGGTGTTTAAACCATTAAAGGCATTTTTAAAAAGGGATCTTAAGTATTTGATAATTTCTGCAAAAATCAGAAGAGCGTCACCACAGACTCTCAAAGCTTATTGTTTGCATGATGGTACACTGGTGCCTTTGACTGATGCTAATCCTAATCTAATCCCTGCTCAGAACACAATCCTTTTGGAAGAAGTAGCATTTCTGTTTCTGTTCATTTTCCTTCTGGCTTTAAGCTTCAGTAAATATCTGTGTCTGTAGGAAAACACAGAAGCAGCATTCAGCCTCTATGCACCACAAATCTGGACCAAACCTCCAGAAAACCACAACACAGCCGAAACAGAGTTTTTTTTTAAATTAATTTATTTAGAGTTGCTTTTAAACCATAATAATGGAACACTGATAAACATATTTGATTTGTATGGAGGATACATAATGTAATGTCTGTTATTAGCTTTGATAATTGTTGACAAGCTTTGGACACAAATTAGCCAAGATAAACCGCTAATCTGAGCTAGCCTTAAAAACAAATTATCCAAAACCAACTCTTAGGTTTCTTCAGGGTCGCTGTAATTCAGACAGTTACAAGAGCCATTTCCTGCCAACAGCCAGCTACAACAAATCTTTAAATAATCCGAATTGATATGAGTTACAACATTTAATTTCCCTTTGGGATCAAATTATCTACGGCCAACGGTTAAGATGAGCTAGCTATCTTGGAATACAAATTAACCGGGGCCGACATCAGTTAGCTACCTGAACAGAGTCATGACTTCAATCCTTTCAAATTGATCAGTTCCAATTTTCAGTTGGTGCAGGAAGATAATCTGCAGCAATTTACTCAATTATAGAAACAACAAAGGCTCCCAGTCTTTCTGTTTCTCTTTCTTCTTAAAGCTACTGTCTGAGGTGAATAGTTTTCGCATGAGATTGTGTTCTGCAAGGCTCAACTTGACTTCCCAGTTGTTTCACAACGCTCCCTCTCACTGTAAATAACTGCGTCGGTGCAGGGAGCAGGCCTCGGTGCAGCAGCGTAACCTTGGTGAGGATCTGCAGGGAGCGAAGCGCCGGCGGCTGTAAATAAACGCGGATGCTCCTCATGAGTTCTGCTACGACAACAAAAGCAGTCGGCAGCAGAAAGAATGTGGCACCACAAGCGAGAACCCGTGACTCATGGGCAATCATAGGTGTGTCTGTATCTGCGGAGACATGTGACGTCTAAGATTATCCCTAAAAGCTCAGGCTGATATTCAGAGACGGAGGGTAAATCTCAGACCCACGGCCCAGTGGGTGTTTTTCCACAGATGGGTGTAAAATTTGCCAACAGCTGCAGAGACCTCTCCCTGCAACGTGCTGGAACCTGACGATGAGCTACTGCCTCCACCGTGGGTCACTAATCAAACGTTAAAACTCATTCACAACCACTGGAAGACATTACAAACTATTATGCAACAGTGGGTATGTTTGTATTAACAGCAAATTAATCAAAGGGAGCAAGAAAAACAGGACTGAGCAAATCAGAGCCATTATAGACTTTTAAAAAGGTGTGGGAGTGTAAACTGACTGCTGTTCACTCATTTTTAATCAAGCAGGTTTTATTTAGGTGACTTTAAATCAACCGAGGCCGACAGCTAATCTGATCTGGATAGCTAACTCAGATTATTTTTTTGCTTCAGCTAATTTGTTACCAAAGTGTAGCTAGTTCATCTCAATGGTTGGCCTCAGCTCATTTGTATTCAAAGATAGAAAAATCAGATTAGCTGTTTGCTTGAGCTAATTTGTATTCAAGACTAGCTAGGTTTAGATTAGCTGTTGAATTCGGCTAATTTTTACTAAAATTAGCCGAGTTCAACAGCTAATTTTACTACCTAGACTACAAAGTCCAGGTAGTTGTTGACATCAGCTAATTTGTATTGGAAGCTAATTTGTATTCAAAGCTAGTTTGTACTCAAAGCTAGCCAACTCCAAGCAGTTGTTTGCCTAAGATCATTTGCATTCAAAGTGGACTGGCTTAGAGTAACTGTTGGCCTTCACCAATTTGTTTTCAAAGCCTTGCTAGCTTGGATTAGCTGTTGACTTCAGTTGTAATGCAAAATTAGCCATCACTGGGTAGTTGTTGGCATCAGCTAATTTGTGTTGAAAGCTAGCTACCTAAGATTAGCTATTATGCTCAACTAGATTGTATTCAAAGCTATAGCCAACTCTGCTTGCCTCAATCTGCATGCGAAGCTAGCTAGCTCATGTTAGGTTTAAAATCCTCTTTTCAGAAGAAAAGGAAGTTTCCTTTTCAGTTTGAAATCAAGATCCCAGAGTCTGGAGGAAAACAGACATCAAGGCTGTGATCAAAGCTGCCTGGGTTTCCTCTCCACCTCAGCAGAACCACAGGCGGACCTCCATGCTACGCTGCATTGATGCAGTAACTCGTGCAGAAGAATCAGATAAAAACTACGTACAGTCTTTATTCATGTAAAACGTGTTCAAACATGCCAACACATGGATTGGTGTTTGAATTTGGCCTTTATCATGGAGGATTCCTCCCACAGAAAGCAGCACAAATGAGGCGCTGATCTGCCTGATCTCAGAGATTTTCCAGAGAAAATCTGAATCTGAAATATTTTCTAAGAAACCAGATGAGCAATCTGTGGAATATGAACGATAAACGTGACTGAATCACTGAGGTTGGTTAACAAACACACCTCTGAATCAGTTTAAACACAAAGAAGAAACTAAATAATATGAAAATGTATCCAGTCTTTTTGCAAAAGTTCAGATTTTCTTAATTTTAAGACATAAAATAGAAATAAAATAGTGGCTCTTAAAAATTGCAGCTCTAAATGAGTTTCATTTAGCTGGTCCAGGGGGAAATTGGCTCTTTCGATGGTAAAGGTTGCAGATTCTTTAATTAGAAAACAAGTTGCATGAAATTAAACTCTGTGTTGGCTGAGAAACTAAAATAACTGTGTCACATGTTGCTGCAACATCTGAGACCAACAACCTTCAAAAGCTGAAGTAGCGACACTCAAATGTGTTATTTTCTAAACTGAAAACATTTTTTCTTTTAAAAGTTTTTCCATTCTTAAATGCTCTAAAAGTTGGTTTGCTACAAAAACACATCAAGTACAGAAAATCCTTGATTGGGCCACAGCTGTATCCTTAGATATCAATAAGACGCTCAATTTATCTGATTCTTTATCAACTGATAAGGTATTGATTAACTGATAGGAAGGCAGATAAACAGACTCAATTGTTTGTTTTTTTGTGGAATAAATGTTTACTCATCGGTTGTTTCTGTCACATCAAACCCAAAACAAATGAAGGACTTTAGACATTAAACCAAAGTTTAAATCCTGTCTGCCATGGAAACTTTAAAAAAAATAATTTCTGGAGTCCCAAGTTCCCATTCAAAGTTTTATAATTTTGAATTCTTGTTTTCTTCTGACATTAAAATATTATAATTGATACAACTTAAATTTTGTGTTTTAAAAAACAAAAAGGAAAACGGGACATCTAAAGAGACGGATGTTCCAGAAATTTCATGCATTTTCTGGAGATGCTGAGAGGAAAATGTTTCGTTTTTGACTTTACAACGTAATTATGGAATAAAATTCTCCAGTTTTGCTCTTCCACACAGTTTGATTATTCAGAACAGTTAATAAATATTCACACTTCTGCAGATGTATCAATGAAAGGTCCATCAACAAGTCGTATAAAAACCAAGAGGAGACATGCTAACGCTAGGCTAACAACTCTTTGTGAAGCAAATTAGCCTTTAAGTTTGTTTTTATTTCACAGAAAACAAAATATTTGTAATTAAGACTAATTACAAATAAATTTCTGAAACTTGCACAAACATTTGAGCGTCAAGGCAACAACCTTATCTGCAAGAGCCTGACACACTGCAAAAACAAAATCTTACCAAGTATTTTTGGTCTAGTTTCTAGTGAATATTTTAGCATACTTAAAATAAGAAAAACTAACTCCGAAGAAACTTCTGAGCAAAACATAGGAGCTTGTTTTAGGTAAATAATTCCTTAATATTGACAAAAAAGTACTTATGCCACTGGCAGATTATTTCACTTTCAACATGGTAAAATGTTTTGCTACAAGTGAAATAATCTGCCAGTGGAACTAATACATTTAATTTTTACTTAAAACAAGATCCTATATCTTTCTGAACAGTTGCATGTGAGATAGTTCATTTGAAATAAGACAAAACTAAGATATTTACACTGGAAACTAGACAAAAATACTTGGCAAAATTTAGTTTTTGCAGTGTAATTACTAACCTACAGTTGAGCCAACACTTTAACAAATGTTGGTAATGAAAGAAATAAAAGCAGAAACATGAATTTGAGTTTGTACTTTTTGTCATACGCTGCAAAAACACTTAAAAAGTTAGTTGTAAGTGAGTTTTATCTTATTTAAAAAGTAAAAACAAGAAACTGGACCAAAAATACTCGACATTTGGTGTTTTGCAGTATGAAACGCAGTTTCATGTTGAATCTATGGAATAATTGTTACAGTAATTTTTAAACCACCGCCGATCAGAAGAGCAAAGAGGATCAGAACCGATTCCAGGTCACAATCTGGAGATCAGCCGGCTGAGGCGAGAGAAAGCTGGCGCAGACGGAGATTCTTGATGCTTTATTGAAAAGTGGGTCAGGCCAGTGAAGAGGAGGAGGAGGAGGAGGAAGGCGCGACGGACCGGACCTCATAAGCTCCGGTGTCAAACTCACGACCATTAATCTGATTAACGTAAACGAACGTCTCCCCTGCCCTAAAGCTGCGCTGCATTCCTGAAAAAGCTTCAGTATTTACAGATACGGCGACCTGGAGGCTTAAAAATACCCAGAAAAGCAAACAGCAGATGGAACCCGTTTGCTGCCGCCAACAGAACCAGCTGTGGAGCTCATGAAATTAGAGGCTCCACGTCTGAGGAGAGATGATTGCCGGTGGCAAAAATACTCCAAACTGAACCCTAAATTCAGGCTTCGCTCCAATCTGACAAGAGCGACTGAAGCCGAACATTAAAAACGTTTCATCACAACGAGCAGAAAACCAGAGCAGGCGATAAATTATCAGAGGTTATCGCGATAAACGATTATATTGGTGTTTTGAGACCATTTTCAACATAATGCTAATAATGCATCAATGAACTTTAAATTCTAATCAATATTCAATTCTAACTGTAAGACATTTTAAATATCCAAAATAAATAAAAAACAACAAATATAATGAATTATGAAAACACCAAACTGAAGATTTATCATCCAGTTTTTGGTAGAAAGAGAAAAATGCCAAATCATGCAAATGGGAATTATTGAGCTAATTTTAATTTAATGCAACGGGTCTACACTGCAAAAACAAAATATTTCCAACTATTTTTGGTCCAGTTTCTAATAGAAATGTCTTACTACACTTCAAACAAGGAAACTAACTCAAGTAAGTTTTCAACAAGATGCAGGAGCTTATTTGGAGTCAATTATTCCTTAATATTGATCAAAAAGGATTTATATGACTGGCAGATTATTCACTTAACACAGGAAAATATCTAAGATATTTGACTAGAAATGTACTGAAATTACTTGGTAACATTTTGTGTTTTTGCAACGATAGAGTAACTCATCACTGTCTGGTTAAGATAAATTTAAAGCTGTGATTTCTTAACATGGTTTTTAATCAGAAAACTGAAAACTCAAAGTGCGAGCTGCCCCTCCCCCACCTGCTGCTGCTGCTCACAGCAAATCAACAAGCTGAAAGAAACAATCCAAACTTTTCCCCCGCAGCTGAAAACGACAAATCAAACCGGTTGGAGAGATTTCTGGACAAAAGTAGCTCCAGCAGTTCTAAAACTGCTCAACATGATGCTGCCACCGCCATACTTAGCATTTGGGATAGTGATTTAACACTTGGTCATTACTGCTAAAAATGAACGTCTGAGCATTTTCAATCTGTTTTCTGGCTGCTTATGTTCCTTTTGGAGTGATGGCTTCTTCCTGCCTGAACGGCCTTTCAGCCAGAATCGACACAGGACGAGTTTCTCTAAGCAAATTCTGGCAGTTTGTCACAAAGTATTTTGCTTTTTTTCTGGGGTTGATGTGCCTAATTATGTTCATTTTCCTGAACTAATGCTGGTTGTTTTCAACCTAAATTAAAGTCTGACTATAACAGGAAAAGATGTATTAAAACATAGGGAATGTTTTAATACAAGAGACGCGTACTTACAGGTCTACTTGCAGAGAAAATGACAAAGTACTTTATAATCTTGAGTTAGAGTTTGCTGATTAGCAAACGGCATGCTAGCATCACAGTTTGTCTTGGCAGATCGACAGGTGAGTCACTTTAAAAGTAAACCAGCTTAAAACTGAAAATAAACGTCTGTTACCCCCAGAACAGGTTCTAGTTATGATGCCGCAGAGGTTAGTCAGTTAAGACAAAAGGTACGTTGTTTGAAAACTGTAGCTGTGCGAGAGGTAAATAGTTCACATTTCTCAAAGCTACACAGACTCAGAATTACAGGTCCTTCAAATTATTCACATTCTGTTATGTTAAAAACAACTTTCAATGATAAATCAAGACATTGGAGATGCTTTTCTTCAGCACTGACAGAATCTGGTCAAAATTAATCATATGAATAAATGGAGATAAATAAATACAGGATAAATGGAGGACTGGGCAATACGGCTAAAGAACTTATTACAATAATTACTGATTAGTTTGTTTCAAATATCTGAAATATTGCCAACCTGGTGGCTTTTATCCACAGTTAACGCCACAACGTTGGTTTCTATTTTTCAGCAGTTATGAGGCACAGTTGGGAAACTTGAAACTGCTGCGTCAGTTATACTCAGCAGGTTGTTGCTAGGCAACCAAAGTTTGGGGGGGAACTTGAAACTGTTACCCAGCAGGTTGTTGCTAGGCAACCAAAGAGCGAGTGAGTGAGTTGATTCCACAGTGAGTAAAGTTGGGAATGCTATGCGGTTCTGGATCGAAGTTCAGTGAATATTCCATCAGCTGTGCGATCTATTGATATTGACGACGAATCCATCGCGATATATCTTATTGATTTATTGTCCAGTCTTGGATAAACGTAGAAGAAAACCTGTTAAAGGTTGGAAAAGTCTCCATAACCGCGCTATATTCAGGTATTGAACATACATAGCTGTTTAATAAAAACAAATAACTCTACCATATTGTATGAAATGATTTTCATGGTACACATGAAGTTTTCATCCAAATGAACACACCAATCTGCCCCTGGACTTTGTTTTTAACATGCCAAACCCATAGGGGGCAGAGTAGCACAACGCTAAAACCAATGTAGGCCAATCAGATCGCTTCAAAACAACCACGACTTCCTCTTAGGAAGTAAACATGGTGCCAGGAAATTCATTTGTGTGGACAGATATGTAGGTTAAGCCACTTTTAAACAGCGTATATAAAGATAAAAAATATAATAACATATGCACCATTTGCCACCATTTCCCCATCTACACACCCAAACACAAGTACAGAGTTCTCTCAAATCTCCACTTTCATAAATAATCGTTTTAGTGACAAATTAGAATTTTTGTGTGGATGAAAGGCCAAAATGCATAAACATGTTTTTGTTTTCCCAGATACCTGGCTGTGTGTGGATGTGTATGGACTATGTATGGACGGCTATGTGTGGACGAGGTCTTGATCACTTTGGATCTCCAACAAATGCATCCAACTTTGTGGTCAGAAAGTGACGAAACTTATTTTTGTAAGGAACAAGAAGACATATGTTCACCATAAGATGCACCTTGTTAGATTTAAAACATGACATATAAATAAAACAAGTAGAAATAAACAGCAGTCATGCAACACAAACGTTAGCATGCTGTAGCCAAGTGGATGCCAAAGTCAAGCAGGACTTACCTTATCAGAGACGAAAATACAAATGGACAGATGTCCAAACAGAAGACGGCCTGTTTCTCCAGCAGCCTGAGAGGCAAAGCGGTCGGGACAGAAGGAGGAAGAGTCCACAGAGGCAGCGGAGAGAAAACAGAGGGTTGTTAGCGAAGCAGCAAGCGGTTAGATTAGCCCAGAAGGAGCCGCTGCTTTATGGCCCGGTGCCGGCTGGAGGGTGGCACATTCTGGGAGGCCGAGCGAAATACCACACATGAAGCCTGGAGCGGAAACTTAATGAAGCAGCCAAAGAGCGGCGGAGCTTAGCAGCAGAGGTCAGAACGGCTAGCTCACGCCTCTGGTACAGCAAACCTGCAGGAGGACCACTTCAGGTTGGAAAGAGAGAGAGTCAGCCATCTTTTATTAAAGCGTTCAGCAAAAACAGATTAAAAACCAGACCTGCAACTAGTTACATTTACTTTGTTAATTCTTCTTTTTGGGAGTGTTTTTACTACACCTTTTACTTTTACTTTATTTATTATGAAGTATTTCTACTTTTACTTGAGTAAATTTTTGGATTTTCTACCAACTGAATTAAAAACCAAACATGTTTTAACGAAAAATTCACCAGACACAGACGCACACCTGCTGTTTCTGTTAAAGTTTCAAAAGTTTTTCATTAAAAGAAACCGATTTGGAAAATGTTTCGTTTGCCTGATTTTTTATTTTTGTTACTCATTTGAATTATTGTCATTGAAGTCCTTAAAATACCAAAATTTCAACTTAACTTTATGTTTTGATTCGTCTGATGATGTAATTTTAATATTAAATGATTGATAATTTGATCAGCACTTGACTAGTTGGCATGTTTGTTTTTCAAACAGCTTCATAAAACAACAGGAAAATAGACCCAAAAAAACCAAAACCATGACTGCTGATTTAATTGAAGTGAACTTTAAATAAATAAATAAAAAGTTCCTTCCCATCAGAGCAAGACAACACACACATCTGCATTATTGAACAATTCCCTTTTGCCCACAGATCAGTGAAGCTCAACTGAGTCGTTCTGCCTGCAGCCCGGCGCCGACAGGGAATCAAACAAGAGAAGAAGAAAACGCAGCCGACTCAGCACAACCCTTGAAAAATGTACTCTCTTTCTTCCCACACACACACACAGCTGTTCCTGAAGCTCATCTCTGGCCAGAAACACATCACTGGAGCCACTGTGGGCCGGTACCGCCTCCGGCCCGGATAGACTCAACCTGCTGCGGCTGCCAGAGATTAGAGCAGCTCCTGAACAGCCATTCTCAGACAGACATGAGATTTTAACCCTCAAACTGCAAAAAAAAAGAGCAAAAAACAAGTATTTCTGTCTAGTACAAATATCTTAGAACGCTTGAAATAAGACAAACTTACAAGTAACTTTCCAGCAAGAAAAGAAAGCTCGTTTTAAATCAATAATTCCTTTACATTGTTGAAACAGTATTATTATTCAACTTATAGCAAGACATTTTCCCTTGTTTAAGTGAAATTAACTTCCAGTGGAACTAGAACTTTTTCATCATTATTAAAGAGTTATTGACTTACGTTCTTATATTTTGCTACAAAGTTGCATGCAAGTTTGTACTAAGACTTTCACTAGAAACTAAAAATGCTTGATAAGATTGTGTGTTTTTGGTAGAACCAGCTGGAATGTGCCGGCGCTCTGCTCGGGTTGCTAGGTAACGGGGCTGGGCTCTGCTCGGGTTGCTAGGTAACGGGGCTGGGCTCTGCTCGGGTTGCTAGGTAACAGCGCAGTGCCAGTTGAACGTGACTCAACAATCTGGAGGTTTTTGAAACAGTTCATTTTCCACACAAACTTGTTACTTGTAAGTTACTTAAATGTTTTCCAAGACATTTTCAATAGAAACTAAACCAAAAATACATGGTAAGATTTTGTAGTATAACAGGAGAGGGTATAAAGAGCATCATATTGAAATTAGAGCTGAAATGATTAATTGATTACTGAAATAATTGTCAAATAATTTTGTAATCGTTAATAGTTAATTAGAGTATACAGACTCAAATAAAGGCAATTTGCTGAAAGAACATCAGAGCAGTTTTTTTTTTATCAGATTAATCGTCAGAATAAAATAATCGTTACTGGCAGCCCTGATTTAAATGTCATTCCATCTTTAAACATGAAAAACAAAACCCTATGCAGTTTTTATCTGCATGCAAAATTACAGTCAGACTGTTGCACACTGGTTTGTTTATGGCATGCTTCAAATAAAATGCAAATTTCACAATGAAATGAAATACATTCATGCCAACAGGATAACAGGATTTTTAATGTTTTGAAGCAACAGAAACATCGGATGATCTGATAAAAAAAGAGCAGGAAAACAAACTGATGTTTGATTTAAAATGAAGCCTAAATCAGGGGTGTCCAACGTGCGGTTCAGGGGCCAGTTGTGGCCCTTGGATTGCTTCTGTGCAATCATCATACAAATGGACATCATACAAATGATGTCCAACATAATTTTCTAACAGAAAAATGTAAAGTACAACACAAAGTATGTCTTTTTATACTAAAGTTTTAACAAAAGTTAAAACCAAGTTTATCCAGAAACTTTAATGAAAAGCTAACTTTGCACAACTCAAATCAGCTTTTATTATTTCTTACACTTGGTTAAATGTAGCAAAAATTTTGATAGAAAGTGACCCAAATCCTGTTTGTATTACTGAAAATACCTCTATTCAGTCAAGCTCAAAAGAAACTGAAGGATTTATTACAGAACCTACGACGCATGTTTGAGCCTTAAAAAACTTTAGATTTCAGCCAAAAAACAAGGAAATATCAGAGACCCAAAAGTTAGAGGTTTGCAAGGAAAAAAAAGTTGAGATTTTGAAATTAGTGCCATAAATCTTTTTACAAAAGAAACTTGAAAATTTCTGACATCACAAAATTTCTGAGTTTTTGGCAGAAATTTACTCCTTTTTTCCCCCACCTACAATATGATGCACTGTTGTAAAAATCCCGTTCAAGTTTTGGATTTGATTTTAGGTTTTTTGGTCAGCGGCTATTTTGGAGTTGACAATTTTGGCCCACATGGCAAAAAGTTTGTACACCCCTGCTTTAAATCTAGACATCTATGTTGAGTTGAACTTTAACCCGTTTTCTCAGTTAGCTTTGTAACTGTGGCAAGTGATGTAACTGTTAAAGGCCACAAATCACGATGGAGAACAACAACAAACACACAGAAAGCCTTTCTCCAGCCGTTAGCAGAATAAATCCCTCAGGGAGATTTAAAAAGATCTGCGGCGGCACAAAGCCTTCCAGGTTTTTTTAGCTCATTGTTTTTATTTTCAGGAGGTTCGCTGAGCCTCTTTGCTCACAACAACCCAAAAATAAATCTGGAGCTCCCAGGGTTGGAGCTGCTCCTCTTTCTGTTCTGCAACACAGCAGAGCGCGCTGACAGACAGAGACTTATCAATGTTTAGATTTTATTTTAATCCATCTGCCTACAGATTAATAACTCCCATAAAGCCCCTCAGTATCTTTGTAAATCTGCATTGCATCAGCTGAACCCGCTGCAGCCCCCCAGCGCAGAGTATTGACGGCTGCGTCTGAAGCTACAGCGCGATCCGCCATATTGATTCTCCTCTGTCACATAAATGCTGATTGGGCGACTTCTGGAGCGCCTGAAGAGACGACCATCGATCCCTGAACTTAAAAAAAAGAAAACAACCTTCAACCTGAAGATTTATTGCCAAATGTATTTTGTTTTTTGTTTCTTTTTGTCTATAGGCAACAAACGGAGCTTAAATAAAAATGGTTAAAGGGACGTTCTGTCAAAATTTTCACCACATCTGAATGAAAATTTCTGCTTTGGATGCAAAAACGATATTTAATTTTAATAGTTTGCATTCCTATGTGAGACAAAATCTTCTGAAAAGTTGATTGCAGATGCATATTTTGGTTTGAATGTTCAAGCATCCATGAAAGGAATGTTATTGCATTCAGGCAATGAGTTATTTTCATTTTTGAATGCAGTTTTACTGTATAAAAAAGATTTACTTGGATACATGAAACAGCTAAATGTGCCATTTTTTAATCTGATTAATCGTGAGAATAATCAATTAAATAATTATTTGACACCTTAATTTATATTTTAAACTCAAGATTTGTTGCTAAATGTGTTTTTTTTGTGTGTACAAGAAATAACTAAAACTTAAATAAAAATACTTAAAAGGAAATTCCTGTCAAAGTTTGCACCAGATTTGAATGAAAATTTCTGTTTTGGATGCACAAAAGTTTGGATAGTTTTGAATCAAAGCCAATTTAGTGGAGTTCCTGTGTGACACAAAACAACCAAATAAAAACTTGTGCAAAGTGAAATAACCTTCACATCAACAAATTAAAGCTAAATTAGTGTTAAGATGGACGAATAAAAAAAGTAGAAGAAAAAAAAAAAGAAAAATCAAGCAGAGCTCTTCTGGAAATGCATAAATCCTTCCAAAAATCTAGAAAATAATTACCAGAAGTTGCATCTTTCCAACTAATGTGCATATTTTGTTCTTTGCTATGTAAAATCTACATTAAAAGAGTATAAATGACTAAACAGCTGCAGCAAAAACCTGCTTGACTCGATTTAGAGGTAAAACTTCAAACTGTATGTTTAAAGTAAGAGGAAAGAGAACATGCAAAATATTAAATAATTTCAAATTAAGTTTTTCAGCTCAGTTATCAGATCAGGTGATTTTTATTGTTGATTTAGTCAAATTAAAGATTTTTCTCTTTGGTTTTGTTGGACCTATAAGTCAAAGTTCAACCAAAACCTGTTTTAAATTTGGTCGATGTTGAGTTGGGATTTTTTCTTCCACAAAAAATATCCAGGTGCTTCTGTCCCACCCTGAAGAAAAAAAAATACTGCCAACTCTGCTTTGTGGTAATCTGAGTTGATGACATCACAAGAGACAAGAATGGACCTGATCAGTCTACATTAATCAAAGAAATTAACTTATTTCTTACTTTTCCCCTGTTAAAAATGTGTTTGAAACTTATTTAAAATCCGTTCTTCTGTTTGCTGGAGATTAACAGAACACAGTTAAAACCATTAGAAGCAAATATTTTATAAAGAAAAAATATGAATAATGGTGAAAAAAGGTGCAAACTTTAAAAGAGTTAGATACATTGCCTTATGTGATGTCATCACAACGTGGACACATTTTCGGGTCATTTATACACATTGATTCATGTTTTTATGTTTTAAAAAAGCAAAAATAAACAGAAATGCGGATCTTGACATGTTTTATAGGTAATAAGTTGGATCTAGAAAGAGTCTGGACAGTTTTCTATCAGAGTCATACTGGCAGCTTTAAAATGTGACTTTCTGAAAGGTTTAGTTTTGAGGTTCTCTAACTTTCAGACTCCAAACTAAAACACAAGAGAAGCAATGAGAGGGAAAAGCCATATGCAGATATCCAGGTGAGAAGGCTTACCTGTTTAACTCCGCGCTGGCGGAACAAACCAAACTGAATCCTCCAGCAGCCTCAAGCTCTTCTTATTTAGCCGTAAAACGTCGATATTCGCCTTAAAGCACGCCGCCTGACTTCTAAATTCACACCTCCACAAACTGCGATATCCTGCAGGTTTTACTCCGTCGACAGTCGGCCCCCTTCAGCCATTTATGCCGACCTCAAACCTCCTGATCCGGCGACAGAACTGCGGACTTTTCCTCTTCGCTCCGGTTTAAAATAGAAAAAGAGTCGAATTTTATGCTTCCTACGGAGGTAAAAGAGTAAAAGAAGTTTGTTTTCGTCACAGGGGGAATTAAATGTTGCTTCCCCTGCTGATAGTGAGCGTCTACCCCCTCCGAGCCTGCTGGCGTTTCTGTAATCAGATGCTGCTCACCACAATATCCATTCATCCTATTACAGAGCTTAACCCTTCACTGACTGCTGCAGGGCTTAATGCTGCCTTACAGGACCGTAGGAATTTTCACTTCTCTGAGCGTTGTTTTTAATTAAAGAGGGACAACAATATGATATAAGGTTTCACTTCACAAAAATATAATCTCCAAATAACTAATTTAAGTGCAATCAAACCATAGTCATTTTCAAGTCCATGTGTATGGAGCTAAATTGGGGCAATAAAGTTTGTTCAAAAGAAAAAAAATAGTTATGAAACTGAAAAAATATTTTGAAATCGAAATACAAGATTTGAAACTGGAAAAAGAAATCAGCAAAAAAGTTTGGACGAAAAGCAATTTAACCAAAAAAAAAAAAAAACGTTTCGAAGCTGAAAAAACTGTGACTGAAAAATATTTTGAAAGCAAAGGTTTGAAACTAGGAAAAAAACTGTTCAAAAGTACTTTTCAGATTCAAGCATTTTCTTTCTTTTCAAAAACGTTTATAGCCCCAATTTAGCTCCATACAAGCGTTCAGTCTCAACTATAAATGCAATTCCATACAATAGTGACACAGTCTCTGAAAAATACAGCAAATATTTATTGCAGTATATTGTTTGAAACTACAAAAATGAAACTGGATTTATAACCTGCATATGTTCATTTCTTCTTTATTAATTTTTAGTCTGGCATTTCTCCTGACACAATAATACAAAAGGAACACAAATTAGGCAGAAAAGGCGGGAGTTTCCATATAAACAGGTGAATAAACAATTTCAGTATCTCTAGTTCTCATCGTTGTATCAGAGCTAACAGAAGTTGAGCTAACATGTTGGGTTTTCTGGAAGAAATTTTTGAAACCCCTCAAAATTTCTACCATAACTTTCAAGATTTAGTTATGTATTTATAAACACAAAATAGTGTGTTTTGAAGCTATTCTATCATCACTTTTCCCAAATTTCTTCTTAAATCGTCAGAAGCCATCTCAAGATTAGGTATTTATCAACTGCAAAAACTAAAAGAAAAATAAAAGTTTAAGTCACGTTGACCATCAGTTGTTTGTGAACATTTTTGGTTTACCAAAACAAGATAATTTAGTTTTATATTCTGTTTATAAATGTCCAAAATGGATCTCCAGAAAGCAAAGGACAATAAAACTTAATCAAACTCTTAAATAAAATAAAAACTTGACATCTTTAGCTGTGAAAATGTTGGCTAATATTAAGGAAAATGTATTGGTCAGTCGTTGTTTAAACCATTATTTAAAAAGGATGTCGTTGGTTTAGTGTCTTGAACAACAGCGCCATCCACAGAGCAAAACCATTACTAGACTTTTCTTTAAATCAGACAACATTGACTTTTATATGAAGGGATTTTATTATTGCGTGAAGTCATTTTAACAATACCCTTCATTCTCGCTATAGAGCTGCAAATACAGTAGATTTTTACTTCACATACTTTAACATAAAGGGCATTTAAATCTCACATAAATCTCTAATTTCATTTAAATTCAACATAAAAAAGACATTTTTACAGAAAAATATCTCCAGTTGGTCACAGCTGAGTCTCCCTCATCACAGACTTTGATAACAGTCATTACGACTGGATTAAAATGGACAGCCATGTTGCAGTTTGTAGACCAGGGCCTAAGAAATCCTCCTTGTCATCATCGTTCCTCTGCCAGCAGCGATCTGAAGGTCTTCAGCTCTCTGATGCTCGTGGAAATCCTGAGAACATTTTCCAAACATTTATAAAGAAGTGTGAAGAAACCAGTTTGGTTTTACGTTTCAAGAACTTTCTGGAAAGCACATTTAAAGGGGACCCATTATGCAAAATTTACTTTATGCACGTTTTTGTTGCTTCGTTTGTGTCTCAACTGTTTGTAGAAACAAAGCCATAAAAAAAACATGCATCCGTTTTTTGGTGTCTGGAAAATGAGCCGTTTCAAAAACCATTGGAATGTTGCGTCAGAATTGACTGGCACTGCGCCGTTACCTAGCAACACCAGCCTGTTACCTAGCAACCCAAAGGGAGTGGTGTTGGGGAGGCGTGGCCAGAAGCAGCTCATTTGTTTTTAAAGTGACAGAACCCAAAAAGAGCACACTCTGAAAGGATAACTCATCATCTAAAAACGATTTTGAGTAGAATCAGATGTTTCGTATCGCTCATAAACTTGTTCTAACTTGTTCAAGGAAGCATAATAGGTCCCCTTTAGGTCGATAAAAGATATTTTATTATGAAGGCGACAGATTCCCACCTTCCGAAGGCGTTGAGGAGGGAGACGACTTCCTGCCGGTTGAGCTGGAAACTGGGTCGTTGCTCTGTGGACTGGGGCAGCGCTTCAATCTGTCGCTCAGAAAACAGGATCTTCAGAGCCGTACCTAATCCCTGAGTCTGGCCGAGAGACACAGAGCAAAACAGAGAACAGACATGACGCTCAATTTCTTCACATGCAGAGAAAAAGGATTTTTTCTGAAACAAAACTTCCAAGTCGAGTCAAAATTTGTGTTTTTGAACAGCCATTGGTGTTCATCATACATTCTTTAATTTTTTTTTACCTAAATACTGAAAAACTCTGGTTCTCAAAGCATATATATATATATATATATATATATATATATATATATATGTGTGTGTGTGTGTGTGTGTGTGTGTGTCATGGAAATAAATATTCATAAATAATTACATATGATTTTTGAAATCTAAAGTAATCTTTTGATCCAAAGTTGTGCATAATCAAAATACAAGCACATAATTTACTTTTTGTCTCATATAAACATATTAGCATTACTGCTAATACAAAAAGCTGCCTGTATCAAAACGAAAGCATAAAACCTCCAAGAGGCTTGACGTGTCACAACCTGACATTAAACCTAACCCTGAGTTAATCTGCTGCATTGTTAACATTATTTAAATATTCTGCTACATTGTTGTAAGAATCGTGCAACAGTTGCATCAGAATCATAAAACTGACCTTTCAGATAACAAAAACTAACATTTTGTTTCTTTTCTAATGACGACTCCAAATGTTTTCCAGCTAAAAGTTTCCCTTTTAGAAACAATCCTTCTCTTCTTAAAAGGAGAAACAACTAAATTTAGATTTTTATTTTATTTTCTATGCAAAATACAATACACCAACGTTACGTTACGATACAGGATTTACCCTATTTTAAACTAGAAACTAAATGTAATTATTTAAAATATACTTTGTGAAAATACCTATCAAAGATCCTTTGGTCACTGAAGTTCTCATTGAGCATTTTAAAAATGAAATGTACGCATTTTAAGCTCGAGCGCACCTGTACTTTTCCCCAGACACGACATTTAAAGCAGCCGACGCAGTCCATGATCCTGGAGATGTTGAGAAACGCCAGCCTGATGTCCTCCTGGTTGAACAAGAGAAAATTCACAAGGTCAACAATTAAATAGATGAATTCATAGCAACATAAAAAAAAAAAAAAAAAAAATCATATATATATATGTGTGTGTGTGTGTGTGTGTGTGTGTGTGTGAGTGCATAAAACTTATGCACAAGTGAGTGTGTGGGAATTGCAGTATTTTTGTCTCTCATAAAGTCGTAATACAAAGAGCTCCCTCTCTGGCCAAAACTAACGCAACAAGATTTCTGATCCAATGTGATGTTTTATGGATTATTTTCCAACACATTTTCCACATTTAAGAATTTAAAAAATGATCTTATATTCTTAGGAGTATAAAAATGCACTGAAATGTTTGTTTCTCACCTTCAGTTGTGCCGCTTCTTTTTCATCTCCAGCAAACAGAGAAGTCTCATCAAAGTGCAGAGGAAAAGATCTGGAAGATTAAACAGGAACAAAAATAATTGCTGCAAACAAAAAGAGTCATAACACTCACATAATCTCTCAGTGTTGCTTCTAATCAACAGAGAAACTACAAACATGAGGCTGTAGGACTCACTGATGCAGTTTTATCTCACATTCCATGTTAAACTGGTAAAACTCAATCAAAACATTGAGATTTTTCAGCGTAGAAGCATCCATCTTACTTATAACTATAAGTTCTGACCCAAATATTCAACCAGAGTCAGCTGATCTGCTGGATGGCAGCCAAACTACAACATTAAAAAAAGGTCTAAATGGACGTTATTGGAGCTAATTTTAGACTAATGAACCATTAATCAACAATGAATATTAAACCAGTTAACTGCAGACTGACTTGGCCAGATTTAGGATCTCTAGAAGCAGCTCTTTGTATTTCTGGTCCTCCTCTGGTCGACCCGTGTACAACTGGAAGGACGGCTGACTGAAGAACGGCAGAACTTTGGCCAGCGCTCTCAGCTCTATCAGGTACAGGAAGTAGAGGTTGCGGAGCCTCTTGGGGCCTTCGCCAGCCGTCAGATCAGAGTCGAAGCGCTGCCTGAACTCAGACACATTGTGGCCCCACTTCCTCTGAAACCAAGTGTCTGAAGAGGAAGAAGAGGAGGGTTAAAAAAAACCCATCACAAACAGGGAAATCCAGGAGAGTTAGCATGTCTCACCGTCCAGGAGGTACCGTGCGCTCAGATGAACGTTGATGCTGGCGTGGAGACCAGATATCAGACGGTAGAAAGCTCTCTTCTCCACACACTGACCTGAGACAGGAAACAAGCCAACAATAAAGAAACTGGAAAACACATCTGATGCTGTTCCAGGTCAGGTGGAAACAAAGCTTACCTTCCAGCCAGCTGTAGAAGGTCCGTGCTGTGAAGGATACCAGATTGTGAGAACTCCAACAAAAAAGCTATCAGTGACCTCTTATGCTTCCTACAACATGTTAGGATACAAAACATGCTTACTACATTTTGTGCACTAAATTATTCTTAGATAATGACATTTTCTCCTATTTTAGCTCCTTTTAGAATGAGCTGATTTAGGGTCTTATTTATTTCATTTGTAAGTACTGAAAATACATTTATATTGTTTTTTTTAGTTTTTTTATATTTTCAGTGGGGTGTATTTTATTACTGTGCTGCTATAACAAGTGAATTTCCCCACTGTGAGATTAATAAAGGACTATTCTATTCTAAAACAAGCTGACTAAACATGCTGGAATTCAGCTTGGGTTGCTAGGTAACAGGCAGCGTTCTGTTGGGGTTGCTAGGTAACGGGGCAGAGTTCTGTTGGGGTTGCTTGGTGACGGGGCAGAGTTCTGTTGGGGTTGCTAGGTGACGGGGCAGAGTTCTGTTGGGGTTGCTAGGTAACGGGGCAGTTCCTGCTGGTTTGTGACGTTGCATTCCAGAGGTTTTTGAAACGACTCATTTTCCAGACACTAAAAATCATGAACTTATTGCCAAAAAACAGTTGGCTGGTTTTCTTAAGCACTTGGGATGTTTTTAGAAGCAGTTGAATAAAAGCATAAAAAAATACAAAATGCGAATTTTAAGCTAGCTTGCTAGCAAGATTGAATTAAAGACAGCTTACCTTCACTTCCTGAGCTGCTCTGGAAGGAGCTGGGCATGAGCGGGCGCTTGACGGTGAACGGCCTGAAATGAAAACAACAGAAACGCTGAATGGGCTTTATGGTGAAGCTTCTTAACTTTGATCCAACTGGTCCAAAGAAGCAGCGATCTGCAACCTGCCGCTGTGGCTCTTCCAAAAGGGGTCTGCATGACTTTGGCTTAAATTAAAAAATAACTAATAGTTTTAAAATTAAATTGTTTATTTTATTTGTGCAATATAGAGTATAAATAAAGTTATTATTGTTAAGTAAACAGAAATAACTATAATAAGTTGAGAAATAAATTGTAAAATTAAATCCATAGGAACATCAATTAATTAAACTTAAAATTCAAAAATAAAATTTAAAATACA
The DNA here is from genome assembly GCF_000485575.1 of Poecilia formosa. Taxonomy (NCBI): domain Eukaryota; kingdom Metazoa; phylum Chordata; class Actinopteri; order Cyprinodontiformes; family Poeciliidae; genus Poecilia; species Poecilia formosa. Next base: position 1,385,366 of record NW_006800038.1, read on the forward strand.
TTTTAAAACAATTAATTTGATTACAAAAATGCATAATAATATTTTTAATAATAAAATGTTCATCAAATAATTTAAATAATGGAGAGAAACTGTAACTAACTGAAACTATATCATGCATTTATAAAACTAACAAAAACACACTGAAATTATATGTATGATAATCTTTGTTTTCATGTTTATTAATCTGGGTATTAGCCTTTCAAACTGATTTGAAATTATTATTTTTCCCCCAAACAAGCAGTTTATGTCGACTGTCGGCAAATTACTGCACTATAATCCCCTGGCGGCTACGCTACGCTACGCTAGTCCGCAAAACGGCGACGACAAAAGTTGGGATAAAACATCAGTCGGTTGTTGCTCAATCATTTAATAAATTTTTTTTGAAAATGGTATCTTGTGTTTAGTATTCATAACCCAAATGGACCTAAAATGAACCAAAGCAAGACAAAACTAAAACTACTAACTAATAAAAACTAGCTAACACACTCTAAAAACTAAAACTAACAATTATATAAAACATCACAACAAAATGAAACTGTAATGGAAAACCCAGCCCTGTAATAACCCTGGTGAAGGCTGCAGACGCCTGATCTAGAATATTTTCTCTCAGCCGTTTGATTTTGCATTGCGTCTTACTTGAAGCAGTTCTCCTCATAGATGCTGTTCCAGATCTGCCACGCCTCCGGACCTTTGTAGCCCGTGTAGCGCTCCGGGTTCAGCAGCAGGTCGACGTACTGGGAGTCCGGCGACTCCTCGTCTGGGAAACGGCAACAATTAGTCACAAACAGTCACAAACAGTCATCCATCTGTCAGGCCATTTCAGCAACACCAAGAGAGCAAAGCAGAAGCAAATCCTCACTTCTGTTTTCTAAAATAAGCAAAAATCCTGCTTTATTCCCAGTCACTAAGATAATCATTTGTCTCATATTTTCTGCATTATAAATCAATTTGTATTAGATATAGTTCTTTATTGTTACTGCTATTATTATTATTATTATTATTATTATTATTATTATATTATATTTATTTATTTCTGTACCGTCAATAACGCAGAAACGCTCGGCCTTGTCATCGTGTTTGCGCCACTCCAATAAAGCTTCTCTGGTCTTCTCACTGAAAACAAAACCAGAGGTTATAATAATAATAAATAAAAATAAATAATCATCACCATAGTAATAAATAGAAACTTTATTTAAAACCAGACAATGTAGCTCAAACATAAATGTCACTATTTGTTGTGCTGCGCCAGATTATAACATAAACTAATGGACAGGTTATAAAAATGACTGTAAATATAATAATTAAATAAAACATAACATAAAACTACAGGGTCCAGTTTCAGAGCGTCTGACTTAGAATTTTGGTTGTTGGTTTGCAGAAAAAGGCGCCGTTTGTTACTGATGGAGGTTGTCAAAGGCTGATTATTGGTTATAAATTAGCAGTTTTCTTTAAAAAAAATAATAAAAAACTTCAAGCTTTTTACTTCATCCATAGCAGAAAGTGTCGACTTGGTTGTGACTCACCTCAGAGAAACATCCACGGCTCCCAGATGTTTCTCCTTCTCACATTCAGTCAGCGGCTGCTTGTTTGCCTCTGCAGAATACTACAAATAAAAAGAACATGTATTATTTATTTTTAATTTAAAAAAAGTAACTTTCATCAGTTTTATAATATGTGAACTGCATTAACTTTAAACTCTCTTACCTTGTTGTGTGGAGCGGATCGGATTCCCTCTGGAACTTCGTTCTGGAAACAAATACAGATTTAAGTTCAAGTCAAATATTTTCCACTTCCAGTTGTTATAAAAAAATTATCAGCATCTCGGAGAAAAAAAGTGAAGCAAGTTAAAGTTTTTATGAGTCGGTAGTAGAAACTCCATTTTCAGTAAAGTGTGTGTCCATTTCTTAGAGGAAAACTTTATTTTAAAAATTTATGTGATTCTTAGAGATTTCTGATGTGAAAATCAATTTTTAAAGCTTAAAAATTTAAACTTTAAATTTTTTTCTGTTGCATTTATTGCAAATAGTAACAACAGTAATGTTTCAAAGTATTTCAAAACTTTGTTTTTTGGTAGTAATTCAATCACTTCATACAGTCAAAACCTCACAAAATCAAATACCATCTACCCTAAAAGTAAAACTAAGCCCAAGTTCCACACTTTTAAGACAGAGTAAAAAGTCTGTGAAGTCAACAAGAAGCTGAAAACTTGTTTCAAATTTGACCTTCAAACATTATCTTTCAAGCACTTTGTCACAAAAACAACTGTTCTGCTTTCTGCGGCTGAATCTGCAGGAAAGACAGAAGAAAAACAGTTTGCATTAATTGATCCAGGTGAGACTTACAGGTGAGCAAGGCTTCACAGCGCAGTCTCTCAGACCACAGTGGCTGTCCGCCGTCCAGAAAGGACACGGTTTGTTCAGATTCACCTGGAAAACAGGTCACCAGAAACGCTTAGAAACAGATTATTTAATCGGATAATCTGTGAATTACGAGTCAGTCTGCATTACCTTGTAGAACCTGAAGTAGTGGGACTCCAGGAGAGGTAGAAGTCTGGGGAAAATCTGCTCGTTGTTGAAACTGTCGATGGTTTCGACGTCGCATGTACAGTCGTCCAGTTCACCTGTGACCTGGGTAAAAAATGTTTTTCTTATTTGAATCATACATTTTTCAGTTAAGTCTAAAAAACTGAATGTTTGTCTCTCAGAAAGAAACCAGGAGCCTGACTGTTGAATAAGTGCCACTATGATATAAGATGTAAATGGCATGTATGGCCTCACCGAAATTATTTTACTTTCGTAGACAAAAAAATCATAATTTTCCATGCAGTTATAACTGAAGCAACAATATACTGCTTTGAACATGACAAATTATGAATACAAAAGCAACAAAGACATGAAAAATAATCCCATTTTCAGCTTTCAAAAATTATTTTCACTAAACAGCAGCGTGTTAATCTAAAAATAATGATTTTACTTAAGGATTTTTTAAGGTTTTAATAATGACCAATTAATTAATCTTCCCCAAGAAAACATAACATCTTGTGATTATATGTGTCACTTGTCAAACAATAACAAACAATAAACACAACTTTTAAATGTTAATCAAGGGATTAAGGACAAGAATTATGTCTATTTTCCACCTCTAAATAAGAAGAAATGCACAGAGAATGCATAAATATTGTTGGAGGCACCAAAAAGCAGGTTAGGACAACCAAATAGCTAGCAACGCCCCTGAGAATGATGCAAGGTGTTGAATATTATCAGCAACTCTTGTACTACATGGCAGCACAAGATGGATACAATGTTTATAGTGTAAAAAGAAAGTAAATTTTTACTTTAAAGTTTACGTTGATTAGGAATAACATAGTGCTATGAACACAAATAACGTCTGGATTTAAAAGTTTTTATCCACTGTTAACGAATTAAGTGACCAAGTTACTCATAACTGCCAAAAAATTCTAATAATAAATACCATCTGGGTTAAAATGAAGCAGGACATCGCTCACCTGACAGAAACACCTGCCGTGTGCAGATCCGGACACCTGGAGGAGGAAGAAGAGGAGGAAGACCACCGACTCCATCAAGATCTGTCTGGGGTTCTGCTCTCAGCTTATTATTTACTACAGCTGATCTGAAGCCGCTTTCAAGTTGTGTGTTTTGTTAGAAAAGAGGAAAAAACCGCTTCGGCAGCTGCAGTTGTGAGGAGGCAGTGATCTCATGTGAAGTGTCATTTCCTGATGTTTCCTCATTTCCAATCCGCTACGTGCCGTACGTGACGTCCGGCTGCCGCGCTCGTTTGACTCACATCTGTCTTCATCGTCAAAATAAACTGTTCCAGGACTGTTGAGGAAAAATTAGGTTTTGGTGAAACAAACACGGTCCATGGTTCTCACAGAAGATCCGTTAATAGTGTATTTAAAAACAGATCGGCAGTTTCGTCAAATTCTGTCATGTTTCCATGGTGTAATTCCGCAAATTAGCCACATGGGGGCGACAGAGGACATATGTATTTTACCGTTGGATTTATTTTGATCACGTTTTAAGAAGTAAGTCAGGTTCTTGATAATTTATACCACAATTTCTTTAAAAAGGGAATTATTGAGAAGAAATTATGTGGAAAAAAATACAAAGGAAGAATAAAATAGAAAAAAGTATAAAATAAATAAATATTAAAAAAATGACTAAATAGAACAGCAAATTCATGTGAAACAATACTGTTTTTTTTTGCATTTACTCATACGCTTGCTTATTTATTGATTGATTGATTGATTGATTGATTGATTGATTGATTGATTGATTGATTGATTGATTGATTGTGTTGTGGCAAGGTTAGTACTCTACATACACATACATATTCATAAAATGGAAATAAAATATGTTTTTTTCCTTAAAAATATGGATGGTTAAAAATGACACAATTAAAATAATAAATAATCATTAAATCACTAATTAAATGTACCCAGATTAATGCTATTAATACAGCTACTAATTCACCGGCTTAAACAGATAATTGACTACTTATTCTTTGATTACAGATATAAACCATCTCAGGTTCCAATTTATGGTTCTCACAGAATGAAACTCTCATTTTTAAAAACTAATGAGCAGTTTCGTCAAAGTGTCACGTCTCTATAATGTAATGTCCCAAATCAACCACGCGGGGGCGAAATAAGACTGTTGATATTCCTTCGCAAAAGTAGAACACTTTAAATTCATTTCATTAGGTATATTTGAATATAGCAAATATACTACGGGCCGTGTCCTTGTAGTGCCCTTAAAAAGTATATTGATTTAATACTTATTCGGATGTATTTAGAACATTTTTAAGTTTATGAAAATTTGATTGAGGTCATTTTAAACAATAAGTTAAACATTAACGTAAACTTTTGTGAATTACTGAAACAGAGACTTACTATTACTTGCTATTTTAATAGTTTATTTTTTATCCTAAGTGTATTTCTAAGTTTCCTTAGCATAATATTATTTGTAGCATAAATATATTGAAATATACTTTTTAAAGTGTTCTGGGTCAAACTAATTTTAGACTTTTCAAACTCAGAAATGTAAATTTTTTAATAGAAATTTTTTGATATGTATCTAGTAAATTTGTGAGATTAATCTCAACACTTCTGTTGTTTTGACAAATGTTTTACTTTTCAAACTCAGAAATTCACAAGTTTTTTTCTTGAAGACTTCTAAGTTTCTTTTTTGTTTTTAAAGCAAATTCGTGACTTTTGAAAGTCAGAAATGTCCTTGTTTTTTCTAAACAATGTATGAACTTAATCTCAAAATTTCTGATTTTTTTTCCTAGCAAATCAAACTCAATATCCTTGTTTTTCTTGGAAATTTCTGAGATTAATCTCAAAATGTTTTTTTTTTTTTTTTTTTTCTCCAAATTTTTGATTTTTCAAATTCTGACTTTTCCTTTTCACACTCCATCGCTTCTCCACTTTGAAGTTTGAGGATTTTACAAAGTTGTAGATTTCTGACGGACTTCCTGTTTCTGACATTTTTCTCTCTTCGGGGGTCGCTGCCGTAGCCATAATATAAGGATTATGTCTATGGTCGCTGCCCCCCCACCTCCCCTATCCAACTCTCTATTTTGGTGCTTCCTCGCGCTGCCAAGCCCCTGACGTAATGCTCGCTGTTAATGATTAGCAGCGCGAGCCTCCCCGGCCAACATCAAACAGGCCGGAAGCTGGCAGGGAACAGCCTTCAAAATAAAAGCCTCACGCTCAAATCCACTACGCCTCTGGTCCGGCGGTCTAAATGTGCAACATCAAATGTTAATTTTATTAATTTCAAAAAAGTTATTCAAAATTGTATCTTTATTTTTAGTTGTTAAGGTTTTTGATTAATTTTAATTAAATCTTTGTTGTTTCGCTAGTTTTCATTGATGATAACTTTGATACTAAATTGTTTTGGAATAAAACAAAGTAAATCAGATTACATTTTGTTAAATTAAGTTTTATTTTGAATTGAATTTGAAATGTAAGTTGGTTATATTAAATTTAATTACATCTACTATAATTTTAATTTGACATTTAATTTAAAATTTACCTTTAAATCTAACTTAAGTTAAAAATGCTTTATGTTAGACTAAATCTATTTAACTTAATTTCATAATAATTGTGTTGTGGTTTCCTTTGTTTTGTAATGCTGTTTGTACAAATTGTTTTGTAATGCTGTTTGTACGAATTGTATTTGTGCATAATCTAAAATCAGTAGATGGAAAAAAGCATTTTGGCTCATTCTGAAGAAATGCTAATTAATCTATGTTGCCCCTGTCAAATAAATTAACAAATTTCAAATGAGTTTAATTGTGATCCTTCAAAATAAAGCTCCAGACTTTATTTTGACACCCCCGCAGCGGAACATGTCGGCTGCGTTCCGCTCGTCTTTCCAGAAAGCGGTTTAGAGCAGCGCAGCCCGTCTGTTGAACGGACTCAGAGGGAAAAGTTAGGCAAGATGGCAAACCCCGCAGACCCGGAGTGAAAGGGCGCCGCTGCCCCCCTCTTATAATTAAAAACGAGCCGAGCCTGTGTTTCCTCCTGCGGGGGAATCCGACGATGCAAACCGCGCCAGAAGGTAGGAAAAAAAGAATTATCTAATAATTTAAAAATTCAAACTAAACCTCTTAAGCGTCCCCTTCTGATCTTATATCCCCCACTTTTCAGGTTAGTTGCATTATCTGCGTCTATTTATGTGTGTGTAACTTTAAAATTATTAATCCCATTATAAGGAGGATATTGTTGTTTTTCTTGGACGCACACGCAGTCGTATCCGCAGCAGGCTGGGTGCTGATGAAGCAGAGTGACAGTTTTAGACAGCAGATCTGCTCCCACATTTTGCTCCTCAGCTTTCCACTCTGGATCCGGGTCTCCCACGCAGACAGAGAACTCCCTTCTGCCGTTGAAGGCGAACCTATCATTGAAATAATGTCAGCAGCCGTCGGTAACCCGGCCGGCGTCCTCTGGAAAATTCAGCGCCAGGATTACCGACAGCTGTATTTTTAGGAATGGGTGGATACCAGAAACATTTTTCTTTTCTGTTTTTTTTTTGCCTTTATTTTTGTCCCGGCGGTGAATGCCACAACCCTATGCTGCATAGGCGACAGCTATAAATGCTCGGTTAAGTTTTCAGTTTGGCTTCTTTCAGTAAATAAATTTAAATTGTCCCACTGCAGCAGCAACAGGGACACTGACGCATCAGGCTGGACACAAGTCTGAATGAAAGAAGTTGAAAGTGACACACTGAGAAGTGGCGCAAAACCCACATGATCGACTCACAGGGCCGCTGTGTATGGGGGGCGCCAGAAAAAGGGTGTAAAAATAATTTCCAGTGGGATTTTCTTTATTTAGAGGTGAATTAATATGTTTGAACAGGTTAGATTATGGGTTATACCAAACATGTTTGTAACACTTTTTTGCATAAAATCATTCTTAGATAATGAGACTTCTGTCTGTCCTTTTTCAGAATGAGCTTTTTCAGGGCTCTTGTCACTTTAAATCCAAATAAGTTGCTGCTGGCGCTGCCCCCCTCCCCCACACTCAAAGTTTACATTTGAATGTGAAAATATACAGCTGTATATCGTAGAGCCTCCTGCACAACCAACAAGAATGCAGCAAGTGCTTTCAGGATGGTAAGTCATCAGCAAAACATTTGTCTTTTCCAGCAGCCATTGTACAGCACATCCATGCTGGAGCTGTTTGGGTTGCTTGTTGGAATGTCACTTAATCTGGGAAGGTTTTGAAACTGATCGTCTTCCAGACACTAAAAAACATTAACTTATTGCCTGGAAACTTTTTTCTTTTCTTTTCTTTTTTTTTTTTTTTTGCCTTTTTGCCTTGGGTTGTTTTTAGAAGCAGTTGATACCCAAATGAAAACACAAAAAATGTGAATACATACTCATGCTCTGCTTGGGTTGCTAGGTAATGGGGCAGTGCCCGTGGAATGTGATTTAACAAGCAGGAGGTTTTTGAAACAGCAAAAGACATTAAGTTATTGCTAATATAATGGGTCTATTTTATATTAAATACAATAGTGATTCTTGAGAATTGGGACAAAATGGGTTTTAATTTTCCCATATTTTTTTTTGTTGTTGTTATTTCTCAACCTTATGTATGTAAATATGACAAATAATGTTTAGGAAATGTAAAGATGCTAAGGTACAGGCTCCCAGTTGCAACATTTTTTAAAAAAATTACATTTTTAATCGACCTGACCCAGAACGTTGTCATCACCATCTGACAAAAATAAATAAAAAATAATTCTTAATGACCCTATTATTGATATTTTTACTCATTTTACAGATAAATGCTTCTCAAGAAACAAAAGAAATATTATTTAAAACCAAAAACAACAAAAAGGCCATCTGACGGAGTTGACAGTGCATGACAAAGTTGACACAGAACTGAAGGTGGTGACAAACTAGGGAATAAAATGAAAAACTTGGTACATGTGAAGTAATGCAATTCATATAAAATACATTAAAATGAATTAATTGCACATTTAAGTGAGATTTGACAACAATTTCACTGAAAGAGTCAGAAAAACTCTGATGGACTTGACATCTGACGGTGTTGAAAAAAAGCCAAACTACCTCAATTTATATGATGTTACTCTGAAGGAGGCCATATTGTAGCTCATCAGGTCCATTAAATCTTTACATTATACCAAAATTAAGCTTTTATTTCACAAAATGTCATCAAAGTTTTGTAAATTATCAGTTACGGAGTTGACACATCATGGTTGTGACAAGCAATTTAGGAATAAAACAGAAGAAAAAACTAAAGAATAACTTAAGCTAACCAGAGCCAACTAGCCCTCTTAGCAAAGGAAGAGATCATGGGGTCCTCAGAAGTTCTGGTGCCCCCCAATAATGCCTGATTTTTTTTACATTCTTTTGATTTCTGACGGTGTTGACAAAAACTAGGGACACATTTCAATGGAGTTGGAAAATATCTAAAATTATTTTTAATTCAATTTATTGATTCCTCTGTAATTATTTATATGACTACTTATACCTAATTGTCACAATATATAATTTTAGTATTTCCTTAATTGTTTTAAACTATTATAATGTGTTGAGTTCTGCTCCTGGACAAGGGCTGTTACAGGCCTCATCCACCAACTACAATGTTTAAAATAAAAAAATATTCAGCAAATACCTGGAAAATATACATTGTTGTGCTCACATGACCCAGGTTAGTTGAGTCAGATATTTGAAAAAAAATATTTTGTGTATATTTTATTTAAATTTTATGCTTTATCCATAGGACCTGTTTTGTCCCTATTCTCAAGAATCACTATTTAACCACGTAGTTTTATTTAATTTCATTTTAGGATCAATGGAGTATTGTTACATTGAATTTGAATGTCTGTTTAGAAGTAGTTGTGACCCAAATGTAAGTACAAAAATGTGGATACATGCTGGAGTTCCTCTGGGGTTGCTAGGTAACGGGGTTAGAGTTCCGCTGGGGTTGCTAGGTAACAGGGCTAGAGTTCCGCTGGGGTTGCTAGGTAACAGGGCTTGAGTTCTTCTGGGGTTGCTAGGCAACAGGCTGGAGTTTCGCTGGGGTTGCTAGGCAACAGCACAGTGCTCATGGAATGTTGCTCAACAATCTGGAGGTTTTTGAAACGGCTAGTTTTCCTGACACCAAAAAAACAAAAAAATGGTTTTTAGAAGCAGCCGAGACCCAATGGAAGTACAAAAATGTGAAATTTGAACAGCTGTTGTTTTGTGCTTGTGTAAATGACGTGCCTCAGGAAGTACGAAGTTGCAGTTTCCCTGTTGAACATGCTTCTCTTCTAATGCCTGACGTCTGCCTGCAGGCCTGACAGGGGATTCCCTGAAGGAAAATGCCACAGACTGAAGCTGCTGCGACACAGCTAGAGCTGGAAAAGAGCTGACTTGACACCGATCAATCCCATCTGAGATCCACCGTGCCGCCAGAAGCAGATCCGATCACCCCATGCCTGCTTAGAGCCAGATCCGCCTCTCCTCTCCTCCTGTCTCTCACTCGCTCAGCAAAGGAGATTATCAGGAATCGAAGGTGGTGTGGAAGCCCCTCCAGAAGGGATTTATCCGCCATCTGGGACGTCCCACCGCATCCGGCGGCGCCTCGTCCGTCCCGCCCGGCAGACCATGATGTTTCGGGATCAGGTGGGCGTGCTGGCCAGCTGGTTTAAGGGATGGAACGAGTGCGAGCAGACCGTGGCTCTGGTGTCGCTGCTGAAGAGGGTGAGCCGGACCCAGGCCCGATTCCTGCAGGTGTGCCTGGAGCACTCCCTGGCTGAATGCACAGAGCTGCAGGTCCTGGAGGGAGAGGCCAATAATCCAGGTAGGACGGCTTCTTCTCAGATTAAAAGACAAAAACACAAAACATTATCAAGTTTCTACTGCAAGTAAGTAAGGTTGAAATAAGACAAAACTAACTTACAAGTAACTTTTCAGCAAGAGATAAGAGCTTATTTAAGTAAATAATTCCTCAGTATTTAAGAAAAGATAAATGTTTGTTGGCAGATTATTTCCCTTATAAACCAGATTATAAAGGAAACAATCTGCCAATGAATCTAGTAGTTTCTTAAAATCAGTATTAATGAATTACACTGTGAAAGAAGCTCCTGTATCTTGCTAAAAAGTTATTTTAAGATCATTTTGACTTATTTCAAGTCTACTAATATTTGTACTAGAAATTAGACGAGAAGTACTTGGTAATCTTTTGTGGTTTTGCAGTGTATGACACAAAAAAGGAAGAGTACACTCAAATTCACGCTTCTGCTTTAATTTATTTTCACTACAATATTTTCATGACCCACATTTGTCACAGCATCAACAAATGTTGGTTCTGGTTGTGCATCAATATCAGTTATCACACTACAGGTTATTAATTAAACTGCAAAAACACAAAATCTAACCAAACATTTTTGTCTTATTTCTAGTGCAAATATCTCAGAACACTTGAAATAAGACTAAACTAATTTACATGTAACTTTTCAGCAAGATTTAAGCACTTCTTTAATTATTAATCATTTATTAATACTGATTAAAAATGTTCTGCTTCCACTGACAGATTATTTCACTTGTAACAAAACATTTTCCAATTTTATAAATGAAATAATCTGCCAGTGGAGCTAATACTTTTTCATCAATATTAAGGAATCTTTTACTTAAAACAAGCTCCAATCTCAATGTAAGTTAGTTTTGTCTTATTTTAAGTTTACTAAGATACTTGGTAAGATTTTGTGTTTTTGCAGTGATTTAACTTCCAATCGAGTGCAGTCAGCTTCTCTGCTCCTGGTTTAGAGAATCATCCCCACAGCATGATGCTGCCACCACCTTTGGGGTTGGTGTGCTAAGAGTGATGTGCGGTGTTACTTTTCTTCTTTGGAGTTCTGTCAACAAACTGTTTCTTGGTTGCCACTCCTCCAGAAACAAACCCAGCTTTATGTTCCTGTCACGTGAAATTAGTGAAGTTTGTGCTGTTAATGATTGTAAATGTAGAAATGAGTCCCAGGGGAAATTATTAGACGTTTCAGAGAGATTATTTCTTCCTGTAGAGTCTATCTGTGGGTGTTTGCTGGAGCAATGACTAATCTAATGACCAAATATTCGCTAAGCGAATGCTGTTGTTGTATTTTAGGCAACAAAATGTTTATTTTCTTGTTTTAAAAACTGTTTTTAATTTGCATCTTTTAATGTTGTTCTAATATTGTATAAAACAGCTTAACTGAGAAAATTTGCACAATATGCAATTTTTTTTAATTGTCAAAACAATCGATTGACAACTAAAAGTTTGCATTTCTTTCTCAGTATGTCTATATTCATTTCTGTCTGAGTTAAATCTGCAGACTTTTACCATTTTTGCTGTTTTCTGCTGCTTTTTAACCTAATTTACGGGTTTTATCACATGAAGATGTGCTGATAGCGTTTGGATCATCTCACCGGACGTGAAGTGGTGAGAAGCTGTTGCAGAATTGGCCGTTTTACAGTCTTGTAGCTCTTCCTGACCTGGTTTTGGGCCAAAGCAACAGGGGAAGCAGTAAGGAGGGGGTTCTGCCTCGGTTTCTGTTGCATCACACTGCAGCACGGCCATGGTAACAGAAACCCTGGCAACCAACTGGGCTCATGAAAAATAGAGTGCAGCGCTGCTGGGATGTAGCGGCACCTGTAACGGCGCATGGACGGGTTATCAGATCCGGTGAGCCGCTCCTGTCGGGTCACACTCCTCTCTCTGCTCTGTGTTATTGCTTGATAAAACCAGACATCAAAGCTGACGGCATGGCGTTTTCCCCGGAGACCCCTGGAAAAATAAAACTGTTTATACTGTCAGAGATCAAAGCGCAGCAGGGAAACCACCTGATATTACTCAACCACTGGTTCGTCTGGTGCCCATTGTAGGTCAGGAAGAGTATGAAATAAAACCTGAATGAAATGCTAAGAACTGGTGTTTCTTTATTTTGGAAATTAGTCAATAAAAAAAACATAACACTAATTCACTTTAGTGTTAAAGTTGAATTTCCTGCTACCCAATATTATATAAATAATAAATAAATCCCAACCGGTGTAAATAAGTTATCAAAGGCTGATAGTTCACACCTGATAGTCCAGTGGACTCGGTTTGATTGAGGACCAAAATTGCAGGATTTGTTGCATTTTCAGTTGCTGGGTTTCCCAAACAAATCAAACCCAACCTGTTCCCCTCCTCACCTGAGGGGGCGCTGCAACAAGAACCACTAGAGTAAATTACAGAAAAACCTCTGAAGAAGACACAGAGACCAACTTCCGTCTTCACAAAATGTAAGCAAAAATAGGGCGGTGTCAGGTTTTAGTGGCTGTAGGATTTCTCTTTTGTCTTTGACAAAAGTCTATGAGCCATTTCTCCTGCTAGCACTAGCTTAGCGTGTTTAATGTGGTTGTATTTACCCAGAATGCCCTGTGTTGCAGTCTGCTTCATAATTTTGGAGCAGTTTCCGGTCCGCTTGGTATTCTCATATACATTCGAACCGCACCAGAGTTCACTTCCACTGTACCAAGTCCAAGGTTTTTGGCGAACCAGAGTTTGATTAGCATTCACACCTAACCAACCGAACTGGACTTCCTAGACAAACAAAGAAGACTAAACTAAACGGGACTGGTGCGACCATTAGACACTGAAGGGAGCCATATTATTGTGATCATTTAAATGTAAGACATGTTAAAGTCATACTTTGACTTTAAATAAAGATATTTTAGACTTTTGTAGCAGCTACTACGATTAACGCTGTCACGGTAACACATTTTCCTGCACAGTAAATTGTCTCAGAGTTTATTGCGATACACGATAATATTGTTGTTTTGATATCATATCTGAGTGACATAATGGTAATAATGACATAATACATAAACACATTCTCAAAGATCAATAAACTTTAAATTCTAAAACCATTTAACACTAGAACTGGAAGATATTTTAAATATACAAAATAAATAAACAAAACGACAAATAAAATTAATTATGAAGTCTCTGTAAAACAAAATTAACCTTAAAAAAGGCTAATTGAGACCAAAACACCAAACTGAAACTTATATCATCCAGTTTTTGGTAGAAAGAGAAAAATGATTCAATTTATGATGCGATTAATTGATTTATTGCTTATTGTGACAGACCTAAATATAATCTTATCTATGTTTTTTACCGTTTATATATTATTATTTTTGTCATGTTTCCGTTTATCTGCATAGCACATTTAATCAACAAGGAAGTAAAAAAAGTGCTTTACATCATAAAAACCTCATACAGTCATCAATTATGATTATTATTATTATGTAACGGCTATAATACGAGCTTACTAGAACTTATTTTACTCATGCAGCTTGGTAAGAAATGACGGGGTCGGTGCAGGTTCACAGAGCGACTCGGTAAACAAAAGAAAAACTCTCACAGTCTTAGATAAAACGTGACTGTGCTGCAGGGGGAGAGCTAACAGTTGTGCAATGTGTGTAAACTGTAACTATGTACATACTCCACTCGGCCTCAGACAGTTCAGCTCATTTCTGTTTACAAAACAAAAGACGAGTAGCAGCTCCGCTGAGCAGCGCCACCTTCGCTTGCAGCTGAGTGGAGTTAATGCATTTTTCTTACAGTTAGAGAAAATTATACGAAACATTCTGCTGTGAATTTTGTATGGAGGAGAAATGGCTAATTCAATTTAATTAAATGTATTATTGGTCAAACTCTGATTCGGCCAGAAAACTGCATTCAGTGCTCTCTTAGTTGAAAATCATAATGTTGGTAGTTACTTACAGATTTTAAGACTGAGTAGGAAACCTCAACAAAATGCTGGATTTCCTGGATTACAAGTCACAGGACCAGCCAAACTGTGAAAAAAGTGACTTGTAGTCCAGAAAGTACGGTATTCCCTTACGAAATAAAAATTAACAACTTCAAAAAAAAATTCAAAGTGCATTGTTAGAAATTTTTGGGCTTTTTTGTTTGTGTATTTCATCAGCAAGAAAGCAAATGTTTGTCAACCCCCCGCCCCCCCAAGAAAAAACATGTTGTGTTGCAGAGAATCTTCAAATCTTCAGCACACTGCAAAAATATAAAATTTTGGTCTAGTTTCTAGCGAAAATACTTTAATACACTTGAAATAAGATAAAACTGACTCAAAAGTAACATTTCAGAATGTCATAGGTAAATAACTCCTTAGTATTGATGAAAAAGTAGTAGTAATTTCACTTATAAAAAGAAATTTCCCCATGGTAGAAGTGAAAGTATTTGTGTAATAAGATATTTGCACTAAAAACTAGACAAAAATACTTGGTCAGACTTTCTGTTTTTGCAGTGTAGAAGCAGCACTGTAGATTTTTAGGCACTGATCTAAACTGCATCAGGATGGAGCTTTAAAAAACCACCCATTCACTTTGATTGCAGACAGTACAGTTCTCTGTCGACCTACTGGCAGCTTGTGCTCGTTGCTCATCCTATTTATTGTAAATCTGTGAAAAGCAGAAGTGGAGCCTCCTGTGCAACCAACAAGTGTGAAGCAAGTGGTTTCTGGATGATAAGTTAACAGCAAAACACACATAAAAGCGGTAAAACCAGCTGACCAAACATGTTGGAGTTCTGTTTGGGTTGCTAGGTAATGGGCTCGCCTTAGCTGGGGTTGCTAGGTAACGGCGTTGCCTGTGGAATGTGACATAATCTGGAGCTCATTTTCCAGCCACCAAAAAACCATTAACTTACTGCCAAAACAACAGCTGGATGGTTTTTTAAGTGCTTGGGCCATTTTTAGAAGCAGTTAAGACCCAAATAGAAGCATAAAGACACATAAAATATGAATTTTATGATTGCTAGCTAGTTGGAGTGAAAGACGGCTTAAAGAATCCAAATGGAAGTCGTGGAAAATGTCCGTTTGACTCTTTATTTTGCTGTGAGCATCCATCAGCTGCCGGTGTCCTGCAGCAGCACTAAAAACCCTGGAAGTGGTAAAGCTACACAGAGCAGAGGGAAGACAGGGAGACTCATCTGGTTGGAAAAGAGGCGCATTCCTGTGGAACAACTGTAACTTTCTGTACCTCCGGAGTGAATTTTGGGCCTCGCCTCGCTGTTTTCCCTTTCACTTGTGTCAACTTGCGGTTGCCTTTTCCCTTCGCTGATTCAGCTCAGTAAGATTTGAATCAGTGGAGCTGCAGAGTCGACGTGAAAACACATGCTGCCGAGTAGAAGGGGGACGGAGAAGGTTGTGTAGTTACGTGATCTCTCTGGTATGTTGTGGTAGCTTGTTTGAGTGTTTAAGGGCTGGGGCAAGGCTGATATATCACTTTGCTTTGTTTCTGGGATATCATTTCTTTCATAATGCTGCAGATCAGGAAAACGTGTTGCAGCTTTCTTCAGATAAAGGTTGTTTCAGATATGCTTCATGTGTTAAAAACCAGCTGACGAGCAGAAAGCCCGTCATGGTTTGATTTGCAGATCGGAGCAGAGACGCTCCGGCCGCCTCAGGGTTAACTTCCCTGTGGGACATTTCGGGCTGCGAGTGGAAAACTCTTCGGAAAGTGTTGTACAAATGAAAGGAATCCTCTGTGACCTACTTCTCTGTGCGTCTCAGAGGCAGCTTTGTTTTGGCAGCGAGCGATGCGACTTTGTGTGCTCCTTGAGACGCAGCCTGAGTAAAACGGGGATCACCGCCTCACACACAGACTTCCACAGTTGTGATTTATTGCGTTTTGCTTTTTTTCCTCCCATGTTATTTTTGGATTGCTGGGATTTCCTTGGACTTTAGACTTTCTTTTAACAAGAAATGTGTAAATTCACATTTAAAATGCAAAACGTTTGTGTTTTTGTACACTTTGGGCTTAATTGCTGCTCTGAATATGTTATTCTTTCAGGAATTAGCCTTTTTTAGAGTTTGTATACTCAGCTAATGATTAATCGATTACTAAATTACATGACATGATTAGGTAATCATGTCAGAGTCATGATTTATTGTGTTTTGCTTCCCCCAACCCTCTCTAATTTTGGATTTCTGGGATTTCCTTGGACTTTAGACTTTCTTTTAACATGAAATGTGTAAATTAGGGCTGAAATGATTATTCATGTCAAGTAATTTAGTAATCAATTAATCATTCACTGGCAAACCCCAAAAAAAGCCAAATAAGGAAAGAAAGAAAAAATTAAAACAAAAAAATAACCCCTTTTTTGAGTTTGCATATGCCAGTAAACGATTAATCGATTACTAAATTACTTGAAATGATTAATCGTTTCATCCCTCATTTATAAATTTCTTGCTAAAAGACAATGTAAAGTCCAAGAAAATCCCAGAAATCCAAAAGTAACAAGGGAGGGAAAGAAAGCAAAACGCAATAAATCATGACTCTGACATGATTACTTAATTGTACCAAGTAATTTTTAGTAATCGATTAATCGCTAACTGGAGCATACAAACTCTAAAATGACTATTTACTATTTCTAATTGTCAGAGTTTACCCAACACTAATATTGTATAAAAAATCTTAAGTGTATGAAATGAAAAATCAGCAGAATGTCAATTTTTTAAAATCTGATTAATCGTCTGAATAATTGATTAGATATTTTATTTTAGGTATTTGTTTAATATCTAATATTTGTTTATTTGCATTTTTATGTATTTCTAGTGTTGCATAAAATACGCTTAAGTGGTTAAATGAAAAATCTACAGAATGTGGTAATTTTTTATACGATTAATCATCAGAATGATTGATTACTAAAATAATTGTTATTTGCATCTTAAATTTGAAACCCAAAACTAAAACAATTAAAGCTCAGATCACTCCATATAAATTGTTTCTAAGTTTTTGGCAGATTCTGATTACCATATCACAGCTCTGTCCTATTTTTTGTGCGTTATCGATCTTTTTATAGCGTATTTGAGTAAAGGGTTAGTCTTAAAAGGAAGGATATTGGAGGAGACTTAAAATAGCCGTCAGAGTTTTCTCTGGAAGATTCCCACTCAGGATGCAGTGTGAGGGTGGGGTCTGGGCAGGACAGTGGGCCTGCTGTTCTGAATGACTAACATCATTTTAAAGTGCTGCGGCGCTGACTCGGCCTGCACAGCTGTTTGTGCTGGAAACCGGACCTCGAAGAGTTGAAAAGTACACGCAGCTGAACAGACCGAGCCAGAACTCCCTAAGATACAGTTTAGGATTATTATTATTAATCAGGATTGAACAATTAATCGATTTTAATCAATATTGAGTAATCGTACTTAATTATAGATTAATTATTTGATTATCGATTAATCAAAATTTTTGTATTATGAACATTAAAATTTAGGAAAATCAGGATATTTTTTCTTTTTTTTCACCAGTGTTCTTGTTGGGTTTCAGTCGTTCAGAGTAGGACTGGACAATAAATCAATATTTATTGCAATAGATCATGCATCTGATACATATTCAATAGATGGAGTATTCACTGAGCTCCAATCTGGAACCGCACAGCATTCTGGGAGTTTTTCCTCTGGTAGAGAGAGGAAAGACTTTAGTTGCTCAACCTCTCCTGTCAGCTAAGCTAGGTTAGCTTAGCTGACAGGAGAGGCTAACTCACTCACGACTAACTCACTCACTCGGTCTTTAGTTACCTAGCAACTCACTCACTCTTTGGTTACCTAGCAACTCACTCACTCTTTGGTTTCCTAGCAACTCATTCACTCTGTGGTTACCTAGCAACAACTTGAGCAACTTGTGCAGCAGCAGTTTTAGGTTTCATCTCTTTGACTCACAACTGCTTAAAAACAAAAAATAAAACAACGGTGTGGAGTGAAAGCTATGGCTAAAACAGGAAAGGTCTCACCACCAGTTTGGAAAAATGTCAGATATTTTCAATGAAAAAACTAATCAATAATTAATAATTATTGATATCAACTGATATGAAACAGGTTTTTCAGCCATACCGTGCGACCGTAGTTCAGAGCGATTTCAACACGCTCAGGGCGGCCATCTTGTTTGACAACCTTGTGTTTTACAGCTTCTATTTATTTGAACTCTGACTGAATATTAGGCCCAGGCTACGATGCTTTTTCATGTTTGATTGTGAGAATAAAGTTTAAATACTACCAGAATAAAATCAGAATATTAGGAGAATAAAATAGGAATTTTATGAGATCTCCAACACAAAAATAAATATGTCGAACATTTTAATATGCCATAAATCAATTTTATCAGTTCATTGACATTTTGGTTTTTAAAGATTTAAATTTTGGAAATCTGCATTTTTTTTCCCTACTAATGTGTCCATTTTCCAGAGTGATGTCAGTATGCCCAGGGCGGCCATCTTGTTTTAGAAGTGTTTTCTACAGCTTCAACTTATTTGGACATTGAATTCAGGACAGAATATAAGTCAGGCTAAGATTTTTATTTTCTTTACAAAAATAGTCAAGAATACAAGAATACAGTCTTAGTAATATGAGAATAAAGCAATATGACAGAGTTTAAATAATGTGAGAAGAAAGTTATAATATTAGAAGGATGAAGTAGTAACTTTATGAGAACTTCAACACGAAAAATAAACAATTTATTTTCAAAGCTTTTTTCTCTCAACACATTTTTCTTGTTTAGGATGTTCTTCTGGTAAAATTAATCGTTTTACTGCTAATTTTATAGCTGTATTCTTGTAATTTAACAAAAAATCTTGTATTCTTGCCCTAATAATCTTGTTGTACAACTTTCAAGAGGAATGATTGAAATAAAATCCAGTTTTAGAAAATATTTCCTCTTATTTGTTTTTTAGAAAACGGTGAGAAAATAAATAATTTATCAAATTTTTAAAAAATCTGAGATTTATCTTTTGGCCACATTTCCCTCAATTATTTATTCATTTATTTAAAATGGGCTCAGTTTTACCGATTTCTTCAGCCGTGACAAGCATGTAGTTTCACCTTTTTGTAGTCCAGACGCGTCTCATCGGTTTTCCACTCGGTACGTTCAAAAACGCCAAATATGTCAAATTCCTTTGGCTAAAAATCCAGGAACTGATCCCAGATCAAAGCTGCATTTATTCCGAATGCTCCGAGCTTTTCCCCTACGTCTGCTAATGTGGAACAAAATCCATTTCTCTCCACGATGACTAAGTTCTCAGGAAGGCTTGTGTTGTATAATGACTCATATCAGCGAGTGAAGTTCTGCTGCGCTCCCTGCCTAAACTGGGCCTGATGAAAACCTGGCCTGGAAGTCCGCATTCCTGCCTGAGGCGCTCAATTGTTCCAGTGTTGGGGATACTGTCTAGGAATGTGGGCCCAGTCTTGAGTTGAGTAAAACAGGAGTTTTTTCCAGAGTAAGAAGGTGGGGGTGCGTTCAGTGGAAAGGAAACTGATTCCACCCACAGTGGAGGGAAGGTCTCCCGAGTCCACAGCGGTATGGAAGAGATGGGTGGGGAAGGAAAAAGATGAACAGCGGGGAGGACTGGTTTCCATTTGGAGCTGAAGTTCATCTCACATCCTTCATACACGGACGCCATGTGAGCTGTTGCAACCAACATTTGGACATTTATTTGAAAAAATAGTACAAAAAAACTTAGACAAGATATCCGTTAATGAGTTAATCTAAAGTTGATTCGACTAATGACCCTTTAATAAACAGCCATTTTCCTAAAAACCTGAGTATGAAAAGGAACAACCATCTTTTCACAACATAAATTGGCTAAATTTTCCACCAAACACTGAATTTAGAAAAACAATGACTTGGTAATCTTATCTTTGGGATTTTGCAGTGTTATAATCTGGATTTATAGATTCATTAATGGTGGGATTATCTTGACCTTGACTGGAGAACAATGTTCATGCAATAACATACAATTTATTAAAATTATAAGTGTGAGTTTTCTTTTCTTTTTTTTGCCATTTATGGTCAGAATTAGGGATGCTAGCTATCAATTTGTGAGTTTATCTGAAGTTGATTGACTAACGGTTAATTGATAAGCGGCGATTTCCTTACAAACCTGAGTTTTCTCTTGTATCAGGAGGAACGAACATCTTTCCATAACATAAAGGGCTTACATTTTCCTTAAAGACTAAATAAATTAAAAAAAATGTTAATCTTACCAAAATTTGGTAATATTTTGTGGTTGTTTTTTGTTCAAACTATTAAAATGGGCAATTCTAAGCATTTTAAGACGTATAAGAACAGTTTGTGGATTTTAGCTTTTGACGGGTCGCTGTGGTTCCTAACCCAGGTTCAGTGCATGTAAAGTGTACAATGTTAGTTATTTGCCATAAATTTAAAGTTTAGGTGCATCTCTAAATTAAAAATCCGTTGCTGAGCCGTCTAAACCAGCATTTCTGAGTCTTTTAATTCATATTTAGCTTGGAAAGGACACAGCCAACACATTGAAGAGAGTAAAATTGACACTGAAAAACACAGAAGAGGAGAACATTTACTGCATTTTACTCCACAGCCCATTTAGTAAAATGGTTGTGGTGAAACACTTGTGTATCTTTCAACTGTCTAATGTACTTTGTGTTTTATTCTGAGAAATTAATGCTCATGTTCTGCCCTCTGAATTAACAACCCTATGTTTGTTTTTAGAACAGTGTTGAAAACATTTTCATCACTACAAAAAGTGATTTTTTTGTTGTACAGTTTGGAGGAAAAAACTAAATTGAGAGAAAATGTGACCGAATTTTTCTCCACACACCCCGATAAACGCTGCTTATGTCTGTAAGCCTCCCAGAGATGGGAAGATGGGCGGGTTGAGCCAAAAAACTCTTGTCACTGGTTCCAGAGCCAAACTATTTCATCTCACCCACGCATGAGCAAACGGTTTATTTCTGGAAGTTGACGCTGTGTTCTGTGAACTCCCACTGAACCTCAGGAATGGGGACAGACTTTATGCCAAACGATCAACACAGCAAACAAAATAAAGCTAATCTTTTTCACTCCGGACCTCAACAGTAACGGTATTTCCTACCTGCAGGTGTGAAGGAGTTTTCTTTGAAACAGTTTGAGCTGAATGGTCAAAGAGAAGGAGGCAGACGAGCCGTTGGTGATGGACGAGGCGACTCCTGCCTCATAAATCCTGCAGGTTTAGTTTGTCATCCTGTGCTTCTCGTCTTCAAAACCAGACTGATGCTAATTCACTCTTATTGATTACGACTGAAAGGACAGTCCACTAATGGGGGTTTAAAAGAAAAAACAGGATAATGGAGAGGCATTGACTGCAGTCTTCCAAGAGTATTATGTGTTTATTTGAAGCTTACAGTTATACCTGCAATGATTAATAGAATTAATCGTGATTAATTGATTATTCAAATAATCGCCAACTAATTTAATAGTTGATTAATCATTAACTGGAGTTTACAGACTCTATTTGCTGAAAGAACAAGACACTCAGACAAGTAATTAAGACAAAACTGCACAAAAATGTATATATTTTGCATCTCAAATAAAATCAGAGCCAGAAGGCGGGTCTTGGCGCTGTCAATCACCTGGTAAAGGTTAGCCATGAATAAAAAATAATTAAAAATGATGGAAATCTATTAATTTCTATGGTAAAATGGTTAAAAATAGAAGACAGTGATACTATGACCTTTGAAGCAACAGCAGACGGAGTATTTCTTTATTTAGCTCCACAGGTGTGTAATGTTGTTGTATCAACAAGCTGAAGTTTACATGTACATGTGTAGAGGAGCTGGAGGAGGACAGGTACCAGCCTCTCCTGTCTCAACCCGACCAGAATCAGAACCATACGTTTGTGCAGCGAGTCGGTCCGGTCTGCCCGGTTTCATTTCCACCCAGTCCTCAGTGAACCTGTTGTTATACAGCAGACGTTTGTTTAACGGTTCTGCAGCCACCCAGCTGACCAGTGCTGCAGGATGTGGATGTAGAGTAAAAGAATATATTTAAGTTTACGTTTAAAAACACTAACGGTAATTTTTATATTCATTACTGCTGGAAAAATGGTCTTGATACACTTCTGGATGTTTAATATTTTGTAGATTTGCTGCTTTTTAAATTCCTTTTCAGTGAAGTTTCCGTCCCAGGCTCTTTCACAATATCTTTGTTAAAGCTGGTGTACATAGCTTTTATTATAAATATATATTTTTTACATATATTTTGAAATTGTCACTATATTGTGACATTGTGGTATTCAATTAATCCATTTAGTAATTGTTCATATCTAGGTCTGAAGCAACTAAAAGAGATTAAGTTTGATCACGATTAATCAAATTAATCATGATTAATTAATCGTTAGTTACTGTTACTAACAATTAACGATTACTATAATAATTGTTAGCTGCAGCTCCGATGTACAGCGCATCTGGAAAGTATTCACAGCTTTTTCTTTTTCCACATTTTAATATCTAGTGTCTGAAGATACGAGGAGAACAACATCATCTATAAAAATACATCCTTTTTAAAGACTGAGTTTACTGTTGGGTTCAGGATGAGGACTTTGTCCTGTTTTACTTCATTAGCATGTTTCAGTCTATAAGGACTTCTTCACAAATGTTTTTGCAAATATGATGATCTCTTTTGGGACATGACAAAATGTACCAAAAATGAAGATGCACAAAGAGTGAGTGGTTCTTGGCTTCTACTTCCTTAAATAGAGGTTCTGGCAGAACAGAGGCTCACATTCCCAGCATAGCTGCTGCATTCAGAGCCTCCCCAAACTCTGGAGCGCTTCTCCTTACGTCTGCAGGTAGACCGCAGACCTCTGCACCGCTTTGTCCTGACCAGAGAGGGAAATGTCTGGCATGAAAACTAAAGGAAGAGGAATAATTCACAGTTTGTTCATATCTTTGGAATTCCATTTGAGTCTCAACTGCTTCTAAAAACAGCCCAACTGTAAAAAAAAAAACCCTGCTGGATTTTTTTTTTTGGCAAGAAGTTCATATTTTTTGGTGTGTGGAAAATGATACGTTTCAAAAACCTCCCAAATGTTAAACCACATTCCACAGGCTCTATGCCGTTACCTAGCAACCCCAGCAGAGCCCAGCGCCGTTACCTAGCAACCCCAGCAGAGCCAAGCCCCGTTACCTAGCAACCCAAGCTGAGTTCCGGCGCTTTTGGTCCGCTAGTTCTAATATATAGAATATACTTTATTGATCCTCAAGTGGAAATTGCTTATTAGTTGACAAGCTATTCCATATAAGGTGTTAAATATTAGTAAATAACCATAAACAACATAAGATTTATGTAAAATAAAAATAATAATCCTAAGTAATAATCCTTAATCAAGAAATTTAAGCTGTCACAGCAGAATGTAGACAGAATAAAAGAGCAACAGAAATGAAAAAACTGCTGTTTTTCATTTTTCTATTCTGGTCAGGGTAGGAAAAATCATCATGTAAGCTAAACTAGAAATATAATTATGAAACTATCACTATATACACAACATACAGATGTGCATATATACATATATGGACATGCACACATAAATATACATTTACAAAACGTATACATGCCGCTGTGTGCACTGTATAAAGGCTGATGGAAAAGACAAGTGTTTTGTTGTTGACTTAGCAGCCAGAAACCACTTGCTTCATTGTTGTTGGTTATACAGGAGGCTTTACTAATGCTTTTCAAAGATGTACACATATGCATATTTTTTCAGCCATTTTCACATGTTAGTATAAACACTGAGTTAAGGGGTGTAAAATGTCATTACCTAAGAATGATTTTGTGAACAAAAAGTAATGAGGCCATATCCTAACCTGCTAAACAAAGCAAAATTCCTTTAAAATAAAGGTGTTGTGTTTGATTGAAGAGTGGAGCTATCGTCTGGTTTGGCTGCGAACTTGTTTAAAGGAGGAAGTGAGGCGTGAACTTCGCTCCGACGAAGCCAACGGAGCAGGATGTGTCCACAGGAGCCTGGATGATGCTTTTCCTCTGTGCTGAAGGGAGACACAAACACACACACTCTCAGCATCAACAAACACCTCATTGTCATGCAGGTGCTTCCCACTTTGCAGACAGCTGTTTTGGCTACTGTTTCAAACATTGAACAGAATAAATAAATAAGCGGCTCAGAGGAAGACACCTGCTGGCTGAAGAGTTGCACAGAGCTTAAAAAGATGAGAGCTGAGCTTCATTTAATCTCAACAGGTGTGAAACAAAACTGGGGCTGGTTGACATTTGTTTATTGTTGTTGCTCATAGGGATCTTCATTTTCATAGATCGCTGTTGAGCTAATGAAAACTAATGTCTTCTTCTGGCCTTTCTGACACATTCAGGCAACTCTTGGCTTTTTTTGTATCTCATAAGTTTATTTTGTGCAAACAGTAGTTTTCAGTATTTTCTACACTTTGCAACATATTTACAAAGTTTTTTTTTAAATCTTAAATGCAAAATGCATACATTTTTGCCATTACTGCTTTCATTGTGTTATATGATGGCTCATTGTAGATAGAAAAAAATGAGTAAACTGCTGCCAAAAAAACCCTGAAATTTCCTTGGTTTTGTAGAGATTAATCTCTAAATTGTTTGTTGATATTGAGGATGTGTGTGTGTGTGTGTGTGTGTTTGAAAAGTTGCTGGATGTTTCAGAAATTAAAAAATTTTCAACTTTTGAAACTCAGAAATTTCCATGTTTTTTAAAAAAAAAAACCCAAAAAAACATGGATAATCTGGATAATCTCAAAATTTCTGATCGTTTTCTAGTAAATGTTTGACTTTTCAAACTTGTCCTGGTTTTTCCTAGAAACTTTTTTGGTGCAAGTTAACTTCTTCTTTCCTTTTACAGTGGCCTTAATACACCATCGTAATGCTCCACTTAGTCAGTTACAAAATTAGTTGATAATTAGTTCAGTAATTGATTCATTACATTTAAGCCGATTAATCTTTTCAGTCCTAATTGTAAATGACAAAACCGCTACCATTAATTAGTTTGTTACCTATTTTTAGACGTTTTCTGACTAAACGTGAATCAATCTGTCTGTGAAATGCTCAGGGTGGCGTCCAGCTGAGTGCTGCACCAAACAAAAAGCTTGTTGCTGACGAGATGCTGCAGACCCAGATCGGCAGGAATTTCAGGGTTACTGCAGAGGTCAAGCAGTTTGCCACACAAGAGTGCAAATATCAGGCTCAGGTTTGCTTTTGTGCAGGGAGTACTTTCCTGTTCCGCCAACAGTGTTAGCCTGGCCATCAGTGATGTCTAAAAGAGCTCTAACATGGGCACCCCGCTATATTGCAGTTGATTTTATGTCTTTGGGAAACATTTTTGAAAAAGTAGTTTAATAAAATTTGGCTATATTGCTTCCATTTTTACTGCTCAAGTTATATATAAAAATGTATTTTACTAGTTTAGCTTACTACACAATTTTAAGAGAAACTTTAAGTCCTATTTTTTATTACTTGTAACTATAACTGAAATGATTAATCAATTGTTGAAATAACATTAACTATTTTAGTAATCGATTTATCATTGACTGGGGCATAAAGACTCAGGTCATTTGTAGACAGAACTACATTGTGAGAGCAGTAACTAAGCCAAAACTACACAAAAATACATAAATTCTGCATTTAAGAATTATAAACATGCTTTAGCCAAAATTCCTCAAGTGGAATAGTTTGAGCTTCACCTGTTTCAAATTCACTACAGTAATGCTATATTATTGCAATTTAGGGAATAAAATGTTTATTTTCTCATTTAAAAAAGGAATTGAATAATTTATTTGTATCTATTATAGTACTTGAATAAAACATGGTTAAATGAAAAATGTGCCAATTTTTTAAAACTGATTAATCATTAATTTGAGTATAAACTCTCAAAAAGGGTCATTTGCAGAAAGAACACTGTCAAAGCAGAAATTAAACCAAACATAAAAATGCATAAAAATCACATGCAAGACAAGAACATCTTTGTTTAAAAAAGTTAAATGAAAAATTTGCCAATTTCTTCCACTGATTAATCAATTAATCACCAGATTAATTGATTTAAATGTTTGTTCTTTTTTTCTTGAAAAGTGACTTCTCTAACTTGATATTTTCCATTTCTTTCTTTTTTTCCCTACTTGGTTTGGTGATGATATAATATAAAGTTAGTGAAAGTATATATGAATCAGGCAGTAAGTGTACTTGTGATTAAGGTGCAGCACTCTCTGGATCATGAGGAATCTCTCCATTCTTCAGCAGCAGAGCCTGTGGTATGCCAGCACATTCCCCACTGCTGAGCTGGAGAATCCAGTCGGAAAGCAGGAACAGGAACTTTTCCCTCACACCGCCCAGTCACTACTCGGATTTACTGAAAAAAAGAAAACAAACAAAAAAAACAACTTTGTTCTCGTCTAGTAACACCCACCACTACAAATTTGTTCCCTCATTCTTTCCAGACAACATCCTGAATCCATGAATGTGTCATTTATTAGAAAAGAGGAAGGCAAAATGGAAAAGAATTTGGAAAAACTAAGCATATTGATGCATTGATTAACATGACTGGTATTATCTTCTGGAAGGTTTTATCCATAATGGTTTAAGAATTTAATTTAAATCAGTATTGGTTCTCCTCTGGCAGTTTTTCTAGTTTGTATTATAAATATTCATCAATGTTAAATTTGCTACTGTTATGTTTTGATACTGTAAAAAATTGGCTGAAAAGCAGCAAAGGAATCTAAATATTTGAGTCTGGAAAGTAATCCCAGCACATTTATTTCTTGTTTTGCACCCATCATCTTCAAGTATGAGCTAGGCATTGTGGGATGTTTCATCCCAACTGTTTCATAACAACTAAAAAGCTCAAAGGAATTTATTCGCTGTAAAAACACAGTCTTACCAACATTTTTGCCAAGTTTCTAATGCAAATATTTCAGTACACTTGAAATAAGACAAAACTAACTTAAAAGTAACTTTTCAGAATATGAGAGCTTGTTGTAAGTCAGTAATTCATTAACATAGATGAGATACTTTTTCCTCAATATTCAAGAATTATTTACTAAAAATAAGTGCCTATATTTTGCTGAAAAGTTAGTCAGTTTTGTCTTATTTCAAGTGTGCTAAGATATTTGGACAATACACTAGTCAAAAATACTTGGTAAGATTGTGCTAAAACCTGAGTGCTAAAACCTAGTTTTAGCACTCAGGTGGTAGAGAAATTATCTACCAGCAGGAGCTCCACTAAAGTTGGACGTGGCTTAATTTGAGGTCAGAAGTGACTAGACTAATGCTATTTTTTTAGTCATTATGATCTGAATTAAGGATGCATGTTATCTAAAGTTAATTAGTAAGCGGCCTTTTTCTTAAAAACGTGTGAACTGAGCGTCTTTCCATAAAGACATATGCTTAATTAAAAAATAAATTAAAAATAATTACAGTTTAACATTATTTTGTCAGCTGCAGTGAATACTGACTAAATAAACAGAAAGTTGTGGTTTTCTCACATTAATAAATTTAGGCATTTATAAAATAGAACAGTAACCTTTTCTGACTAGAAAGATGGAACTTAAGGAACTTGTCGAGCTTGTCTGAACCGAACCGCAGAAAAAGCATTTTGCGTCCCACACCGGACTCCGGACCGTTTCTCTTCAGGCATACCCCCGCCGCCATCTTTGTTTCTCGTACAACTGCGACCAGCGACGCCCTCTGCTGAACGGCTGCTAAACCACAACACTAAAGTAGGTCAAGCGGACGTTAGCTTATCTATTGGAACAAATGTTACTCAAATAAACCATTAATTGATCATTGTTTGCATCCAAACTTAACTGACTTGTTTACAGTTGGTGTAGTCTCAGTTTTTGAGCTCAATGCTGACTACGATGTTTACTCAACATGAGGAAGGTTAGCTTTGTTGATAGAGATATAAGGTTGATTTTTAGATGGATTTAAGCTGTAACGTGATGGAAGAATGTCCTGTAAGTCAAATCAGGCGAGGATATTTGAGTGTGGATCACAGAATAGGACATAAAGCTGCTGCGTCATTGACCAGTCTAACCGCTGTCTTATCTGTAGCACAGTCTGCCTTGTTGTGGCTTTGCACGCTGTCGACTCGTCTATATTTAGCATGAGCGGAATCATGTGTCTCCACCAGTTTGGCTTGTTGTGTATGTGTGTTTCGCTGTCCATTCGGGTTTGTTTTTGTTTGCATCAGTGTGTAACAAAGGAGCTCAAACCATCACATTGTTTCCACCGCCATCCCTCGTTTCTCGTGATCAGAGTCCGAAATGAAAGGACAAGCGGGCCGGATCCGGGTCAGGGTTAAATGTGTTTGCAACAGACTCGGGTTACTTGGAGATTTAATTTGATTTGCACTATTTAATGAGATTTTCACTCGCTTTTGTTGCCGTTCCTGGCTGAAAGATGGACGACTGTTTTTGGTAAGCAGAGCTAGATTACGATAAATGTCATCCAGATGAGGAAATCTCACAACTGCTTTCAATCACTCGTCTTGTCAGTTACTGCTGAAGATGATGCAGCAGGGGCGGCTCCAAAAAAGTTCTGAAAGGGGTGACCAAATGGGGGCCAGTAACAATCTGGTTTGGCTCATCAAAAAGTGTTGGACTTATTTAGTCTTTTCTGTAAGACTAAATAAATGCAATATTAGTAAATCAAACAAAATTTATAAGGAAAGAAAACTAACGTATGATTAGTAATAAAACTGTATTTATAGATGGATGATGGATAGATAATGTCTAAAAAGGTAAAAATAAATGCATTAATAAATAACTGTATAAATAAAATGAAGACATTAATTCTGTTAAGTGAAACTATTAATGGAACTAGATTTCTTAATTAAATTTAAGAAGTTATTGACTTAAATCAGGTTCCTACATCTCGCTGAAAAGTTATTTGTAAGTTAGTTTTCTCTTATTTCAAGTGTAATAAGATATTTGCACTAGAATCTAGAGAAAAAATCCTAATATATTAAGAACATCAGTTCTACCTTAAGAAATAGGTCTTTATCTACGTCTACTTGAATTCAAGTTCTAGTTTTTATTTGTGATGATCCACAGGTCAGAGCTAGAATCTAGTTGGAGCAGTAAATTAAGCTCCATTTACACCAAAATAGACCAGAACAAAACTTTGATCGCTGAAATCCGTCCGTCCATGGTCTCCCGTACACCAGGACATTCGACCTCCTTGGCTGGAGTGACTCAGACGACTTTCCCGTCTGTCTGCCTGCTTTCTGTTTGTGTTGCGCTTTCAGACGGCCAGCTTGTGGCGCAAAAGGTGGCGGGTCTGACTTGAGGGAAACCGAGCAGGGATTAGTCACAGGGCGGCGGAGCTGTGTTGAATGCGCCGCTCTTGTTTCGGTGCCACTGATGGCGTCAAAGGGCAGCGGTCGGCCAGGGTGGCGTGCACTCTGTGCCAGCAGGGAGCTGCTGTGTCAGCCCCTCAACAGATGACTCCCTGTCTGAGGTTTCACTGGTTCTTTCAGCGGTTCCTCTCAGTGAATCTGGTGTGATTCACAGTCTACTGTTTACAGTACCTGTCGCTAGCCTGAAGTTCTGGATTTGAACTGTGATTTTTATTCATTTTAAACGGGACCTGTTGGGGAAAATTCACTGAAGCAGGTTAAGTTCCCAGGGGGATAGATTTGTGTATGACACAGACCGAGAGTGGGGTAGGGGGATTGCACTTATGTCGCTCTACTTTAAGAATAACGTTTAAAATAAGTAATAATACTGCTTTAACCGTCCATTCTGTACAGTTGAATGATACAACTGTACAGAATGATCAATACAGTTGTTTTTTTTAGGTATAAATTAATGTTTTTTCTTGTCTGGAAATTTCCTCCGGAATGTTAAGTCATATTCGACTAGGACAGTGCTGTTACCTAGCAACCCCAGCAATGCCCAGCCGGTTACCTAGCAACCCAAGCGAAACTTTGGTCAGTTGGTTTTAACACTGCAAAGTATTTTTGACTAGTTTTTTGTGCAAATATCTTAGTTTGGTTTTATTTCAAGTGCACTGACTTACAAGTAACTTTTCAGTGAGTATGAGTTTAAGTCACTAATTCCTAAATATTGAGGAAATTAAGGTAATTAAGATAATTTTTGATTATTAAAAATTAAAAGTAATTTTATTTATACCGCACATTTTTAGCAACAAGGCAATTCAAAGTGCTTTTAGGAAATAGTACTTGTTCCACTGATCGGTTTTCTCTTATGGTAAAAATGTTGTGTGTTAAGTGAAATAATCTGCTAGTAGAACTAATATGTTTTGATCAATAAAAGGCGCTTGTTTTATTTGCTTAAAACAAAACTTTTTAACAATATTTTGCTAAAAAGTTACTTGTGAGTTAGTTTTGTCCTATTTCAAGTGTACTAAGATACTTACACTAAAACTAGACCAAAAATACTTGATAGGACTGTGTTTTTGCTGCATATAGCGCAGGCAGCGATAAGACCAGTTGACCAAATGTGCTGGAATTCTGCTTGGGTTGCTAGGTGACCGGGCTGAGCTTAACTCGGGTTGCTAGGTAACTGTGCCCTCTAATCAAATATGACTCAGGAATCAAATGGCTAGTTTTCCTGTGTACTAGTGTTTTATTGTTGACTTACCATCTAGAAACCTCTTGCTGCATTATTGCTGATTGTGCTGGAGGCTCCAGTTCTGCTTTTCAAATATGTACGGTTGTATTATTGCACATATATTAGTAGCCAATTTCACATGTGAGTGAAAACATTGAGTTGGGGGGTCGTGACCATCAGCAGCTTATTTGGATTTAATGACAGGATGCCCTAAAACAGCTCATTCTGAACTGAGCAAACTAAAATCTCATTATCTAAGAATGATTTTGTGCAAAATATGTAATAAACATGTTTTGTTTCACCCACAGACCTATCCCAAACTGTTCAAGGAAGCATAGTGGCTCACCTTTAATAGCGGTTGTTGAATGTGTTAAAGGGATGCTCCAGATTTGTGCACCGTTGTGACCCAACTGATTAGAACCAGATCCATATGTGAAAACATAGCGCATGTTTCTGTTAGCCGTTGACCTTTAACCCCTGTTAGGTTTTAACTGTGACTCCTCTGAGTGATGAAAGCTGGTTCACGGTCAGTGTGAGGTGAACCGCTCCACTTTGACTTGGTGACCTTTTTAACCTTTGTAAATCCAGTCAAAAAGGCATAAAGTATCTTGAGCTTCAGGTTTATGTTTTTTAGCCATTCTCTTCTTACTGATTGATGTACTTTCAGTTTTTTTTTACATGAGAAACTGTCTTGTTATAAATATGCCAGTGGGACTAGAACTGTTTCATCAATATTAAGGAATTAAAACAAGCTCCTACATCTTGCTGAAAAATATGTTAGTTTTCTCTCATTTCATATTTTCACTAGAAACTAGACAAAAGCTCTTGGTAAGATTTTGTGTTTTTGCAGTGTGTGATCTATTAGCTCATTTTATCTTGACGTCAGATATAAACTTGAAACAGCTGTGGGATTTCAGATCAGTGATTAATACAAATATGATTTTATTTTATTCTTTTAAATAAATACCACAGTCTTTTAGGGAAATCTTTACTGTTTATTTCTAAAACGTATCTCTCCTGATGTTTTAAAAGCTTTTTATGTGTTACATAGTAGGGCTGCAGCTAATGATTATTTTAGTAATTGACTATTCTACTAATTAATTGATTAATTGGATAAGAAATTGGCACATTTTGGAAGCATTTTATTTAAGCACCTTCTATATAATGTTAGAAATACATCAGAAGATACAAAAAACAATGATTTAATTCCTTTTTTAAATAAGAAGATATACATGGTTTTGCCTAAAGTACAACACAGCATTCCTGCAGTAAACACTTTGTCATTTGTAGCAAAGGATGCATCTGCAGCTAAAAATACTTGTAACATAAACATGTGAAAAGCTCAGTGCATTTCTAATCTTAAATGTAAAATATATAAATTTTTGTACATTTTGGCTTAATTACTTCTCTGTTTTTTTTTTAGCAAATTGCAGAAAATTGCCTTTTTTGAGTCTGTATGCTCCAGTTAGCAATTAATCGATTACTAAGTTAGTTGCTGATTATTTCAATAATCGATTAATCACAGTTAATCCAAAGAATCGTTTCAGCCATATGCAACCCAGACCGGCTTAGGTAGGATTTCTGTTTTAAACAAACTATGTGGGATCACATTCCTTTTTCAAGCTCAGATTTGATCATTTAGAAACTTTTAGTAGCTACATTTCACCGTTTAAGTTGATATTTTAAAAACTGGCAGACCGGCTCTACACTTGAAGTTAGTTTTTCTATTTTACACTTTCTCTACAACAAATTGGTATTTTCCACCCATGAGTTTCATTCATGGTGCAACTGCTGCTCCGCGAAAGGCCCAGGATTGCTTCACTCAGAGGAATGAGGGATTGCGTCACCCTTGGAGCGCGGCGCAGTGACTCCCTGGATCCCTTTACACGTCTTGCTGCTTAATTCATTCCATTTATTTCCATTCCATATTTTGTTACTTATCTCTGCCTCATCTTTTCCTGCTTCCTGGTCCGCAGTATTACATCATTCCTAGACGAGGGCCTCTGGGCCTGCTCTACTCTACGACAGGAGAGCTTTCTTTTTTCTTTTTTGGATCTTAACCTAGAGCTCTAAAGTTTTCCTCCTTTTTTCCAGTGAGCATTGTCTTTTTGACAGTTCAGATCACAAAACCAAGATGTGAAAAAAGTTATGCACAGAATAAATATTGAGTTATTTAAAAATAAATATTCAAATGTGTTTTTAGCTCTGAAAAACAAAAGTATTCTTAATATTACTCATTGAAACTAACACCGATTAATCGATTATTATAAGATTTAATCAGATTTAAAAAATTCACATCTTCATTTAACCACTTAACTTTTTGTATGCACATATAATACATTAGAAATGCATTAAAATATGTCAAGTCCTTTTTTAAAATAAGAAAATAATCATTTTATTGCCTGAAAAGCAACGATACAGCTTTCCTTTAGTGAATTTGAAACAGTGGAAGCTAAAACTGCCACTGAGGAGTTTTTGATAAAACCTATTCACAGACAAAGGTTTGTTTTTTATCTTAAATGCAAAATGTTTTGTACAATTTTGGCTTAATTACTGCTCTGAATATGTTTTTTACAGTAAATGGCCAGGAGCCCGTCTACTCCTGTTAACGATTAATTGTTTACTAAATTAGTTGACAATTATTACAATGTTTTAGTAAATTTGAACATGAGAAAATGTCTTTTTATAAGTGAATTTATCTGCAAGTGGAACTGGTACTTTTTACTTTTACTTAAGTAATTTTATTATTAAGTATTTCTTGTCTTACTTTAGTAAAATATCTGGATTCTCTACCCACTGAATGAAAAACAGACACGTTTTAACCAAAACTCACCAGACACAGACGCACACCTGCTGTTTTTGATAAAGTTTTAAAAAAAAATTTTTTGTAAGAAACTGATTTGGAAAAATCAGTTTATTTTGCCTGATTTTGTTATTTTTTGTTACGTATATGAATTATTGTCGTTTTGGACCTTGAAATATCAAAATTTCCACTTAACTTTATATTTTTGGTCCATCTGATGATGACATTTTAAAATATTAATTGATTGATAATTTGATCTGTTACTCAGTTCTTTAGTAGATATTTTACCAAATACATATTTTACTCTTACTCGAGTAATTTCTTGGCTGCTTTTTACTTGAATAAAAATATGTTTAAGTATCACTACTCGTACTTGAGTACAATGTCTGGGTACTCTGCCCCCTCTGACTGTTGGATATGAAGGCCAGAGCCATGAGGTCCAGCTTACAGCTGGTGTCTTTCCACAGGATGCGAAGTGTTCCTGCTTCCTCTTATGTCCCGTCTTTATTTGTTCGGCTGACTGAAGCAGCCGACCTGACCTGCTGGTAACTATAGCTGTGGCCCAAGGCAGCAGGAATGGATCCTAGTGGCTCACAGACAACAATAGAGCTCCATGACCTCCAGGTTATGTTCAGCCCAGCCTTCAGGACCTCGGTGTTTACCGAAACATCTAAATGGATCGGTGACTGTAGGCCTGACATCATAGTGAGCTCTTCTATTTTAAAGCTGTGCAGGTGTTTACTAATTACATCGATGAATCACATCTCCAAAGGTGGAGCTTTTTTTTTCCATCTGGGCTTTCCATATAAACATATTGAAGCACCAATGGGTCACCATCCTGATGAAGGCAGCGAGTCGAATCGCGCTGGCGACGAACACTTCAAGAGTGTCTGGAGTCTTCAACTTAAAAATATTCTTCATCATCACTTTATCAGGCTAAATAACCCAAATTATAGCTATTAATTTGAAACTTGCTTCCATGTTTCACTTACAAATACTGTATTTAGTTTGTAAGCAAAATATTTAGTTGCAAGTTAAATATTTAGCTCCAAAAATACTTAGTTACCAAGCTAAATATTCAGTTTGTAAATATTCAGTTTACAAACTGAATATTTAGTTTAGTGCTAACTATTAAGCTCCAAACTAAATATTTAGATCGAAGTCTAAATATTTATCTT
This sequence comes from Poecilia formosa, assembly GCF_000485575.1. Taxonomy (NCBI): domain Eukaryota; kingdom Metazoa; phylum Chordata; class Actinopteri; order Cyprinodontiformes; family Poeciliidae; genus Poecilia; species Poecilia formosa. Next base: position 1,420,270 of record NW_006800038.1, read on the forward strand.
TAAGTCAAATATTTAGTTAGCAGGCTAGTTTCAGTTTATAAGCCAAATAGCTAGGTAGTGAGCTAAATATTTAGCTCTAATCAAGCTGAATACCTTTGAGATCATGGTCGGGTCTTCTATTTTAAATCTTACTAAAGATTTAATTTGAAACTGTCGCATTTGTAAATTAATGAATAATGAGGTAAAAACTTGAAAAATATATTTCTTGTATGTCAGGCTAAACAACCCAAATAATTGCTGTTAATTTTTGACCCAATACAGATATGTCCAACGCACCTGAATCCTTCTTGAAACGTAACTTTTTTGTGTATTTTTAGCACTGCTTCATGAAGCTTATGTTTCGTTTCTTTGTTTGTCACAGGTCTGATCAGTCAGTGGCAAGGTGAGCCTAAGGAGCGGATCATCTCTCTGGTCCTCACCCACCTCCCTCTGCTCAAACCGGGCAACACAGAGGCAAAGAGCGAGTACATGCGCCTGCTGCCGCGCATCCTGGCGCACACCATCGAGCACGGCCACCACCTGGAGGAGTCCCGCCAGCTGCTGTCCTACGCCCTCATCCACCCGGCCACCTCCCTGGAGGACCGCTCCGCCCTGGCGCTCTGGCTGAACCACCTGGAAGAGAGGGCCGCCGCACGGGGCGACTCCCTGGAGAGGCCGCCTCCCGCTGCCGGCCCCCACCATCACCACCACCAGTCCACGCCTCCGTCCACCCTGGCCTCGTCGGGATCCTCGTCTTCCACGAACTCTTCGTCGTCTGGGAACCTGTACAACCTGCACCACCACCACCACCAGCGCTACGGCTCCGACGACCGCCTCAACGGCTGGCAGAACTCCCGGGACTCGGGGATCGGCGGAGGCTGGCACCAGCAGCAGGGCTGTGAAAACGGACATCTCCTACTTTACCCATCATCCTCGGTGCCGGCAACCATCAACACTGTTGGAACTGGTGGAGGAAGCAACACCAGTAAGTAAAGTCATATGTACTTTTAGCAGAACCGCCTGCTAGTAGCTGAAACCACGCTATAACTTCCCGTTTTAATAGTCCAAACACCAAATATACATAAAAAAAAATAATTAATACACTGCAACAACAGAACTTTATACCAAGTATTCGTCTTATTTCTAGTGCAAATCCATCAGTATGCTTGAAATGAGACAAAAGTAACTTACAAGTAACTTTCCAGCAGATGATAGGGCTTGATTTAAGTAATTCATTTATATTAATGAAAAAGTATGAGTTCTACTGGCAGTTTGAGGCTGCAAAAAATCTGTCCAAGGGCCACAGATGGCCCCCAGGCCGCACTGTGAACACCCTTGTTTTAAGTGAAATGCCTTACTGCTGAAATGTGCTATACAAATAAAATTTGATTGATTGATTGATTTGATTGAAGTCAATCAATATTGATTAAAAAGTATTAGTTCTACTGTCACGTTTCTTTTTTTTACTTTTAATATGGGGAAATGTCTTGTCATAAGTGAAATAATCTGCTAATGAAACTATAACTTTTTAATCAATATTAAGGATTCACTGACTTAAAACAAGCTCCTATATTTTGCTGAAAAGTTACTTGCAAGTTAGTTTTTGTTTCAATTAAAGTGTAAGACATGTGCACTAGAAATTAGACCAAAATATCAGGTAAGATTTTGTATTTTTGTAGTGTAAGGATGCAAACAGTGAGTGGACTTGTGGTTAATTACGGATTAATGGTTTATTAGATTAAAATTACTTCCAGTTGATTGTAAACAACTGACAATTTAGTAAACAACTTAGATCTTCTTGTGGTGTTGTAGTTTCATTGCCGTCCAGCAGAGGGCGCGGCTAGTCATTCGTAATCCGAGCCACATCTTTCTAGAAACAAAGATGGTGACGCTACCACTGGACAAGACAGAGAAACGGTTCGAATAGAGTCCGGTTCGGGATGTAAAATGCACTTTAATTAGTTCTGTTTTGAAATATAAATACTCAACAAACTCGAAGTGTCGGAAAAGCTTCAACTTCTCAACCAAAATCTACTAAGGTGCGACGAAGGTGAGTGTGTGATGGCAGGAAAGCGGAGCGGACAACGCAGAAAAAAGGTAAGGCGATAATAACGGTTGATTTTGTGAGCTGTTGTGAGTTAATCCAGTTTTAACATTTCTACATGCGAATAATGTTTTATTCCTTTCGTATTTTATTTTTCTATTCACAACCTAAGAGATTCCTGTTCTATTATATTTTACGATGTGCGGAAACCACAATTTTCAGTTTATTCACTCCGCGTTTTATACAACGGACACAAAATAATGTTAAAATGTAATGATTTTTTCTTAAATGTAGCATATTATGAAAAAAGTAGCTTTTTGTGTTATGTAAAGATGGTTGTACCGCATGATACAAGAGAAAACTCAGGTTTTTAAGAGAATGGCTGCTCATCAATTAAACGTTAGTCGATTGATAAGCATTCCTGCTGCAGAAGCTAACACCCTTATTTCTGCTTTTGGTGATTCGGCCAATCAGCATTCGGGAAAAATAATGTTTTCAAAATGGCGGCCGGTAGCTCTAGGATTTCCCAAGCTGTATTTCTTCAAAATATTTTACATAATGCTGATGAATTAGCAATTTTTCTGCTAATTTTAGTCGCTGCCTTTGATTACCAAGAGTTTTAAAAATGATTATTGACTGAAAATACTGACAACAGCTCACTGGACTATTTATTGAGTTATTATAACATAATGAACCCATTTTCAAAATGGTGTGTGTAAAGTCTTGTAATAATAAAAGAACCTAAATTCATAACTTTTCATCCTTTGACAGCAGATAATATGCTGTATCTATGCTGCTTTATCTAAAACTGCCAGTTCTTTTTACTCCTTTTTTGACAAACAAGATTTTCTTCTTAGAAGAAAAATTAGCTAAACTGCAAATGGTTTATTAATTCCTACATGTAAGATATTTGTGATTTGCGACTTTTTTGGTAGACAGAATAGCACTCGTTTTACATTGAATTAATTACAACAGAATGTGTTTTGATAATTTTGACTAATCTAGCTGGTTGTGGACAAAATACAACCTGATTGTGGGTATAATTTCTCACATTTTTTCATAACTGTATAATTTAGTTCTCACATTGAGAGAGGTAAAGTATAGTTTATTGAATTTGCTTCTTGATTAATACTCCATAGTCATAAATTACTTCAACATGTTTTTTCTCAAGTAAAAGTAAAATGTAGCCATCTAAAAGATTACTCAAGTAATGAGCAACTGATCAAATTATCAAACATTTAATATTTAAAAATTACATGATCGGACGGACCAAAATCCGATCAGTGGAAATGTTGGTATTTTAAGGACCAAAATGACAATAATTTATAAAAAAACAAAAAACAAAAACAAAATCAAGCAAAATAATTTTTTATTCATATCAGTTTCTTTAAATATAAAACTTATGAAACGAACAAAAACTGCAGGTCTGTGTCTGAATTTTTGGTTCAAACCTTTGTTTTTGAGAATCCAGAAATTTTACTCAAGTAAGAGTAGCAATACCCCATAATAAAATTATTCAAGTAAAATTAAAAAGTACAGCGTAGTAAAAATACTTTTATATGTATTTTATTCCCCCCCAAAAACGTTACTCAGGTAAATGTAATTGAGTAAATGTAACTAGTTACTACCCAACTCTGCTTATTCTTAGTCACTTCCAGAGGTTTGAAACTTCCTGGAGTTTAATCAAAACACCAAACTGAAATAGTCGGCACAGTAAACACACTCTGGACAGTTCGGACCAGCGGCTCCCTCAACAAACCCACACAGCAGCTACATGGCGTCCACATGAAGACGACGCACCGGCAGGGAAGGGCTGTTGAAATTCAGCATAACTATGGTCAACGCAGGATATTTCCAGACATGAATGCAAGGGCTCTGTGGATTTTTTTTCCCCTTTCTTTTTCTGGAAGATGAAAGAAACAGCTGAGGGGGTTTATAAATAAATGCACATTTAAAACCTATTCACTCTTGGATTCTGGGCTTCTTGCCGCCTCCGACCCAGACGAAAACCTCAGGATTTCACAACTGATAAATTGGAGTTCGCCCAGTTGGTTTGGATGGCAAGCAGAAAATAACTAGGATAAAGTATTTTTTAGATACTTTTACCAACTATTATTGGAAAATACTCAGTATCTGATTGATCTATCAGGATTGTGTTGGATTGTAATTGTCCCATCACTTCATCTAGACTAGTCTTTCTCAAACTATGGTGCCCCCTAGAGGTCCACAAGGTACTGCATGTAAACAACTGTTTATTTGCTGTGACATGAGCTCAAAGTGCGACACGTACATTTAGTTTACCACAGAATTGTGTTTAAAAATAATAATGGATAAGTGGCTTAAAACCAGGTCACTCAAAAGAAAAACTGAACATTTTGGTGGAAAGAAAATAACGCCAGAATTACTTGCATGTAACACTTACATGTTACTTGTATGATCGGAGGAAGTTAAGTCATTTCTGATGTGATGTTCATGAGCAATTCGAGTCTTTTGAACGACTTTATATCATTAACGGGTCTCAGTTGGTGAGAGGTGTTATTCGTTTTTACGACTTGTTTATAATGGTAAATCAACTCGTCTATTTTTTTTATTATGCTTCTGAATCACAAATTTGGAATGCATTGATTTTGATATCCAATATGAATATTGCTGTTACGGTCGATAACTGATATCTACTATATTATATATCTATTATATATATTTCATACCGTTTTGACATCATTAGGGGGAAAAAAAACTCCACTAGAAAAAATAAATATTGATTCTTCATATTGACCAAGTTTTATTTATCGGGCCGATACCAATATGTTAAAAAATGACCAACATCAGCCAACACTGATGTTGGTGCTGGTATATTGTACATCTCTATTGCAAGTAGCCTTAAAATTATATTAATTCACACAACCCAACTTCTTTTTAAATTATGTGTGGCATCATTGGAAAGTTAAGATTTCACACTTTCAAATTGCCCCAAGCAGACTTGTTCAAGGTTTTGTTGTGGCCAGTCACATTTACAAAACAGCATGCATGAACAAAGAAAACAATAATAAACAAGTTAAAAGATGTTGCTAAGATCTTGTGTTAATGCGGGGCAATTTCAAGTGAAGTGATCCTCAACCTGAAAAAGTTTGAGAAACTTTGATCTAACAGAACAGCTTTAGTCCGAGGCACAGCAGCGCATACCAACCGTCCGTTCCCTTGTAAGGCATCCTTTGTGGCGGACTGTATTTAGAGAAAATAGCTAATATTTAGGGACTGGAACTTGAAATGTTAGCTGGGCATCTATTTTAGACAGTCTTCATGAAGCCCTATACATAGCGCCAACAGTAAGAGGACCACATATAGGACTCAGGAGGAGAGACTGGAGTGTTGGTGGCAGCCGACCCAGTCAGAGAGGCGACACAAAAAGCTCTTTGGCTCTGTTTTTATCCTGTTTACCCCCTCGAGTTGTCTCCAGGATGCTATGGGTGTCTTTTGTTGTTTTTTCGTTTTGTTTTTACAGGAAAGACTGTAAATCTGTCGCTGTGCATGATTGTCTGTAGGTTTGGATACTTGTATAAAAGATATTTATTTTCATCTTCCTATTATCTGCCAGATCAAACCATGACTTTACCTTCAGTAAAGTCAAGTTTATTTGTATAGAATCGTTGGATGTTATTGTTTACATCCGATTCTTTTACATGCTATCCATAGCTGATCTGCTGCAGTAGAACAGTCACATTAAGAAAATGAAACCTGGAGATGTAGGTATTAATTTAGTGCAGTGCACCAAAGCAGTGAGAAAAATGAGGCAGAAAACTATTGAAAAACTCAAATATTCAAATCATATTTTTATTTTTTTCTCACTCTCTGTGTCAGCTCTGCCACACAGATTTGTTGCTTTAGCAAGCTCCACAGCTCCACTAATGTATCAGGATTAAACGCCCTAAAAACATGCAACCATTTCCCACACAAAGATCAGAACATTCAGTTTTATGTTTTCAGGTTTTATGTTTATTTTGGCATTTTTAATAAGTGATCGCTGTGGTATATTAGCTGCCACTGCTATTAGCTAATCTAACACAGCAGTGATTGATTAGTTAATTTAAATTCAAAAGCATTTCAAATTGCTTTATATCATAAAACATAAAAAACCTCATAAAATCGTCATACTGTCACCAGTTGTGAAACCAGAGACACATTACATTTTGTCAATTACCATCATCAAAATCATCAGTACACATCATCATTAAGGTTTAATTGATTATGTATCAATAGCAACTCTAACCAGGTGGGTTTTTACTCTGGATTTAAAGGAACCCTGTGTTTCGGCTGTTGTGCAGTTTTCTGGAAGTTTATTCCAGATTTGTGGTGCATAGAAGCTGAATGCTGCTTCTCCGTGTTTGGTTCTGCTTCTGGATGCAGAGCAGAACCAGAACCAGAAAACCTGAGAGGTCTGGAAGGTTGATACAAAAACAGCAGATCTTTTTAGTCAATAGGCTACCTGTTCAAGACAGTAGAGCTAACCGACACAGCACTGTTGTAAATAGGGCTGTGTAATTTTATTGATTCTACGATATTTATCGATATTTTGTTCCTCAGAAAATGTGGATTTTTTGTCTGTGAGCTTCTAATGATAAATGCAT
>NW_006800038.1:1428861-1439473 GCF_000485575.1 Poecilia formosa
ATGTATGTTTGTTTCCTCACTTGTAATATGCTGAGCGGTTGCTAAAGTCTTACATGGGGCTTCTTTTAAGTATAAGATACTTTTGATTGAAGTTTGTTTAACCTTCTGACTTGGCAAACTTGTGCTGTTTCTTGAATCTGCTTTGAGACCAACGCTTTGACGATGACATCTGCTCTCGGAAATGTCTCCAGATCTATGAAAAAGATTTGACAGACTTAGTTTCTCCACAGATGTTCCTGGATGGCTGAAGAGTCTTCGTCTCCATAAGTACGCCGTGCTCTTCTCCACAATGACCTACGATGAGATGATGTCACTGACGGAAGAACAACTGGAAGCACAGGTTTGTAAGCGCACAAAAAACAAGAGATTTTAACATTTACACTGTAAAAACACAAAATCGTACCAAGTATGGTTTTCGAATTTCTAGTGCAAATATCTTAGTTCACTTGAAATAAGACAAAACTGACTTACAAGTAACTTTTCAGCTAGATGTAGGAGCTCGTTTTAAGTCAATAATTCCTTAAGTATTAGTTTCACTGGCAGTTTATTTCACTTATAACAAGATAATTTTCCTATGTTACAAATGTAAAAAAATCTGCAAGTGGAACTGGCATTTTTTATGAATATTAAGGAATGAACTACTTAATGTCTTGCTGAAAAGTTACTTGTAAGTCAGTTTTGTCTTATTTCACGTTTATTAAGATATTTGCACTGGAAACTACTTGGTAAGATTTTGTGTTTTTAACAATGATAAAGGTAGTTATTTGTGAAAAAGCCGTGTTTTAATGCCATTTGGCATCCAACCGAGAGTTTTATCCATACCATTCAGGAATCGCTCATTTAGATTCCGTTGCATCCAAATTGTCCTTACTGTTCTCTCGCCATAATAAAAATATCTTCCAAGCGTTAATGCTATCTGGCTACTGACTTGAAAAGTTGCTTCTGTCACGGAACAAATATAGCAGCTGCTTTCCTTGTAGATGAAGGCATTGAGGAATCTATTATTAAAAGCGGGATGCAGCTAAATTTAATTCAGCTACAGCTGTCCAGGAAGCAGTGCGCTTCCTCCAGGTGCTGCCAGTTCTTTCTGCCCAACTCTAATGTGATGAACATCCACACCAAGACGTCTCTAAATGTCTGCCTCATCATACTGCTGCTGTGGTTAGCATAAAGGAAGCATAGCTACCAATTAAAATGTTATTTTTCTGATTTTTTTCTTGATGTTTTATAATCTTAATCTGTTTTTTTTCTGCAGAAAGTCACCAAAGGAGCTCGACACAAGATTGTAATCAGCATTCAGAAACTCAAAGAAAGGCAGAACCTTCTGCGCAGCCTGGAAAAGGTCGGAAACTGTTGGTTTTTTCATGCAAAAAATAAAAAGTCATCTAGCTTTGACTTTTATTTTGGTCATTAGGACCTTTTTGTTTAAGTCAACAAGCCTGTAAATGGCCAAAACAACAGAAGAACTGATCTAGAAAACTGGATTGCTAGCCTAGTTTCTAGTGCAAATATCTTAGTTCACTGGAAATAAGACAAAACTAACTTACAAGTAACTTTTAATCAAGCTATAGGAACTTGTTTTAAGTCAATAATTCATTAAAATTGAGGGAAAAAGTCCTAGTTTCATTTATAATATGGGAACAATGTGTTGTTATAAATTATATAATCTGACCATGGATTTAGTTCTTTTTTAAAATCGACATTAAAAGTCACTTTTAACAAGATTTCACTAGTAAGTTAGACCAAACTAACTTATAAGCGACTTTTTAGTAAGAAAGTATTTTGTTACAAGTGAAATAATCTGCCAGTGGAACTCAAACTTTTTCATCAATATTAAGGAATTATTGAGTTAAAACAAACTCCTTTGTCTTGCTGAAAAGTTACTTGTAAGTTAGTTTTGTCTTATTTCAGGTGAACTGATAATTTTTCATTAGAAACTAGACAGTTGGTAAGATTTTGTTTTTGCATTGAAAGGAAGGTTTTGGCACAGATTTGAAACTCATTCTCCTCTCTTTACTCATAACCCTTCAAAGCAGAACAACAACATTAAAGGTCAGGCAGAAGGAGGGACTGAGTTGAGGAAGCTAATTTCAGGCGTAACCTTTCGCAGCAGCACTGTTGCGACATGGCTTGATGTCGAAGCAAATGTCTTTACTTCATTTAACAAGTTAAAGATGACCCGCTGTGCTTACTTCAACAGGTTAGGGTTGGTCTATGGGAGATATAAAACATATTTACTGTATTTTTAGCACAAATTCATTATTGCATAATGAGATTTTAGCTGTTTCAGAGCCTCCTGTCAATTTAAATTTAAATGAGCTGCCGCTGGCCACGCCCCCAACTCAACGTTTATATTCATTCGTCAAAATGGCTGCAAACAGATGTGCAATTATACAACCAGTAACTAGTTACATTTACTCAATTACATTTACTTGAGTAACTTTTATGAAAACATTACTTTTAGGAGTATTTTTGCTACGCTGTACTTTATACTTTCACTTGAGTACTTTTATTATAAAGTATTTTTATAATAAAATTATTTTGAGTAAAATTCCTGGATTTTCTACCCACTGAATGGAAAAACAAAAATGTTTTAACAAAAAATTCACCAGACACAAACACACACCTGCAGGTTTTGTTAGTTCATATTTTTTTATTGAAAGAAACTAATTCGGAAAAATTTTCTTTATTTTTTTTATAACTTATATGAAATATTGCCATTCTGTCCTTAAAATACCAAATTTTCCACTTACGTTTATATTTTGGTCACTAGGATGATGTAATTTTTTAATATTAAATGATTGATAGTTTGATCAGTTCCTCAATACATGAGTAAACTTTTTACCAAATACTTTTTTACTCTTAGTTGAGTAATTTGTTGGACAGATACTCTTTACTTTTACTTTTAGTAAAAATGTATTGAAGTAGTGCTACTCTTACTTTTTGGCTGCTCTGCTCACCTCTGGTTATTATTTATTTTAGCGCTGATGTCTCCCAGTTTGGTTGGTGAATGTTTCCTTCCTGTTTCCAGGACGTCTTGGAGGGCGGGAATCTTCGCATGCCGCTGCAGGAGCTCCACCTGATGATCACGACTCCCATCAAGGCCTTCAGTGGAGGGGATGAGTCGTCTCTGCAGCGCCCCCTGTTGAGTCCGCAGAGCAAGAGCTCCGCCTCCGACTCCGGCCTGCCTGGAGGCGGCGGAGGAGAGGCCGAGTCCGGCGGCAGCGTCATTGCAGAGGGGGATCTGCCGGGCCAGTTCACCCGGGTCATGGGGAAAGGTGAGCGTCATTCACCTGTTCAGGTGGTTTCACACCTGAGTTATGTCAGGGGTGTCCAAACGTTTAGACACCTAGGCTAAAATTGTAAACCCAAAGTAGCTGCAGGAGGCCAAAGAAACCAACCTCAGGATATGCACTGTGGACTCCCCCTTCTCATGTTTTGTTTTCACGCTGCCCTCAGTTTGCACCCAGCTCCTCGTGTCGCGGTCGGATGAGGACAACATCAGCTCCTACCTGCAGCTCATCGATAAATGTCTCATCCACGAGGTATTTCCCTCCAATTTTTAAATACAGGCCTGTCACAATAAATCGATTAATCGCACCATAAATCCATAATTTCCATTTGCACGATTTATTGTTTTTCTTTCTACCAAAAACTGGATGATAAAAGTTTCAATCTGATGTTTTCAATCTACTTTTTATTGCAGTCAGACAGAAGACTTACTTACAGATTATTTAACTCATAACACATTTTTCCCACATTACAAGTAAAATTGTCTGACAGTAAGTACTGGTGCTTTTTCATCACAACTAAGGAATTATTGATTTAATTTGAGTTTTTCAGCCGGAAGCTCCAACTTCTGTCTGAAAAGTTTTGTCTCATTTCAAGTTTGCAAATATATTTGCAGTAAAAAATAGCCAAAAATTCTTGATGGAGAATTAGTTTACTTCCTGATTTTTAGCTGCTGTTGTCTCTCTTTGTGCCTGGCAGTCCTTCACAGAGACGCAGAAGAAGAGGCTGTTGTCATGGAAACAGCAGGTCCAGAGGCTTTTCCGGTCGATCCCGAGGAAAACTCTCCTTGACATTGCGGGTTACCGGCCTCAGAGGAGGTACGTTTTCACAAACTGGCCATTTTTTCCACTATTTGTGACAGCAAATGTGTTTTGTTTTTAAGTAGCTTTATTAACTTTTCTGATTTCATTCTGACTTTCTCATTTCTCGTGTCCTGCAGCCGTTTCGGTCAGTCGAACTCTCTCCCCACCACCAGCTGCGTCGGGAGCAGCGTGTCCGCCAGGCGCAGCCTCCACCAGTTCCATATGCCTTCCAGGAGCTTACCGGGAGCCAGACTGGGTTTACTGGGCAGCGGGGGGCTGCTGGGACCCACACCCCGCAGCTCCAGCAGCACCCCGACCGGGCCCAAACAGGGCAGGCATGTAAGTCAAACTGGACTGTGGAGGATGCAGGAGTTGTTCAGCTGTTTTTGGCTGCGTTCATGTTAGCTTAGCTTTAGTGATAGCGTTGACTAATGCTGGCTCTATTTTTGCACCAGTTTCAACTTCCACACTGCAGCTTATTAGTTACACTGCATAAACACAAAATCTTACCAAGCAGACATGTGACCCTGATGTCAGATGGGGGTCAGGGAGTGGTCGTCTTCGTTAGCCTGCAGCTTTTTGCCCTCCAACAGGGAGACGGGGGCGTGACGTCACACTGCAACCGAATCCATATTTGCTTTTTGTTGTTCTGGATGGTTCATCCAGGTTTTGTGCTGCGTTTGCCTACCAAGATGGCGGTTCAGTGGCACGCATCACTTCCAGTTCAGACTTATGGGAACTATGTGATAAGGGAAAGACACTTTCAGAAGCTTCAGAGTTAAACTGCTTCGTTCTGAAGTCGTATCTTTGACGTTAAAGTGGAACATTCCCGAACTGAGCAGCGAGACATTCCAGGATGGTTACAGCCGCCAGGGCTCAGCACGTCTTCTCCCTGAAATAGTTTTTCTGTCATTATTCCATGATGAGGAAAAGCAGGATGAGTAGTGTGTGTGTGTGTGTGTGAATGGAGCTCGTAGGCAGGTCGCTCCACATACCAGAGACTCTGCGTCAACACTGAAAACGGGCGGAGCCGTGCGGGAGGTTTTGGGGCCGTTCTGCCTCATTTTGGTCTGATCCGACCCATTTCAGAGCGGTTTTCTTTTCCTTTTCCCCTCCCTCCTTCTGCTCATCATCCCTCACAATGGCAGGAAATACCTCAGTTCCTCCTTCTTGTCTTTGGAGTGGAAGTGCCAGGAGAGAAAAAGGGAGAAAAGTCGGCTGGCAGGGAAAGCTGTGAGTCACTGTAGCTGTGAGGAGGAGGGGCGACCGAGGTACAGCATATATATAGGGGAGAGAGAGAGAGCGCGCGGCTCAGATACAGTGAGAACAGTGCGCAGGCATTTCCTGTTTTTCGCTGGCCGTCGGCACTGCAGGGCGGTGAGGGATTGGATAATACGCAGGTTACTCTCAGACCCGTCATTAGGTCTACCTGACTTAGGGAGGAGAATCAGGAGAAAACAACGTTTCCTGCTTCCACCAGTAAAGTTTTTCATCTGCAGATGTTGCAGCAAAGCAGCAATTTGCTGAATAAGTAGTAAAACAAATGAAGGAAGCAGGATTTTCCCTGTACACTGCAAAAACACATCTTACCAGGTATTTTTGGTCTAGTTTTTAGTGCAAATATCTTAGTACACTTGAATTAAAACAAAACTAACTTACAAATCACTTTTCAGCAGATATAGGAGATTGTTTTAATAAATAATTCCTTAATGTTGATTAAAAAATTACGCTTTCCATTGACTGATTATTTCACTTATGAGAAGAAATTTTTTTCTCATGTTGATAATAATCTGGTCTTTCTAGTGCAGATATCTTAGTTTTGCCTTATTTCTAGAGTATTAACTTACAAGTAACTTTTCAGCAAGAAATAGGAAAAATAATTCCTTATTATTAATTAAAAACTATTTGTTATTTAAGTGAAGTAATCTGCCACTGGAACAAGACAATTTAATTTATAATACTGGAAAAACGTCTTGCTGTCCTGGCAGATTAATCCACTTAGAAGTAGAATTCTTTTAATCAATTTTAAGGAATTATTGACTTAAAACAAGCTTCTACATCTTGTTAAAATGTTTCTTGTAGGTTAGTTTTGTTTTATTTCATGTGTACTAAGACATCTGTACGAAAAACTAGACCAAAAATACTTGGTAAGGTTTTGTTTTTGCAGTGAAAAACACAAGGCAGCTAATTTGGGATTAGAAATCTGTTTTTGGAACCAGAAATTATGAGCAATTTGCTTTGGCCCAGAAATATCTTGTCTAACGTTTTAAAATTGTTTAATATTTCTATTTCTATTGATTATATAGTTTTGATAAGTTTTATTTAACCGGACTTTGGGGGAAACAACTCTCTGGATTATTCTGGTGTTAGTCTGAACGAAACCCATTAATGTGTTTTTAATATGACTTTCTTATTTTTAAGCAGTTTTGAGGCGGGTTACTGCTGAGTAACCTACTCAGCAGGTCGTTGCCAGGCAACCAAAGTTGGGGGGGGAACTTGAAACTGCTTCTTGCTCAGCAGGCTGTTGCTAGGTAACCACAGAGTGAGAGAGTTTGTTGATTCCACCAACCCAGTGAGAGATTTATAAAATATTCTGTCAGACATATTACCTGTTGATAGGTAATGTGTGAGGAACTACCACTCTTTTTTTTTATTTGATTTATGGATTATCACGATATGTATTGTTATTGATTTATTGGCCGGCTCTGGCTTTAAATCGGCTCAGTAATATGTTAAATATTTCTTCTCAGGGCCCCTGGTTTGCCAACCCTGGTGGAAGTAACAGCATGCCGAGTCGGACCCACAGCTCCGTGCAGAGGACGCGGTCGCTGCCGGTCCACACCACCATGGTTCCGTTCCAGCAGGCCGGTGAGGAGCTACCGCTCGGTCGATTTCATTTATGATTTATTTAACAGCCAGACAGTCAGCCAAAATGGCCGACTCAGTGATTAATCAAGTCAGAGGAAGTGACTACTTTAGTTCTTGTATTATTAAGAAATAACTTGGCCCATAACTTCAGGGATTCACTACAAACACAAAAATAATAAATAAAAGATGAACCGTTCAGTGGTTTAAAAATAAACAACTGATAAATGACTGGTTTTTAGTATTTACTGTAATCAAATAATATTAAAACCAGCTTAGATTATGCATGAAATTAGCTTTTTCCATTTTGGACGACTGGATATTCTCATTTATTTCAAGTTTTTGACCATTTTGATACACTTATTCATAAACAGAATGGGAAATATAACAAATAAAGGATTATGTGTTGTTACCCTGCAAAAAAACTAAATCTTACCAAGTATTTTTGGTCTAGTTTTTAATGCAAATACTTTAGTGCACTTGAAAACAGACTAAGCTAACATATAAGTAACTTTTAAGCAAGATGGATGATGTTATTTTAAGTAAATAATTCTTAATATTGATATTCAAAAAGTGCTAATTCCACTGACAGATTATTTTACTTTTACTGTGGGAATATCTATTTTTTTTAAGTGTACTAGTACTTTTTTTTTTATCAATATAAAGGAATTATTTACTTGAAACGAGCTTCTATATGTTATGGGAAGTTACTTTCAAGTTAATTTTGTGTATTAAGACATTTGCACTTAAAACTAGACCAGAAATAATTGGTAAGATTTTGTTTTTGCAGTTTATGACATAAAAACAAGAATACTCGCTCAAATTCACGTCTTATTTCTTTTTTTTTATTTGCCTGAGCTAATTTTGTCTAGTTCCTAGTGCAAATATCTTATTACACTTGAAATAAGTCAAAATTAACTTTCAAGTAACTTTTCAGCAAGAAATAGGAGCTTGATTTGAATTAATAATTTCTTAATGATGAAAAAGCAGATGTTTTTTTTTCTTAACATTTTTCTAAATTACAAGTTAATTTAACAGCCAGTGAATAAGTACTTTTTAAAAAATCCATTTTAAGGAATTATTGACTTAAAACAAACTCCTATGTCTTGCTAAAAAGTTACTGGAAAGTTAGTTTTCTCATATTTGAAGTGAACTAAGATATTTGCACTAAAAAAATGACCAAAAATACTTGGTAGGATTTTCTGTTTCTACAAGGAGAAACCACATGTGAGTCCATCCAAAATGCAAAGTTTCCCGTTTGGTTACAGGAAATTAAACACATGTACAGTGTGTTTATCTGCCCTACACCAGACATCCAGCAGAGTTGTAGTTTTTCAGGTTGTGTTTTTGCAGTGTACAGTGTGTTTTCGGTGCGTCACAGATGGCTGGCTGTGCCAGACGGAGTGACCTGCAGTAACCTTCGTCCCACAGGAACAGAGGACGGTTATAGCAGCGACTCGGCCTCCCTCCTTTTAGAACGAGGAGGACAAAACGGATTTAAAAAAAGAAAAGACAGCGGAAAGCAAGGAAGCAAGGCGGCGGAGGGAGGGAGAGGGGAAGAGAGGGAGGAAAGAGTGGTCAGATTCACAATGAGGGCCTTTGTGCAGCGAGGACGGGGCTCCCTGGCTTCCCTTCCCAACTCTCTCTCTTTTCTCCCGTTCCTCCCATCCGTCCTCTCCTCCTTTGACGACTCTGCAGAGTCATGCACACATAACAGTCTGGCTGCAGCTGGGTCGGAGCCAGAGCTGATGTGAACGCGACACATCCTCCCCGTCTCTGCTTATGTCTCTGATCTGTCCGCGAACAGGTGGATTCAGAACATCTACGATCAGGAAATAAAAAATATGAAAGCAGAGCCGTTAATTTGACTCTGACACGGCAAAAACACAAATTTACCAAGCATTTTTTGTCTGGTCTGTAAATGTCTTAATGCTGTTAAAATAAGACAAAGCTAACTTGCAAGTAACTCTTCAGAAACGTATCAGAGTTTAAGTCAATAATTTCTTAATATTGATTTTAAAAATTTACTAATTATTTGAACTAAAACATTTTCATCAATATTCATAAATGATTGACTTATGCTGCTGATATTAACAATTTATATTGTAACAGTTATGAACATAATAATGCTGATGATGGGTGATTGATAACTAAGGTAATAAATAATATAAAACTAATTATAAAATGTAGATGCAGCTTTTTTTTAACCTGGCATCTGATTAACTTTTGAAAACATTACGAGCTTTTCTGGTATTTTGTATCAAAATTCTCAGTTTTACTTGAAGAAATCAGGAACAATCATTAGACTGGACTAAATTCTACATTATTTATTGCTTCCTGTTGTTTTTATTTGGTGAAAATATTTTGTTTTTCCACAGATCATCAGTTTCCAGTGACGGAGCCGGACATCAACAATCGCCTCGAGTCGTTGTGTTTGAGCATGACAGAACACGCTTTGGGAGGTTAGACTTTTATTTTCACTGCAACATTTACAAACAAAAACAAACAAACATGCAGCACAAACACTGAGCGCACTCAAAAACCAACACGCCTGCTTTTACTTAGTTATTTTAATGGGATGTACTGCAAAAACACAAAATCTTGCAGAGTATTTTTGTCTGGTTTCTAGTGAAAATATTTAAGTACACAAAACTAACAAGTAACTTTCCAGCAAGCTATAGGAGTTTGTTTTAAGTAAATATTTCCTTAATATAAATTTTAAACATTGGCAGATTATTTTATTAATAACATGACATTTTTCCATGTTATAATTAAAATATTGAAACTGTTCAAATAACAGCAAAATGGTTTTTGGTATCAATTAAAATATTACCAAATAAATTAAACTAAACATTTTAAATTATGTTTTTAAGGGTAATTAAATGTTATTTATCTGAACGTGAATCAGTTTTAGGTCAGTTAGATTTATCAAAATTATTTTTGTTTGCTAAATGCTGGAGAAGTTAGTGAGAACATTTATTTATTTTAGATTTTTTTTATTTTTTATTTTTTCATTTTATTTATACTGCACTGTAAAAACACAAAATCTTACCAAAAACCGTTCCAGTTCCACTGGCAGATTGTTTCACTTATAAAATGGAAAAAATGTTTTCAGTGAAATAATCTGCCAGTGAAGCTGGAACTTTTTCTTGAATATTGGGGAATTATTGACATAAATCAATCTATATGCTGCTGATAAATTACTTGACCAATTAGACCAAATACTATTCAGTATTTAGTTTTTCCAGTGCAGCCTGATGAGTTTTCCTCTGCGGCTCCATTAGAGGCAGCAGCTGTCTGTCTGTTTTCACAGATGTGTCGTTTCCTCAGCAGGACTGTTTGTCTCTTCGCTGCTCAGCACTTCGGTCTTCAGACTTTAACACGGCGAAGCGTTTGGTTGGGAACTGGGGAAAAATTAAACTTTAGTTTTTCTGTAACTTATGATGGCCTCGTTCAAACTGATGTTACTGTAAAATTTGATCTTATTTCCACATAGTTACATCTTAATAAGAAAAGAAGCTTCAGATCAGATAACTGACACAAAATCAGAGGTTTTACAGCTTCACTCTGTTACATTTATTCTAATGTTACAGCTTTACTCTAATGTTACATTTATTCTAATGTTACAGCTTTACTCTAATGTTACATTTATT
>NW_006800038.1:1439505-1451291 GCF_000485575.1 Poecilia formosa
GTTTTACAGCTTCACTCTGTTACATTTATTCTAATGTTACATTTATTCTAATGTTACATTTATTCTAATGTTACATTTATTCTAATGTTACATTTATTCTAATGTTACATTTATTGTAATGTTACATTTATTGTAATGTTACATTTATTCTAATGTTACATTTATTCTAATGTTACATTTATTCTAATACTACAGCTTTATTCTCTTAATATTTTGTTATGGCCTTGATATTCCATCATTAGTTTCTGTTGTGTTATTTATAAACATATCTAAGTTTATTAACGTGATAAAACCAGAATTTTCTGTTTATTAAGTCAGCATTTTGCACAGCTGACACAGAATAATGTAAATGTTTTTTAGTGACGATTAAGACGTTAAATCCCAAACTTGTCTCCCGGTTAGATGGTGCAGATCGCACATCAACGATATGAGGTCATCGGGGCGCCGCAGGTTCTCCTCAAAGCCAGCCGGAGGTCGCCGGTCCTCCCGCCCCCCTCCCCGCAGCGCTCCACCGCCGGACCGGACCGGGCCGGACCTCGGAAACACTCGCAGGTTGGTCAGCGAACAGCCAACGCAGCCCATCATCCATCGGGTCGGACAGAAACAGACTTCCTCCTCCGTCCGAGAAGGAAAAGCATCAAAGCCAGCGATGGACGGCGCCTGACTGGCGCCCCCAGTGGAGGCGAGCGGAAGGGCAACACCGGCCTGTGGATCGGGCCGACCGGATGAAACATGGCGTCTTCCGCGTCAGTAATGTTACCTCAGACGAGACGAGCAGAGCCGCCGCGTTCGGGTCGGGATTCTCGGACCGATCGAACGTCCGGCGCTTCGTAAACGTTGGCGCCGCGACTCTGTGAGTTTTTAGCCGACATCTTGTTTCTGCGTCCGTATTGTTTACACGACGATGCTGCTGTCGGAAGGCGCGCTCGTTTTCAGGAAGCGCGCGAAGCTTTACGTCCCGCAGGCAGCCATCGAACCAGTTTACAGCAAACGTCTCCTTTATCAAGCGACGGCGAGCTGCGAGGTTTTAACAGTGAGAACGATGGGAGGAAGTGCAGCCGAGGAAGACGGAGGATGTTGAAGAGCAGCGGCGTCAAACTCACAAATTTATCAATAAAACTACGTACATTCAAAAACACAAAACGTTACCAGGTATTACTGTCCAGTTTCTACTGCAAACATCTGTAAACATGAAATGAGACTAACTTACATGTTGGCAACATTTAGTTTTAAGTCAATGAATCCAAAATATGGATGAAAAAGTTCCACTGGCAGATTTTCACTTCTCACATGGGAGAAATGTTTTGTTATAAGTGGAATAATCTCCCTGGAAAACTGGAACTTTTTCATCAATATTTTGGATTTATTTACTTAAAAAAAAACTCCACGTTTTGCTACATTTGTTAGTTTCCTCTACAATATTTGCTCTACAAACTGGACAAAAATACTTTAGGATTTTTTGATGAGTTGTTAAAAGATTGCAGCCCCATTTGATTTCTACTGCATAAAATTAAATAATAGTAAATATCTTTGAACAATGATGGAATTTGGCTTTATACAAACTAATTTAATTAGGCTGATAAAATTATATTTAAACACACAGTTGTTAAAGTTAATTTATGTGGCCCTCTAGAGTCTGCAACCTGCAGCTCCTAATATCTGACTAAAAGTAATTAGATTTAAGATTAGATGTAACAGATGCTGGTTTTTACAACAGTTTATTAACGGTAATGTAGATAGAATAAAAAAGAGTGAATTTCTGTCAAAAATCTCTGAAATTTTCTAGAAAAACTTTTTAAACATTTTTAGCTCTTAAAACTCAGAAAATTTCCAAGTTTTTTCTAGAAAATATGTGAAATTAATCTCAGCATTTCTGAGTTTTTTTCTTGCAAATTGTCTAATTTTAGAGCTGAAGAATTTCCATAATTTTTCTTTTGGTTGTAAAAGTTGCAGACTTCTCGTCTAGAGGGCCAAATAAATAGCTACAGCGTGCCGGATTTGGCCCATGTGCCTTGAGTTTGACACACACATGTTGTAGAGGAAGGAATGAAGCTGAAGTGATGCTGAAGAGGGGGAAGAGGATGTTTGAAGAGGCCGGACCTCTGAAGGAGGAGGAGGAGGATGAAGTCATGTGAGCGAGGGCAGCAGGAAGTGGATTAGTTCGTCTAAATTTTAATGTTTGCAGGAAAACGCAGGAAATCTCGTGAACGGGAGACGATCGGAGCGTGTTGGGATGTTGGGCAATCTCGTTGAGCCGCATGTCGCAAAAAAAGTGTGAAAACAAACTGGTCAATCCATGAAGGGTAGTTCTCCCAGAGATTGTCTGATTAGTGCTTACCTCCACCTGCTGGCCAGACGCAGTCATTGCAGCTGCGTGTCTTTGCTTCATCAGCAGAGGCCGTCATAGAATATATTATCTTTATTATTATTTTTATTTTGCGTCTTAATATTTATCCCAATTTGCTTCCATCTGGAATAAACTTCCACTAAGGAAATGTGCAAATAACCTGGTGAATCCAGACCAGTTTCTTTAATAATTACACTGCAAAAACTAAATGTTACCAAGTATTTTGAGTCTGGTTTCTAGTGCAGATATCATACAACACCTGAAATAAGAGAAAAACTAACTGAACTTTTCACCAAGAAACAGCAGCTTTAGGTAGATAATTCATTAAGTTCTAGTTGCAAAAAACATTTTCTACTTCTAATTATAAGTTTTATCTAGCTTTAGCTCAAATGGTAAAATTATAGCTGGTAGTTATAACTACAGGTAAAGCTATTCTAGTTTTGCTATTAGCATCAGTTATAGCCACTCGCTGCTGTTGTAATTTATTTCTAGTAATTCTAGAATAATTTATTTCTCCACTGTCAGATTATTTCACTTACAACTAGAACTTTTCATCAATATTAAGGATTATTTACTTAAAACAGGCTCCTATTTCCTGCTGAAAAGTTTCTGTAAATTAGTTTTGTCTAATTTAAGAATACTGAGGTATTTTCACTAGAAACTAGACTCAGAATGCTTGGTAATGTTTTCTGTTTTTGCAGTTTAGGGTTTATTGTTGTAATTTCATAGTATTTTCTTTGCATCCTGCACTTGATAATGTGACTCTCTAAAGTTCAGAACCATCTGAGCTCTTATTGTTTTCTCTTCATCTAAACTCAGAGACTGGAGCTCAAAATGTTTTCTTTTATGCCACAGCGGCCATTTTATCTCTGGTTTTCTCTGAGCTTTAACAAAGTCTCCTGCTGCTTGGATGAAACGGCTTCGTTCAGACGTGGCCAGCATTCGGCCCGCCGATCCGATTGCACAGGACGGCGCTAAATTCAGGTGTGAAAGAATGCAAGGCGGGTCGTCCTGGACTGTTTTAGCATTAGCTAAAGAACCTGCAGGCCTGACACGCAGTGGAGAACCAGGTTTCGCCCAGAGGAGGCCGAGCAGCCAGAAGGCCGTTCAAGAGTAACGCGACATTTTTACTCAAGTAAAAAAGTAAAAAGTTGCCGTCCAAGAAATTACTCAATTAAGAGTAAAAAAATGCTACAAAGTTTGCTCAAGTACTAAGTAACTGGTAAAGTATCCTTCATTTAATGTTTAAAAATTACATCATCAGATGCAGCACACATTGAAATTTGGAAAACGTTGAATATTTTTTACTTTTGGAAATTTTGTGAGTTTCAAGAGTCGAATATTTTTAACTTTAAAACTCAGAATATTTTCATCTTCTATTACCTCAAAATGTTTTTTTTCTAGAAAATTTAATAACTTCTGAGATTTTCTAGAATTTCAGAAATTCTCAAAATTTTCCAGCAAATTTTCATCTTTTTAAACAGAATATTTCTTGATTTTTTTTAGAATATTTCTGAGATTAATCTCAAAATTTCTGAGGTTTTTACTAGAAAATTTTCGACTTTACAAAAATTTTTTACTAGAAAATTTAATCTAAAAACTGAGTTTTTTTTCTAGAAAATTTTCAACTTTTGAAACCCAGAAAGTTTCTTGATTTTTATTTTTCTACAAAGTTTTTGTTTTTCTACTAAATTTTAGACTTTAATAATTTATCTGAATTTGTCAGTGAAATCTGAATTGCCGGATGTTTCTGTTCTGAACGAAGCCGTGACGTGGAAACGTTTGTTGTGTTAATGAAAGCTACATGCTAACATGCTAGCAAACATTAATCCAAACTCAGACCTCAAAATAATTAGAAAACGTTTTTTTGACTTCACAGAGATACTCAGTTTGCTGCAAGCGACTAAAAGATAAAAACATTTTTATGTATTTTAATTGTTCTGCATTTTCTAAACGGTTTTGCTCTGTAACGGCGAATGCTTTTATTTGGCATTTAATTTGTTTTAAGAGGCTAAAAATGTGCAGAAACTCCTGAGTTTTAAATGGAAACAGCTGAACTTTTCTTAGACGTTTTGACTTTCATCCAAACCGTTTCTTCAGTTCTGACGATTAATTGGGTAAAAAAAAAAATCAATACAGTGAAGGGCTGCCCTGTTGATTATTTTTTGTTTGCAATATGCAATACCATCATTAAATGCAAAATGCATATAAATTTTGTACAATTTTGGCTTAATTAATGCTCTTACCATGTTGTTCTTGTGGCAAACTGCATTTTTTGAGTCTCTGTGCTCCAATTAACGATTAATTGATCACTAAATCATGATTAATCACGATTAATCGGGTTAGTCGTTTCAGCTTTAGTCCCATAGTGTGGGTTTCTGTGAAACTGCCTGAGGAGACGAGTCTAGGCTGCAGTGTAGAAAGATGAAATCTCTTCAATGTTGGTTTTTCATGTTTTACATGAAAATTTTCATTTAAAATTAAATCCTGGATGACTGAAAATCTGCGTGTTCAGAAACTCCCTTCAGATGCAGAGGAAGCAGATTAAACTCTAAACGTTGGTTTTGTTTCTCTATAATCTCTCAGCTTCACTGCCATGCATCGCTCAGTACTTAAGTAGAAAATAATTTATTTCCTTTTGTTTTCCGTGTTTCCTGCAGAGGTAAAACTTGTGTTTTATTATTTAAGTACCGTCTGTGTTAACGTGTTATGGCTGGTGACCATGCATACATCTCAGATATATCGTCTTTTTTGTTCTTGTTTGCTTTTGTTGTATTTCTGTTTAATTTTATCCAGATCCAAACTCTTCGTTTGGTTCTGGAGTCAGAAATGTGTTTGTAGAAGGAAGACGTTTAACACGAGCTGAAATCTGGCTGGTGGTGTTTCCCACCAAGCGGCCATTTTGGGAGGACTATTTTTAGCGGCGGATTAACACGTTTTGCCTGGTGGCAGTGTGCTTCATTCAGTTGGGAATCTGCTTAAGAGAAATAAAGATATTTCTGATGGTTTTTATGTTTCTGAAAAACATAAATTCTTCTTTTAAAGAGACTTGATGTGTGAACAAAGTGATGTAATTTGTGTTAAATCAAACCAAATCAGCTCTGCGCAGTATTAACATTTAACGCTTTGTTATTCCAAAAGCATTTATCGTATTTTACGTTGTTATGTATGCTTTTTTTTATTTTTTCATAGAGTCTGCAAATCAGTTTGTATTTTTTTGGATGCCAGGACTTTTGTTTTTTTTGGAAATATGTAACTAAGCGTTACCGCTTGACTGTTCTCCCTTTATTTCATCTAGATTTATTTTATCAAAGAGCCGATGTCCTGTATTGACTGCAGGCTTACTTCTTTCTATATTTGAAAAAAAATTAAATGTATGTTTAATAATAAAAAGTTGCAAAAAATAAAAAAAAATCTAGAAAATGAAAAGACAATTAAAAAAATATATTTATATTTTAAACTGCATGCACAAGACTGGGAAAGTCGTATTTAGAATAACAAATGGCAGTGCCTTTTTTGTATACTTGACACATCAACATCATGAAAAAGCAAAACAAAATCAATGGTTTTGTATCGATTTTTATGTTTCGGCTTTGGGAGGAATGACAGCTGAGTGGAGTTCACGTTCAGAAACAACCAATTTATTTAAAAACAAAACATCCAGTTTGGTTTTACGACTATATTGATTCAGTCCAAACAGTTTTCATTTTTGAGTTTGGAGTATTTTAGCATCTGCTAAATGTTTAACTTTATATGATTTAACTAAAAATACATTAATTCATTCATAACTGATGCAGTTTATCATTTTTAAATCAATTTGCAAACTCTTTGCCTCAATAATAAATCTTACTTCCAGCAGTTTTAGCACCTGAATATTCACAGAACTGGTTAAATTTCATAAACTGAACCTCCAGATTTAGATTTCTTGATTATTTTTGTAATAAAATAATCCAGATGCGTACAGAAGTTTGAGTAAATGAGCCTGAACGTGAGCCCGGCTGCTTAAACTGGTTGGTACCTGTTGAATCCTTGTTGTCTTCACACACATTTTGGTGTGAAAACGATGAAATGAGAATTATTTTGATGTGTTTTGTACTTTTGCTGCGATGTACCAGAATGCTGTGATTTGGCATGCCCCAATTTATATAAAAACAAACGAACAAAACGCCTCTGCTCGTGGTTTTTTTTGTCTGATTCTGCAACGAAACATTCAGAACATCTTGATTTGGTCATGAAATCCTTTGGAAATTAGAAATATATCTCTTCATTAAAGACATAACACACTCAAATGTTGAAACCTGAGAAAACATCTCAGCTGTGGTTTTGATTTTGACCACAAGAGGGCAGCAGTGCGTTTACAACACCTGTGTGTCAGCTCTAAGCAAACATCTTACATTTACAACAAATTCAAACGGTAATTTATTTCACAAACTTAACATGTAAATCAGGAATAAAAAGAGTCATAATAAAACACACTCTCTGCTGTCACATACTTTTATTATCTTTGATTAAAAAGTTTTTAAAATGAGCACAACAAATAAACAAGGCCACAGAAACAGTTAAAGCGTTTTTTTTTTTCCTTCTTCTTAGCATTCATCTTCCAGTTACACCATTAAAACCAGACAGCGGACATCATGATGCACTGGTGTGCAAAGACACAAAACAAACTGGTCTTCACAGTGTCCATCTACCAGGATGGAAACAGAAGAAAACACACACATACATACAAATACATTTAATAAACCTTTCATGGACATAAAATATCTGTTTTGGTTTAAATCCAGAGGCTGGTTGGCAGATAAAGGCAGTTCCTCACAAAGGAATAAAAAAATGTTTCAAGGGAAAATGTTGGTTCCAACAAGGATTCAGATATCTTTCTTTTACAAGCTTGACTTTAAAAATTGCTTTTGTTCTAACAATTGAGCTTTTGTTTAGAGATGAGGTTTATAAAGTGTAAAGAAACAAAAGGAGGATCGACAGAGCCATGGTAGCCTATTAAATGTGTAAAAATAAAAAGATATAAATAGGCAGGAAATTACAATGCTTTTCTCAGAATAACATTTTTTAATTTAAAAAAATGGATAGCTTTCTATATTTATTTAGATACCACTGTGACCAAAGCGCGTCCTGATGCTAAATTTAGAAATTAGCATGTAGCACAGTTAGCTTATAAATAGACCATAAAACAATGGGAGCACCTGAACGTGCTAATGCTAACACCCGGAGATAATTGCTGCGGTTTTTAACCTTAATAAAAATCCCCGGGGAATTTAAAACAGACATTTCGGAAGTTAGGCGGCTCGTCTTCTCAACATCATCTATGGGATTTTAAAGATTACTGTGAGACGACGTTCTGACGCTGATAAAGAAATTAGCTTGTAGCAGCAGGTAATCAGCTGAAGTTGAACCGTTTCAAAGGTACGTTGCAAAATAGATTTTAACTGAATTATTTGCACTGATCACTTTTAGAAAGTCATCATGGAAGCTGTTATAGATGACAAAATGTTTATTTTTATCTACTTGATTCAGGGATGTCCAATGTGTGGCTCGCGGGCCATTTTCTGCCCTTGTGATGATTTTGTGTGGCCCTTGACCACAATTCAAGGATGGTTTAAATTTGGTTTGCTAACTCAGGCAGTCGATACAGATAAACATGTAAAAGAAAATGTTTGGGGTAGGGTGAAATTTTAATGATGGGAGGCATTGAAAAAAATACAAATAAAAATCATAAAATGGAGAATGTAAGGTTCAACACAAAGTATTTATCTTTTGTTATTTTTATTTTTTTCATTTAATTTGAAAGTAAATATGACGATGACATCATATGTTAATTGAAAACCAGATTGGGCGTAGCCATTTATTAAATTTGGCCAAAAAGAAAACCAAATGTGACTCACATCCTGCTCTTGTTGATGAAAATACACGTGCAAAATTCCAGACAAATGGTAAGTGACCTGTACTTGTGCAACTTTTATCTAGTCCAGAGGACTAGAAAGCGCTCAACATTACATTCAGTCATTCATTCACACACACACATATTCATACACTGATGGTGGTAAGCTACATTGTAGCCCTGGGAGCGGGAGCTTTGACAGAAGTGGCCCTCTGACCACCAGGGAGAAGGGTCTAGTCTAGTCCAAGGACACAACAACTTTTTAAAAATTATTTTCAAATATAATGTATATAAAATGGATGGATGGAAATAATTGTAAAAAAAATTGGCCCATGGTAAAAACTTTAGCATACTTTTCTTGTAGCATTGCTCACATTAGCATAACTAGCATGTACCTTAATTGTCATGTAGGATAGCATTAAGCTAATTAAAATTAGCATAATTAACAAGCAGCACAGTCAACATTGAACTAAATTAGAATGTAATGTAGTTAGCAGCTAGCATGATTAGCATGTAGCATGCTACAAATAAACATAGCAATACTCTATAAATATAGAAGGTCATAGATTTATATTTTAATGGATAAGTTTAATTTAAAATCAACAGTTTTGTTTTTGTTAATTGTTCACTGCCAGCAGGTTTGTACTGATGTGGATGTTTTAAGGCCTGTTGGCTCATTATTTAAAAATGTTCATGTTAAAAGGTCTTTTTTAGCTATAAACAGCATTAAGCTAAATGAAATCAACATAATTAGCAAGCAGAACAGTCAATATTGAACTAAATTAGCATGTAGTGTAGTTAGTTAGCATAAAACTAGCATGTAGCATGCTAAAAATTATGACTAGGTCTTAAAGCTACAAGTAAACAGCAATAGTTTTAGATATGATTAAAGTGTCAGAGCTACAGTTATTTTATGTTGTCAGTAAATATTCTATTTAAGATTTATTAATATTTTCATTTAAAATCAGTTGTTTTGTCTTTTTTTGTTTCTACCAGTGTAGATTATCCAAGCATTGTTGGTGCATCTTTAAATGTTCAGATTAAAGGTGTTTTTCTACTTTGAAAGTTATTGTTAATCTGCTTATTTATTGGTTTATTGAAATATTTTTATATGTGACTTTTTATGTCGATTATTCAAAAACTTGAATGTGTTCTCAAATGATTTCTTTAAAACTTTATGAAATGCCCTCAGTGACGATTCCTGAATTTACATTCAGGACTTAAAACTGCAATTTTGATGTTTACAAAACAAAATAAAACGTTTCTTACAGGAACAACAGACAAATATGAATAGATTACGTCGAAATTATGCAAAAAAATAATCAATTAATTAATTTTTCTCAGGACCAGTTTTCAGGAAAAGCTCAAGTGTCTGGTGGCCGGCGAACAAAAAAACCTACAGGGTAAAATCTGAGAATAATCGGGTCAGTCAGCGGCCTGAAGGCGACGCTCCGGCTCATTGGGTCATCAGAGTGAACAATAACATGGAGCAAACACCTTTCACTGCCTTCGGTGAGACGGAAACACACACACACACACACACACACACAGCGGCACGGCAGGTGGGCCGAGCAGGTGGAGGTAACCCCAGGCAACAGGAGGAAGAGGAGGTTCTTCGTCTTCAGCTTCGGATGAGGGTCAGGAACTCGTCGCGGGTTTTCGGGTCTTCCCTGAAGACGCCCAGCATGGTGCTGGTGACGGTTTTACTGTTCATCTTCTGGACGCCTCGCATCACCATGCACATGTGGCTGAAGAGACGAGCGGAACGGCGCCGTTACGTCAAGAAACACACAGAACAACATTTAAACCTGCAGAAAGGCCAGCGCAGGCCAAGATGGCCGCCGCAGCCGGTGAGTCTGGAAACGATTAATAATCGTTACTGAGATAATCGTCAACTAATTTAGTAATCAATTAATCACTAACTGGAGTAAACAGACTTATTATTTGAGTCCAGGGCTGAAATGGTTAATTATATTAATTGTGATTAATCAATTACTGAAATAATTGGCAACTAATTTAATGATTGATTAATGGCTAACAGACTTATTGCTTGAGTCTAGGGTTAATCATGATTAATTGGTTTTTAATCATGACATTATTGAAATAATGTCAACTAATTTAGTAATCAATTAATCGTTAAATCAGTATAATTGATAGAATAATCGATTACTAAAATAATTACCTACTTGAATCTGAATATTCACATTTTAAACAGCTAACATCAGAGAAGCGGCCAAACATAACATAATACATTATAACAACATGAGGAAAATTATATTGTTATAAATGAAATAATTTGCCAGTGGAACTAACTTTTTTTAATCAATATTTAGGAATTATTGACTTAAAACAATAAGCTATATCTTTCTGAAAAGTTACTTGTAAGATAGTATTTTTAAAATAAGATAAAACTAAGATATTTTCACTACAAACTAGACCAAAAATTCGGTAAGATTTTGTGTTTTTACAACTTTTCAGCTGGAAAGAGACGGATGTTTTTCTTTAAAGCAAGATTAGAGATAACTGTACAAATAGAAATAAAAACTAATGCAACCTGCAGATTTCTCCATAAGTTCATAAAATAATTTATTGTTGTAATCATCTGTGACTTCTGACTGTAAAAATCCTGATTTCAACATGACCATTATCTGAGTAAGCAAGGAGAGGAGCGCCCTCTGGTGTTTGTGAATACAAACTGCAGGCTGCAGTCAGAAAGCGCGTTTGGTCCATCATATAAAGTTGAAGATTATGGTTTAAACGCAACTAAATTAATAAAGTTTCTGCGTCCGTAGAGAGATACATACGTTGCCTCGACAACGACTCCGACCCCAGTGGGCTGCAGGGCCTCGGTAATGGCAACGGCAATCTGTTTGGTCAACCTCTCCTGAACTGGGGAAGCAAGAGACAAACGGAGAAACAAACATCAAGGACAACAGGATCTCAACTTTGGTAAATGAAAAATCTACAAATGTGCCAATTTTTTTTATCCAATTGATCGGTTATCACAGACCACAACACAATAGAAGAGTATTATAAATAATGCTTGCAAGTAATTATTAAATGATTTAATAACTACTAATTTTATTAGTTTAAAAGTCAAAATAACAGAGATAAACATGTAAATAAAAGCACCTTGTAGTCGACGACTGTAGATTTCAACAATCCTAAGAGGAAAGAAGAAAGGTCAATAAATCATTTGCTTATTTAACTATAGCCGATAAATCGGTGATGATGAAAGGTTTATTTTTATTTTCATCATATTTATACACCTAAATAGAATATTTAATACAGCCACAAAAATGTCAAAGAATATTTTAAAGTTTAAAAAAGTGTTTTTGAAGTGTTGATTTTATTTCTGAACCATTTTTTATTTTGAAGTGTTGATTTTATTTTTGAACCCTTATTTATTATAAAGTGTTGATTTCATTTTTGAACCATTATTTATTTTTGAAGTGTGGATTGTATTTTTGAACCCTTATTTACTTTGAAGTGTTGATTTTATTTTTGAACCCTTATTTATTATAAAGTGTTGATTTCATTTTTGAA
>NW_006800038.1:1453027-1456372 GCF_000485575.1 Poecilia formosa
TCCTGATTTGTACCGTTAATGTGGCCCGTTGAGGGGGGCCAATATGCTGAAGTGGCCCTCGGTGAAACTGAGTTTGACACCCCTGTCTTACAGCGTCGGATCCTTCAGTGACGTCATGAATCCATTTTGGTGCCACCAGGCATCCCGAGGAAAATCGACTCGACCTTCACTTTCAACCTGCTGCTCTTCTCCGTGAGCGGGCGAACTTTGGACAACCCGGACCTCACAGACCTTCAAATGCCACAAGACCGAACCGAACAGAGCTCAACGTATACAGGAAGGAGGAGCATTTAATGTTGCTATGGATTCGGTGTTTTCCTCTGCTTACACGCTCACGCTGCAGCTCACATAACCATGTTTATGTGTGACTGACAGTCATATGTAAACAGACTGAAACTGATTCTCTTTAGGGAGGAAACAGATTGCGGAGAAGAATAAAAAACTAAACTCGAGCTACAATCTTTGCCTCACTTGGTTACATCCATAAGATGAGCTAAGAGACGCCCAGCGCTGGACAGTGAACAACGTAATATTTGATCATTTTTCGACATTAAAGCCTGTTTTATATAACAAAATCTCATTATTTCTCAAGGTAATTTACACTGAGGGGCTCTAGTCAGGTCCTGAAACTGGTTAAAAATTAAAACAAATTAAACCGTAGTAAACTTCACTTTTACGTCATGAGTGAAAATATGAAATTTGCAAAAACCAAAACACTAATGGAGGGAATAAAGAAGAAAAAACAGGTGGATGAAAAGAAATACAATATCATCCCACATTCGACCTAAAAAAATCTATTAAATTTTTGTTTAAACATCAACAATTTACAAATTTAGTCATGATAAATAAATTCTGTCTACAATGTGTGCAGGGCTGACATGATTAATCAAATAATTGTGATTAATCAATTACTACATTTGTTGACAATTAGTTCAATTATTGATTAATCATTAACTGGAGTATTCAGACTAAAAAAAGCAAACAGTCAAAGTGACGATTAAGCAAAAACTGTACAAAGAATATTTTGCATTTAAGATGAAAAAACTGTTGTTGAATACAGAACTCAAGTGCCATTTTTGGCTTCACTAAATTTATTAAGCAACTTTTTTGTTCATTTACAAATCAAAATTTTTTTATGCATTTCAAATATTGTGTAAAAAAATAAAGGCTCAAATGTGTCAATTTTTAACCAATTAATCGTCAAAAATAATTGATAGAATAGTTAATTACTAAAATAATCATGAGTTGCATCCCGAAATGTGTGTGTGTATGTGTGTGTGTGTGTGTGTTAGCATGTACGGGGTGTTAGCACAATAAGCCTGAAGGTATTGGGGTCAGTGGGATCTGATGTTTTAATAATCAGCTTAAACGCACAGAGGCTCAGACTCTCCATCATGTCAGGTTTACTCACCTGGCCAGCTTGCTCAGACCCAGAACCCGTTTGTTAGGGAGGTAACCGATGTGAACCTGCACAGCGGGAAACAGTAAATTATCACTAGACACCAGTTTCTCTCTCATTGGTGGAGCAACAGGATAAGGCAGTGATCTTATCGTGAGAAAACGTTCTGCATCATCAGTGTTTAATAAAGTCCAGGTGTGAAATAAACTTTAAATGTAATATTCAGAANAAAGGTTTATTTTTATTTTCATCATATTTATACACCTAAATAGAATATTTAATACAGCCACAAAAATGTCAAAGAATATTTTAAAGTTTAAAAAAATATTTAGTTCATATTTCACTGCTTTAGGAGAGGAGTTTACCTCAGGATGAATAAAGACTTTTAACATTTTGTTTGAATGTTTAATCATTCTGAAAATCTGCATAAAAATTTTAATTATTATTTTTCCAGGTCAGAAAAGTTCAAATCCTGGACAGAATGAAAAATGCTTTAATCGTAAACTTCAATTTCATGTAGCGATGAAAACAATTAATTGAATTACGATAAATTGTTGATAAATGGATTATTAGATTAAATTAGTTCCAATCGATTAACTAATAGCATCTGATTAGATCACATGTGTCAAACTCGTGGCCAGCCATGTCATTTTATGTGGCCGCCCCAGCGTTTTATAGGCCGATGATTGATTTAAAATGGGTTTTGAGCACGAATTGACTACAAACTACATCTCCCACAATGCATTCCAATTGTTACCAGCCAAACATTACGGCTTCTCGCCACTAGAGAGCAGCAGAGTCACCTCAAGCTGCTTATTGATTTTCCCAGCGAATAAAACTGAGACATCAACAAGCTAACATGAAAACGTCCAAGAAAAGAAAAATCGATTTACAAGTAAGACTGAATGAAGATGTCTGAGTTGGTGTCAGGGCGGCAGGTCACGCTAGACGTTATCTTGACCGACAACATAAAAAAATCGGTCATGTACTATTTTTATCCGTGAAATTACAATCATATTAACATCGGCTATGTAGCCGCATTTTATGCGGCTTAGTTAATATTCACCGTGAATCCAGATCCCATCACAAATTAAGAAGATAAATGTATCTAAATTTTTCTCGTAGTGACAAAAACCACTGACTGAGGCCCCAATAACTTAATAAATTAAATTAAGCGACTTCACGGGTCTGGACGCACTTCCTCCTGGTTCCCATCTGCAGAAAAATCTGTACTAATTCACCAGTCAGTTGGATCTGTCTGATCCAAACGGATCAACTGAACTCTGTGAGTGTTTTACCCTGCGCGGTCCGGTGTTCGCTTTTACCAGGAGTTTTATTTTATTTTAGCGTGGTTTCGCTTCTCCGAAACGGACAGATGTTACGTCTGCAGCTCCTCCGGAGCGCCGCTCTCCTGGGTAACGTGATGAGTTACTTCCAGCGGAGCCGCGTCCGCAGCGGACTGCGCATGTTACAGTCTGATTAACTTCTGCATCGTCATTTATTTCCTCAAGATAAACTGCCGGCTCCTCAAATGGATTAACACAACGTTGCATTCTCTTTAGTTTTCTCTGGTCTGTAATGGAGACTTGAATTTAATGCGCCATTTTTTATTTGTAAGTATTGATTTTATTTTTTAGCCAAGACTCTGTAGAACCATTTGTCTCTGCTAATGAGATCTTCAATAGAAACAGTTACTATTATACAGTTTGAACTGTTGATTTTATTTTTGAACCCTTATTTATTGTGAAATGTTGATTTTATTTTTGAACCCTTATTTATTTTGAAGTGTTGATTGTCTGAAAGACCTTACACATGAATTGCCCCACATGGGGTTTGAACCGATGACCTCAGGATTACCAGCACGGTGCTCTAACCTGCTGAGCTAACTCACCTACCTTACAAACTGTTGAGTTTCCATGGATTTAAGAAGAACTTACATGAACTTG
>NW_006800038.1:1460796-1488663 GCF_000485575.1 Poecilia formosa
AACCAACAGCATTGGATGACAAAAAGGGTTTTGAATTGAAAATGTTGCTTGTTAATAATTGTACTTAGTTACAGTTTAAACAGCGTATAAAGTACAAAGTGTCCTTGTAACAGATGCTGGTCAGAACTGGAGCAGAAGTTAGTGTAACTGCTGCCAATATTTTAGATTTGTAAATGACAAGTTTTGTTCAACTATTCAGGAGTGAAAGAGACTGAAACTGTGTAGAAAAGTGAGACTTTTTGCTGCTGCCATTCACTACTAGTATTTTTTTTACTGAGGAGGTTGCAAATATAAAGTATAAAAAATGCTGGTCAGAACTGGAGCAAAAATGATGTCTACTCCAATTTGTCCATAATTTCAGATTTATAATTTGTATTTTTAAATTGCAGGCAGACTGAACTCACCACACATCATTTTAAAATCCATCAGAAGGGATTTCATATTTCTCAGCATGGAAATGAGCTTCAGCATTGTATTCAAGTCTGAACTGAGAGGTAAAATGTAAAACTAATAAAAACCATTTGGTCATTATTTCGTAGGAATTACTGTTGAATTACTGCCGTTATTAGCGATGATTGCTGCAGATGAGACCAGATCCGGTGGAAAAGTCAAAAGAATCGGAGTCGGCGCATGAGAGCCGCTGTGAACGGCTGCAGGCTCCGACTCAAACACAAACATGCAATGAGCTTCACTTAAATGTCAGAAGCAATTTGTTGACTGAGAGGAGAAAGGGCAGCGGCAAAAACCATGCAGCGATCTCTCTTTTCCACGTCTTTCTTCTTCCTTCGCTCAGCTGCAGCGGTCTGATATAAACATCAAACAAAATGCTACTTCACTCAATTTATTTACGTTTACAAACACGATGACGAGGCTCTTTTTCAGCCACGTTTAGATCGGATCAGGTTGAAATAAACTTAGAAATTAGGAAAAGGATGAACAGAAAACCACACAATTTTTCTGTACATCTCATTCATTTGTTTTTTCTATACTTGACATTTTCTCATTAAGGTTTCTTTAAAAGAGAATGTGAGGACAGGAAATGGACAGTCTTCAAAATAAAAGCATGAATAGAAATGTCTAACTTTATGAAGAATTATCAGTTGATTCAAAACTTAAAATTTACAAAAACAGCTGAGTAAACAAACGCGTCAGAATTTATCTGGAAAAATTAATTCAGGGGAAGCGAAGCGCGCTAAATGTTTTCAGAGTTAGCAAAAAAAAAAAACAAAGGGCAAAGCAAAAACGACAGCAATAACTGTTGGTAGTAAACAAAGAAACAGAAGGAAAATTCAGCCAAAAACTCTGGAATTTGAGTTTGAAATCTTGGAATTGTGCTAGAAAAAAAAAAAGCGAAATTTTGAGAATCTCAGAAGATTTCTTGTTTTTTTCTAAAAGTATTTTTTGGAGTTTCAAAAAAAATTTTTTTAGAAATCAGAAATTTTAGAGTTTTTCTAGTAAATTTGCAACTTTTCAAAGTCAGAATTTTTTTAAATAAATCTTAGAAATGGTCTAGAATTTTTTTTTTTAAATTTCTGAGTCTTTTCAAGCAGATTTTCAACTTCTTAAAATTTTCTAGACAATAATTTGAAAAAATTACACTTTTTTCCCCAGAAAAAAGTGTAATTTTTTTTTTTTTTAAATTTCTAGCAAATTTTAAACTTTTCAAACTCAGGAATGTTTTTGTTTTTCCTACAAAATTTCAAAGATTTTTTGAGGAAATTTACTTTTTTTCCTTCCATCTTAATCCTAATTAGTGCCTAATTCTGTATCTTATTTTTGTGTAATGTTACCTCAAAGTTTATCACCTGCTCCTAGAACAGGTGATAAAATGTCTTTGCCAACTGCAAACAAATGACAACCTGCAATAAAACGCCTCAAACGGCTAAAAAAAAAACCCGGTGGCGCCGGCTGATGATGATGGGGTGAAGGATGAGGAGCTTTATAGACTTGAACAAATGTGTGTTTATGCGCTTCCCAGCCGTCACCAGACCCCATTGACAGCAGTGGAAAGAAAAGGATCAGCTGCAGTCGGCCATTGTTGTGAGCAGCAGGTGAAGATGGAGGGATGGAAAGCAGAAAGAAGCGGAGGATGAGGCGCTTCGTCAGGGTTTAGTGGACGGTAATGATGTGAAGGCTGAAGATAAACAGATCTCAGCTAATCTGATTGTTTCTCGTGTTCTGTGCTGCTCAGACCGGCGGCCTCCAGACAAACACAGAGTTGGGTTA
Organism: Poecilia formosa; assembly: GCF_000485575.1. Classification (NCBI taxonomy): domain Eukaryota; kingdom Metazoa; phylum Chordata; class Actinopteri; order Cyprinodontiformes; family Poeciliidae; genus Poecilia; species Poecilia formosa. The sequence goes on from NW_006800038.1 coordinate 1,463,023, forward strand.
AGATTAGCATCTGCTCAGATGTTTCTGTTTGAGACAAAGATTTTCTGTTCTGCACTTAAAGCAAAGCTCGCTAACTCAGCTTCCATTCATGAAGCCAGAGTGACACTCATACCTCCATGTTATAAAGGAGAACTATTATTCTTCCAGGTTAGGATAGGTCTATGGGCTACGCAGAACATGTTCATTACATTTTTGCACAAAATCATTCATAGATAATGAGATTTTATTCTGCTCCTTTGAAAATGAGCTTCTTTTAGGGCATCTTGTCACTTTAAATCCAAATAAACCGCTTCTGGCCACGCCCCCCAACTCAACGTTTACACTCGCACGAGAAAATGGCTGCAAACAGATGAGCAATTAAACAACCGTACATCTTTGAAAAGCAGAAGTGGAGCCTCCTGCACATCCAACAAGAACACATCAACTTTGGATAGTAAATCAACTAGACACTTGTCTTTTCCAGCAGCCATTGTGCAGCGCATACAATGGTAAAACCAGCTGACCAAACATGCTGGAGCTCAGTTTGGGTTGCTAGGTAACAGGGTTGGGCTTTGCTGGGGTTTGCTAGGCAACGGCAGTCCCTGTGGAATGTGACTTATCGGGAGGTTTTTGAAACATTTTCCAGACATCAAACGGCATTAACTGATTGTTAGAAAACGGCTGGGTGATTTTTTTATGCACTTGGGCTTTTTTCAGAAGCAGCTTAGACCCAAATCTGAAGCAAATCACTCAAACATGTGAAGTGTGAATTTTAATTTAGTTCCCCTTTAATGTTTTAACTTTTCCTTGCGGCTCACGCTTGTACCATCCTACATAACCCAAACGACTTTAAATCTGACAGAGCAGGTTTTATCCAAAATGTTCTGGGGTTTCAAATACATTTATGAAGGAAAGTCCATTTCCTGACTGAACATTAACAGACATCCTGCCTCATGTGAATGCCATGTTTTCTTGCCTTTCCCATTTTGAAGTGTTTTGGCTCAATGGGACGGTTTGTAGCACTGTTGGTTTTCAAAAAGAAGATGACGGGTTTGAATCTCCACTCAGGGTTTTTCTAAATGGAGTTTGATGCTCTCTGCACATGAGCGGGTTCTCTCTGGGTACTCCAGCTTCCTCCTACAGATCAGAAACATGGCTGCCAGGTTATTTTACTCAGGAGCGTACGGCTTCTCTGACCCAAAGTCCGCTGGAGAAAGGCTCTTCTAACCTCATGTTTCTGTTTGGAGTGTCAGCTGTCCGCTCACCCGGCCAAAGATGGGCACCAGGTGGTGCTCGCACATGGAGAACATGTCGATGTCTTTGACGATCACCATCTCGTCGTGGTCTTCGTCAAAGATCGCATCGTTCAGCACATCTGTGGACAAACAGGGGCAAAACATCAGGAAGACGTTTAATCAGCTTTGGTTTTGTTTTTGGTATTTGTAAAAATCAGCCCAGGTTCTGTTGGCAGGTTGTTTATTCTCTCCGACAGACATCGGTGTCTAATTAAGGCTCCGTTTTCACCTTCCCGGCGCCGGCTTATTGCGTTTTTTTTGTTCAATAAACAGTTTTATCTATACATGACGACACAGGCGGAGCTCACTACCGTCGCTGCTCTTTTTAATTTCCTGGCTGGATATCTGCTTGAGGCAGAGCGAACTGGAAAAGGTGAAGTCAGACAAACAGAACACACCGACTTGTTGCTTTACTTTCCAACGCTTTTCTCTGAGTGTAAACAGCACAGCAGGTAAACAGGTTTATATTTAACTGTTTAATTATAATTTTTAGGATATTTCCCAGTAATACGTTTTAATTCCTAAACCTTATTTTATCCTGTTCCTATGAGGATTTCAGTTCTGACAGGAAGGAGCTCCAGTAGCAGTCAGTTTTACAACAGTTCTGAAGAGGCCTCTGACAGAAGACTGTTGCTGTATGCCAACAGCTCAAGATCTGGGTAGCAGAGACAATATTTCACAATCAAATGTCCTCAGCTGTTAGCAAAAACTGCTAATCCACATCCTTTGCTTTTGCCTTTTCATTTTAAATCTTGGTTTGCGGTCGAATGTCACCGTACGTTTTGACTTTGGTCATCCTATTCATAAAACTTTAAAATAATTTTCAGCAAAACCAGATGGAAACACTGGAACTGAGGATTTTACCATTTGTAGTTTTACTCCAGTCAACTGGAAGGAAATGAAAATGTGTGATACAGATTGAGGGACAGTTGTCTTAATGGTTAGCACTAAAAAAAAAAATAGCTTAGCGGTTTAGTGTAAGCCTCCTGCTAAATTTTTTTTTGCGTTTAGTGGCTCAATGCTAACTTCTGCTTATTTTTAAGTGCTTAAGAGTTTAGCGTTAGCATAACTAAGATAGTTCTTTAGCTAATTAGTGGTTAGTGAAGCTAACTTTTTGGCTAGCTGTGCCTATTCAACTACAGACATATATAATCTATTACAAGCAGAGCGGCCATTTTGGAAAAATGTCCACCAGAAAAATGAAGCACAAGCTCAAGAAATTTTGATTTCTGTTGATCAAAATATGTAGATTATGATTTGACACCAAACACATTTAAATTGATAATTTTAGTGCAAAAATGTTTTTATGAATACCATGGAAGCCATCTTGAAAAATGCCCACCATCTTGAATTTTTCAGTAGATAAGGTTGTTTTTTTCCCAAAAGCAAGCCTCTGGGAACATATGCACCAAGTTATGATCTTGTATCTGCATGTGAAATAATAATAAATTATCTGCTGCACTATTTGTCTTTAACTCGTTGGTGAAAGTTGCGTCTCAGTCAGATTCGCGTCCTCTGGGGAAATGGCGTCAGGTCAATGGTGATTGGATAAATGACTCTGAAGTGGGCGTCAGTCAGGTTGGTGATGGAAAGAAAAGGTGTTTATCGGGTAATGGGAGCGTTACTCACAATCAGCCATCTGCTGCACACAAGCAGACAAACACCAGCTGAACGGAGCAGGAACAATTACCCATTCATTCCCATTCATTCCCGCTCAAACAGCGAAACACGTCGGGTTTTATGTGCTCCATTTATGAGTCAGATTTTTATCAATGGTGTAACCCAATCAGGGAAGTGTCTGCTTGGGTCTAAATTTGTTTCAGAGAAGGGCAGCGAGTCCAAACAAGCAGCCAGAACCAAACAGAAGTCTGTCTGGTCATTGCGTCACAGATTCAGTCCCGGGTCAACGATCCGCTCTGACGACAGCCGATGTTTGAACATCAAATCTCACCAACTTCCTCTATATTTACACACAGAGGACTCAGATTAACCTAAGCTTTAAATATGTTAAAGTTCTTATTGTGAACAAGAATATAAAAACATATTTACTTTTCATTAATCTCTCATTTTAAATAAATGTAAAAAAACAATCATATAAATAAGAGTTAAAGGTGTTTATTTATTCTTTCCAGTGTGTTAGTGGAAGTGAGGGAAACCCCTTTTATTTATTGGCAAGATAATTGTTTCATTATTTTTATTTTTTACAAATATTCTACAAAACAAAAAACATCTTGGACTTTAAAATTAAACCAAACAAAATGCATTTTATTGGGATTTTATGTGATAAACCACACAAAACTGCTAAAAAAAACAAAACAACCTCCAAAATATTGCCAAATATTTTGGTGGAGTTTCCAGTGCAAATACTTAAGTGCACTTAGTGTAAGAAAACTAACTTACAAATAACTTTAGGAAAGACACAAGAGCTTGTTTTAAGTGAATAAATCCTTAATATTTCTGAAAAAACTAGTTCCACTGGCAGATTATTTCACTAATAATAAATTTGTCCAATTTTATAAGTGAAATAATTTTCCAACCATTACTTTTTAAAATAAATATTAAGGCGTTATTGAGTTAAAACAACCTCAGATGTCTTAATGAAAAGTTACTTGTAAGTTAGTTTGCTTGAAATAAGGCAAAACGAAAATATTTTCACAAAATACTTGGTAAGATTTTATGTTTTTGCAGGGAAGGATCATAAATATAAATTCTGAAGTAAAATAAACTTTGTTCTAATTTTCTCACTAATAATATGTTTTGTCAGGAAACGTATTAAACCATTAATCTGATAAAATCCAGAGAAATTTATTAATATTTTGCATTTAGAATATTTTTATTTTTCTATGTATTGTTCTATTTTAGCTGAATTTTCCTCTTTAAGTCCTGCAGCTGAAACAGGAGGATTTAACCTTTGACCAAACATCAGAACGTGACGTTTTACATAAAAACAATCTTCAGAAACATCTCTGCGTGTTTTCAGTTGTTCTTTACCTCCCAACAAGAGGGGAGGCTCCAGCCGCAGCCTATCAGCAGGAAGGAGGTGCGCCGCCTCCATCTTGATGACAGCGGACAAACGCAGCCATCATTACCTGCATCACCTTCTGACCCGTCCAAGAGCCGCTTCAGGCTTTCAGGTGACATGAGACAGGAAAAAAAAGAATCACCTGCTTTTCTTGCAGCGCATATTTCCAGCCAACGCATTCCTTTCTTTATAGCTTCTAAACACACAACAACCCCCCACCCATGACAGCAAAACTACGTCCAGATGGGGCTGTGAGGGGGCAGATCCCCAACTCCAGCCACTCCGTAGAGCACTGAGAAGTCCTCCCAGTTGGACCCAACAACCCCGGCCCGATGCCGTTACTCTGCAAAAACACCAAATAATACCACGTTTTTGGTCCAGTTCCTAGTGCAAATATCTTAGTACACTTGAAATAAGGCAAAAGTAAGTAGCTTTTAAGGAAGACATAGGGGCTGGTTTTAAGTCAATAATTTATTAATATTGATGAAAAAGTTATTGTAATATGGGAAACATGTTTTATTATTTTGCCAGTGGAACTAGAAGTTTTCCATCAATATAAAATAATTATTTATCCTAAAACAACTTCTTATATCCTCTGAAATGTTACTTGTAAGTTAGTTTTCCTTTATTTCAGGTATTTCCACGAGAAACGGGACTAAAACCACCTGGTAATATTTTGTGTTTGCAGTGTTTAAGCCAGAGCTGGACAATAAACCAAAATATACTGCAATGGACAATCAATACCAATAGATAATACATCAGATCTGATAGAATATTCAAAATATAAATTATTCACTAAACTCCAATCCAGAACCGCACAGCATTCTGGGAAACGTAGGAATACTGTCAGAGTTTGTTTAGAAAGTCCGGTTCGAACTCTGGTCCGTCTACAAACCTCGGTCTCGGTTCGGTTGAGCTCTGGTGCCAAACGAATCGGAGACTGCTCCAAAAACAGGAAGCGGACTGCAGCCCAGGGAATTCTGGGTAAATTAAGCCTAACAAAGCGCTAGTCTATGGGAGAAATGTACAGAAGAGGATTAGGGCCACTGGAAAAAGATTTTTTTTTAAAAAAACAGTTCTGACTTTAATCTCAGAATCCTGAGATTAAAGTCTGAATTTTTTATTTTCCCAGTGGCCCTAATCCTTTTCTGTAGAAATATCTCTTTTTCCAAAGAGAAAATAAAAATGTTACAACCGCCAAAATCTGACGAGATTTTGGCAGTTTCGTTTACATTTCGTGAAGAAGGAAGTTGCGCTTAATGTCTTCTTCAGTGATTCTTGGTGCAGCGCCCCCACAGGCGAGGAGGGGAACAGGTTTGTCAAAAGGTCTGGGTCCGTTTTGAGAACTGCAGCAGCTGAAAATGTAGCAAATGTTGCAGTTTTGTTCCCCGATCGAACCGAATCTACCAGATTATCAGGTGTGAAAACAGCAGGAGTCTGGATTTTATTGCATCTCATTCATGCCAACATTTGTAACTCAGTCGTCAGAGTGAAGTGGTTAAAATTGTATGTTTTTCTCAATCCTTTGAGTTCAGTAGTTTTAATCGAGCTGAAAAAGGATTAAAACACAAAAGAAACAAAGCTAAGTAATTATGGAGCAGAGGGTGGATTTAGGTTGAAATTCATCTAATCTGATTAAGAACTCAGACTTTTGCTCAAGTTTTGTTGTTATTTCACAAGACTTAACAGGAATTTATTGTAATGCACTAAGCACATTTTACATAATGCATAGAGAGTACATTTAAATAAAAATCAGCTTTAACAACAGGAACTCAAGGCTGCGCTGATGGGTTTCAGCAGACCAGTTTGTTTAGTGTTATATGGCTGAGAGGCTTTTCCCCCAAATCAAACAACCGTTTCATTGATTCAGGGGAAAGTCTCTCATAGGTCAACTGAAGCGTTTTTGGAAGAGGACGTCCATTATACTTTATTAAACTCTTATTAACTGAATTAAACCCACATTACTGACAGATTCACACTGAAAGCAATCTTTATTTTTATTTTTTTGCTTTTAAGATAACTAGAATTTAATTTGCTCTTGTCTAATCTCTGAATATTCTGTCTGAAAATATATTTAAGCTATATTTAATTACAATTATGATTAGACAGAACAAAATCTCAGATCTTAAATTTACTTTATGACTATACATAATTTAATGGTATATTTTTTTAAATTTACGTTTCAGATATCTTGAATTGAAGTCTCCATAGAAATCAGTGGTAATTATGACGTCGTTTATCCTAGTCAGAATAATTTAAGATCTCTCAAATTATATGTCAAAACGGTCTGCCTTAGCCATAAATCAATTAACACCTGAAGTGGAACTGAAGTGCAGTTGATTTTATGTTACAACGGCATGCCATAGGGCACTCGATCACATTTTAGCTCCACACTCTTCCATTCATCTCTGCTCACAAACACTAAATGGGTCATTAAGTGATCATGAAAAACAAAAATGACCAAATTATGACGCATCTCACATATTAAGTGATTTTTTATCTAGTTGAAGAGTTTTTCAGAGCTGCTTCACACCTGTTGCTGCTTCACACCTGGCAGGACAAATCCCGGACTCCTCTGAGTAGCTCTGTGGGTTTTAAAACAAACTCACCGATAATTTTCTCCTGGTATCCCTTGGTGAAGAACTGCATGGCGGTGGCGGCCCTCCAGGGAGTCTTCAGGAGCCCCTGCCGCTGCGGGTCCTCCCCGAGCCCCCGCAGGATGGTGGTGTAGGCAGCGGCCAGCGACGGCAGGCTCATCTCGTTGTCCTCCAGGCTGCGGGTCCGCTCCTCCTTCCAGCTCTCCATCACCGAGCTGGTCGCCCGGTGGGAGCCGGGCTCCGCCGCCGGCGAGGCGACCGCCGGCCGCTTCACCATCCCGTCAAAGTGTCCGTTGAGGACGGCGCCGCCGTCCGCGGGGGAGTCCTTCCTGTCTCCCGAGCTGTACTTCGTCTTTTTAGAGTGCTCCATCCCGCTTTCTGCTTCCTTAAGATCCGCCCGTTTAACCAGTTTCTTTTCTTTTCTTTTCTTTTTAACCAGATGCGAGCTCAGAACCTGACGAACCAGTCAGGACCAGTTCTGGAGTTTAACAGATGGGCGTTCCAGCTGAGAAAGTGAACCGCTCAGCTTCAGCACCGGATTTATAATGGCCGGATAATCCAGGGAGCGGTCCTATTGGCTGAGGAGATTAGGAGGGGGAGGAGCTAACACATTCGTCATCACTAAGGTTCTTAGAAAAACATTTAAAAAAAACTAATTTCAGTTTCAAGTCAAAAATCTTTGCTTTGTGAAACTCAGAATTTGTCACTTTTTATAATGACTTTTAAAACCTAAAATGTTATTTATTCTAGAAGATGTTGGAGATTAATCTTTCCAAACAAATTTTTGTCTTTTCAAGGGGAAATTTCCGAGTTTTTTTCTAGAAAATGGAGATTAATCTAAAATTTCTGAGTTTTCCATAATTTTCTTGACTTCTAAAATATCAAATTTTCTTGATTATTTTCTAGTAAATGTTGGAGATTAATCTCAGAATGTTAGTTTTTTCGAGCAAATTTTTGGCGTTTTAAACTAAACTAAAAAAAAAAAATTCTTTTTGAAAATTTCATTTTTTTCTAGGAAATCAGAATTTTTCTCCCCCCCCCAAAAAAGTATTTCTCCTGATGCACATTCAGAACCTGGCAACAGGTCAGGACCAGTTGCTAGGCAACAGGCAGGAGTTGCTAGGTAACGACGCAGCTGATTTGTGATGCTGCATTCCAAATGTTTTTGAAAGGGCTCATATTCCAGACACCAAAAAACAGTAATTTATTGCCAAAAACTGGCTTTTGTGGGGAGGGGGGTGGTTAATTTTTTGGTATTTTTAGAAGCAGTTAAGACACAAATTGAAGTCCAAAAATGTGGCAAATTTAAAATGTTGGATATTTTCCAAAAGGCACTGTTGATTTGCATCAAAAATACCATTACTTCACACTAAATCTGAATTTTAATATTTATTAAATTGCTAAAATACAGAAATGTTTTTACAAATTGAAAATAAAAAAGAACCAGATTGTCATCATCTCTGACGAAGCATGATGACCTTTTGATCCAACACAGAAACAGACAACTCTTAAGAAAACAAAACATCTTTTTCCACATTTTTCATGAGTAAAACATTCAGTTTTTGCTGAATGCGAACGCAGACAGCTTGGAGGACGGATCCAGGGACGACAACTTCTTCCTGGCGTTACTTTCATCACTCTCCACCGCTTCGTTTTCTGCTCTCTTTCTTTTCTTCACGTCTGCAGTTTCTCCACTTTGTCCTTTCGCCCTTTCTGTCCACAACTGGAACAGAAGACACCAAGACGCTCACGTTAATTGCTGTTCGGGACAAGAACCCAGAGATTGCTGCTCATCGTCCAACGCGGGCGGCGAACACCTGCACGGCGATGACTAACGCCGCACACGGACACTCAGGCGTGCGGCTGGAAATTGCATCCTGTCATGTTTAATCACTATTGACAGGCGGCGTCTCTCTTCCCCCTCGTGATTTTATTTTTTCTCTCTCCTCTCAGAGACAAAAGGAAGCGTTTTCCTAGACGTAATAGATCTGGGATGAATCATCAGGCCGCTGAGTGGAGACACACAGACACACAGACACACACACCTCCAGCAGCTGCCGTTAACAGTAACAAACCAGTGCGACATGAAAAGCAGTGGATTGTTGCTAATCTGACCTCAGGGTCACAGATGTCATCATCAAACATCAAATGTCGTTTTTTTCACTTCTTGTTTGATTTTCAATAAAACTTTCAGTTAAAACTTAATTTTACGATGAATTCAGATTTTAATTTTAAATTTTAAACATTTCCCTGATAAAATAAAAAGTTAAATAAAAGTAAAAGAAGCTGATTTTGTTTCTACCAGCCATAACAGTAAAAGTGTGAAATTGTGTAAGTAAGTAAGTATGTATGTATGTATGGATGTATGGATGTATGGATGGATAAATAGATCAGGAATAAAGTCTAGAATTAAAATATTTTTCAACAGTCATCCAGATCTGGAATTGAAACCAGATTATATAGTTTTCCAGACAAAAGCATAGAAACCTGGAAAATACACCAGAAATAAAAATGAGGATTTGGTACTTATGGCCGTAAAATACAGTAAATATAATAAAGTTTTAAAGCAAATGTAATTTATTTGACTTCCAGACTTTCTGAGGATCTTTCTTGTTTTTATCCGTTTGTTTAAACCAGATAAATTTGTTAAGGTTTGTAGAATAATAGTGCACTGCTGCTCTGGACGCCCCCTGCTGGTCAAGGGGATCCAATGCAAGTGTCTGGTTATTTTTTTACATCAGTAAATTTAAAGTATCCAAATCCAAGAAACCCCTAAAATACAAAATAGCAGATAAAAAGAAATGTTGTCTCCTCTCCTGAATGTCAACCAGCTGAAAGCATCATCACAGGATCATCGAGTTCCCAGGCAACGACCCTCTTCATCCTCCTCTCCACCTCCTCTTCGCTTTCTGTTCTGAATGATCCCGTTTCCGCTAACAGACATGATGTATGCAGGGTCAGGAACAGGAAGATGAAAAGGTGAAGTGACTCATTTGTGACACAGCTGCCCTCGTTTTTCCACCTTACTGACCGACGGCGACACCGTCCAAAAAACTCAACATTTGAATGAATTTATTGTTGAAATAAATTCCTTTCCAAAATAAATTTGGAAATGGCAATTTTGGCCGCTGCTTCATCGTATACAAATGCTTTAATCTTTTAATAATCATGATTTTCACTTTCTTTTGAACCCTTAGCTGTCATGATGACAGTAACGTACAAGTCAAAGTTAAAATACTTTGACTTGCATGTAAGCATGTTGAGGGTGGCACTTAAAGAGTTAATAGTAAAAAGAAAGAAACTTAATTTGAAAGCAGATGCAGGTGCAACTTAGTAAAAACTTTGTGGCCAATAATGAGTCAGCATGCTTCTGATAACCCTCACGCTACGTTAGCATTATAGCTAGAATTAGCATTTTAGTTAATTGTAATAAAATAGCCAAGTTTAGCATAATGAATGAAGTGAATTAATGTTAGTCAAAATGTTAGCGATAGCCCACATGCTACTGGCAACATTTTAGCTAACCTTAGCTAATTATAGTTTGGGTCACTAAAACAGGGAGCTGCTTTTTGTTCTCCAGATAACAGAAATCACTGATGCCATATAAAACCATCCAGAAACGAAGTAACCCCATATCATGACACCAACCCCACCATGCTTTCCCTGTTAGGAATATTTATATCCCCCTGCTGGACAGCAGCGCAGGTGTTGAGGTTACGGATGAATTGAATTAATATTTTTGTACCAGTCTCTCGTCTGCTGACAGCGTCCTGAATCGTCCCATCGCCTCTTTGATGACGTCCGTCTCGTCCAGATCCGGATTATCGGCGATTATGATCTTCCGGTTCTCATCCAGCCACAGCTGGAAGCCTGTTTTTGGCCTGAAGACAAAGAGAGTTTCTTAATTTAGTTTTTTAAACGCAGAAGTTTCACTAATCTGCTCTTCTTTTTATATATTCCACCTCTTATTCTCTGTGTTTTCTGCAGGTGGCGCTGCAGTGTCAGGCTGTTTCTGCAGATCTGCGGCAGGCTCCGCGGCCTCCAGAGTTTTCTTATTGGCCGTCTTGTTGCTGGAGATCTGCAGCAAAGTTGACTGAGCCTGTCGGAGAAAGGCACAAGAAATAAAAATTGAAGACCGTCTGTTTTGCTGAAACAGATCAAAACTGTCATAACTTCTGTTTAAAGTCCTAAAAACCACTAAAGTATGATCCATATTATTTAAATAGATAGATATGTCAACAAGTCGCAGATATTTATTTTAAAGATGATGATGTCACCTTTGGGCAACTTGTAACGATTAATCGATTCTTTTATTTATTGATTAATCTGATAAATAATTGAATAAAAACGCTTATTCAAGTCTTTCTTAAACAATATTAGAAAAAGATTAATAAATTGATCAGTAATCGATTAATCACGATTAATCGTGATTAATCCGGTTAATCGTTTCAGCCGTAGTTACCTTGGCTTTGGTTCTGGGAGCCAGTGGCTTGAGGACGGGGCCTTTGCTGGGTTTCCCTGCTGACCCGCTGAGCGGAGCCAACTTCCTGCTGGACCTCATGTTGTCCAGGATGTTTGACACTCGAGCTTGTCCAGACGAAGACGTCGGCTTGCCAGAATCAGCGACCTGAAAGCGTCAGATTTAACCCACAGTTTAACATTTACACTATAAAACATAACCTGGTGTAGAAACGTGCTGCGGTTCTCACCTTGAACGGGTTTGATCTTCCAACTCGACCAACTGGACCAGAAAGAAGCAAAGATTCAGGAACGTTGACAGACGGATAAACGGACAGATAGATGATAAATGGATGGATGAATAAATCGATGGATGGATAAATTAACATATAAATGGGTAAAGATATATTTTTTAGTTTTCATGATGCAATGCAGATGTAAAACTTTGATAAGTTGCTCAATAAACTGATTTATTTTTAATTTTAACCAAAGAGTTGTACTTCACCATGTCTGAAGTTAGCAAACAGCGACAACACGCTGGTGGTCGCCTGCGTCCTGGACTCACCTGGCGTCAACGACGGCTTCGCGGGCAAACCCGACTCTTTAGCGAAAGGATTCAAACCTGAGAAGCAAAACGGGACCTTCAGCTGGACTCATCCACGGTTTGGGAAAAACTAAGAGGAAAGGAGGTGAAAACTCACATCTTTTGGTTTCTTCTGTCTCCATTTCCCTTCCATCCTCTTCCTCCTCACACTCTTCTTCATCCTCCTCCTGCTGCTCGTCGTTCTGCCTCGTGTTGTAAGGTTCAGTCTGCCGATACCTGGACAAATAAAGTTAAAGGACATTTAACGATATGGAAAATAAACAGACTGGGAACATTTGTTCAATTCCAGATTATAAACCATTTAATCTAGAGCTGCAGCTAACGATTATTTGATTAATCGATTGTTCTGGCAATTAATCGGATTTAAAAAATTGCCACGTTCTGCAAATTTTTCATTTAACTTTTTACATTATATTAAAAATATACTGCTCAAAAAAATAAAGGGAACATTTCACTTTAATTTTGTGTGTGGCTCCAAATCCAGGCCTCCATTGGTTAATAAATTTGATTTCCATTGATGATTTTTGTGTGATTTTGTTGTCAGCACATTCAACTTTGTACAGAACAAAGTATTCAATGAGAATATTTCATTCATTCAGATCTAGGATGTGTTATTTGCATGTTCCCTTTATTTTATTGAGCAGTGTACATTAAAAGATGCAAATTAGGAAATAGTTAAATTAATTTTTAACTATGAAAATAAACATTCTGTTGCCTAAAATGTTATAAAGTTTTAGTTTAATTACTGCTGTCAATAAGTTGTTCATTCAGCAAAAGGCCTTTTAATTTTAGTGGACGGTTATTTTATAATCGATTAATCGTTTCTGCCGTAGGGAGCGATGTGTTCCGATTTACCCCGAGGTCCGTCTGTCGCTAGAGAACTCCGGCTCCTCTTCAGGTTCCTCGTCTTCCTGCAGCTGGGTCGACTTCTCCAGCGCAATCTCGTTGAGCCGCTGCGCCAGGTTCATCCGCCTGGATCGGGATGCGTACCGGATCGCCAGAGTCACCACGTTCTGGGTCATCAGCTCCGCCAGCTCCACGCAGCGAAACTCCCGCTCCAGCTTACAGGACAACTGGAACAAACAAAGGTGACCCGTCACGCTTCCTTGAACCGGTTGGGTCGATACAACATGATAAGACTGAAGACTTATCATCCAAGTTTTAGCAGAAAGAGAGAAAAATGATAAATCATGCAAATAGAAATTATTGAGCTTGTTTTAATTAACTGATTTATTGCTTGTTGCTGTTTAAATTATTCTGGTTTTCATTTCTGTTACTCTTTTCTGTCCCCTTTCTGTCCAAACTGACCAAAAGTGGTGGAGCTCAGTTTGGGTTGCTAGGTAACGGGCAGAGTTCCCCTGGGGTTGCTAGGTAACGGGCAGAGTTCCCCTGGGGTTGCTAGGTAACAGGGCAGAGTTCCCCTGGGGTTGCTAGGTAACAGGGCAGAGTTCCCCTGGGGTTGCTAGGTGAAAGGTCAGTGCCTGCTGATTTGGGACGTTACATTAGGAAGGTTTTTAAAATGGCTCATTTTAAAAACGTATTAAAGACTTATTGCTGAAAAGCACCTGGATGGTTTTTTTTAAAGTGTTTTGTTTTTTAGAAGCAGTCAAAACAGCATAAAAATGTGTATTTTAGAGTAATGTTAAGGTTCATGTTCCCTCTTACAGCAAACATCTTCATGAGAAGCTCCTGCTGCTCCTTGTCCGACTGCGTCTGCGCAGCCTCGTCGACTTCGTAGCCGCTGGAGGACAGGAAGCTGAAGTGATTATGGAAGAGGACGGAGCGCCAGTACTGCTCCTGGAAACAAAGTGGAGGACGGAAAATTCAGGAATTACTTCCTGAAACCGTTCTACTGCAACAACCAAAAATGCCTCAGAAACAAAATGAGACGAGGAGTGAAGCTGTTTGCCGACGTGTGTTGGGCTTTTGGGTTCACCTCCATTTGTCCCTTTTCTGTGCTGGTCTGACACAGCGGCAGCTTAAACGGCAGGATGGCGACAGCCGGCCGAGGCAGAGTGGGAGGATACCGGGAGCCTTTGCACGGGATACACCTGAATGCATTCAAATAAAAATAAATCAACTTGACGTCAAAATTTAAACCGGAAACAAGAACTGCTAAAACGGTTGGAACATGGAACAGTTTTATTACTGCAAATAAGTTAAAGCAAGGTTGTTAAAACTTTGGCGCGGGGGCCGTTTGCTGCCACTGACTGATTTTTTTTGCGGCCCAAGACTCCAATTCAAGGCAATAAACACTGGAACCAGAGGTTATGGAAGAGGGTTGGTGCCAATGAGAATTAAAAAACAATCTGAATTCTTCTCATAATTTTGATTTTTTTCCCCCCTTAAGAATAAAGTCAAAACATACTTTTGAGTCGCCTGAATTTGCTCTTTAAAACATACTTTTTACAAAATTGATCTTATGTAATATCCTGATATTTTGAGACACCAAACTTTTGGTTTTCATTGTCTGTAAACCATAATAATAACATTTACAAGAAAAAAGGTTTTAATGTTTTACTCCATAGGAAATGAATCTAAAAGAGTTTAACTCTTTGAAAGGAGTGAAAAAAACCTTTTTGGGATATTCTAATATTTTGAGATGCAAAATCTTTTCTCTCAGCAGTAACATGTAAAAGCTTCTTCCACTTTACACACTGCGGCTGTCTGCGGCTCACCTGAGCTGCTGGGGGTTCTCATGCGCCCCGACCACCCAGTAGTGATCCGATTTGCTCTTGCAGGTTTCTCTGGTGTTGCAAACCGGCGTCCAGGTGTTGCCCAGCGCGCGGTTCAGCATCCGCACCAGGCCGTTTGAATCCACGTAGCACGCCGTGCCTGAAAACACGAGAAACCGGCTCTGAAAACAAACTTCTCATTCAGACGTGAGGAACTTCGTCCGGGTTCTGACCTTCGGCGGTGAATCCAGCCCAGCAGAGGTACGACTTGGGGGAGAGGGGCAGCGGTTCGCCGCTCATCAGCTGCCTCTTTCTGCGACCAAACTGCAGCAGCTGAACGCCGAGAGCTTGTTCTCCGTCGAAACCCGTCGCTGAGGGCGTGAAGCAAAAAAGAACATGAGCATCCATACAATTCAAGGGCGGCCATTTTGAAAACCTGTTCATCTTAGAGGTAACAGTTGATAGCCATCAAAACCCACAGAGGAGGTGGATAACGAAGGAAGGTAAAAAAAAACCTGGCCATTTTCAGATCTGTAACGTACTGAGCTCACCTGTCTCCATGACAACCGCTAGACGCCATTTATATGCAAACAGGATCAGAAATGAAGCTAAGAAAAGGCTTTTCCCATCCTACCATCACAAACACGGACATGTGGAGTTTGCCAGATACTTCCAGGATGTTAATTAGGAGCTGCAAACTTTAGTCAGACAAGACGTAAACTGAGATTTTCAACAACAAAGATGTTAGGTACGGCTGAAGACGTGTGATGCTGTGGGCCTGTTTTCTTCCAAAGCCTCTACGAACATTGTAGAGCAAACTTGGGGCTGCAACTATGATCAACTTTGTAATCAATTCTTCTGAATATTAACTGATTAATCATAAAAAAATTGGCACATTGTTCAGATTTTTTATTTAACCTTTTTATACATTAGAAATATGTTAAAATATGCAAACAAACAAATAATTCATTTTTAAAATAAGGAAATAAATGTTTTATTGACTAAAACACAACAATTTATTATCCAATTAATCGTCAGATTAATCGATCACTAAAATGGGATAACAGCATTCCTTTATTGAAAGCTTCATCATTTGTAGGAAAGGATTCATCTGCAGCTAAAAATTACTGTAAATTATTCTGTGTTTTTTTTTTCATTAATAATTGGTGCTTGATAGGAGATTAATTTTACTGAATTTGAATCAGGTGAGTTTTAAAAAATATATAAAATAATAATAACTTTTGGCAAAAAATGACTTGGCCATTATTTTAGGAAGGTGACAATATATTATTCTCTCAGCAAATTGCCTTTTGCAAATTGCTCTAGTTAACGATTAACCAATTACTAAATTAGTTGATTAATTCAATAATCGATTAATCACTATTAATCATGTCAGCCCTGCATCAAATTTGAAATATCAGGACATTTTAAATACAAAACCTGCAAAAGAAGTGAACTCAGGACAGTTCTTGAGTGTCCTGAGTTCCTATTTATTTGCCTGGATAGGATAATATTCAGGCAAATAAACACAGAAATGATTAAAATCAACTCTGTTCTGCAGAAAGGTCCAGCCTGTGGCTTTGTTTGGCCTGAGGGAAACCTCCGTGTTGGAGTGAGTTTGGGTCGTACCTCGGTGGTAAACCACCAGCAGCTGCTCCCCGTGGCCGGCCATGCACACCACCGGCCCCGGCAGGCTGCAGATCTCCCTCTGGACGCCGCCGACGGAGAACAGCCGCAGCAGCAGCGCGCTGGTGGCGACGGCCGCCCAGCCCTGACCCAGACACAGCGCCTTCACGTCCTCGCCCTGCGGCAGGTCCACCATCCACTCCTTATTGGTGTCCCAGCTGGAGAAGTGGAGGCACTGCAGCTTACTGGGAGCAAACAGGAGAAGTTAGAGACGTTCACTGGAACTGGAGGAAGCCATCGATGCATATGACTGCAGAGGACAGCGACCTAGCAACAATCTATTGAGAAACTTGCACAGCAGCAGTTTCAGGTTTCACCACTGTGCCTCTTAACTGCTTAAAAAAAAAAAAAAAACGGTGTGGAGTGAAAACTGGAAACCAGTTTTTCAGATATTTAAAACAAAAAAGCTCTAATTATCGATATCAACTCCTATGAAACACTTTTATCGCGACACGTTTTTCAGCCGCATCGTCCAATCCAGCCTCACCTGGCGAGGTCGTCGGTGCTTGGGCAGGCCAGCAGCACGGCCTCCTGGGAAAGGTCGGCCATGGTGTGACCCAGGGAGTTGGTGAGGTGCATGGCGTGGTGCACGGCGGTGTCGTGAAACTCCACGTCGATGGCGTTGTCCTGCTCATCGTTGTAGCCTCGCACTATCCCCACAGAGTTCCACATCTGGACAGTTTAGGGAGCATGAGGGAGGAAACCCACAGCGGGAAAATGGAGGCGTGAGTCCGGGCGTCCTACCATGAAGCGGTGAGTGAGGTGAGCTGGCGTGGATCCGGGCTGAAAGGCCTTCTGGGGAGGAGTCGGCACCGGGCCGTCGTAGACGGGGCGCAGCGGCGCCGCCGCCGCCGGGGCCACTGAGCTGCCGGCGTCGTCATCATCATCCTCCCCAAACTTATCTTGACCGAGTTTAAGGGATCCTGTGTCTGAAATTAGAGCATAAGAACAAAAAACTTCAAATTTAACAGACACTCACAGAAATACACACTTCAGACACGTCAACGCTGAAACAGCAACAGGTTCTGAAACTCATTTACAATTTAATGTGCTGCATTGAAAAGCACTGTGATTAAAGATACAGAAAGCAGCCAATCCTTTCCCAGATCTTCGTGTTCACTGCGCTGAACACAGAGAATATGGTACTTTCCAGACTGTTCCAAAAATTCAAAGAACCTGTTTGACTTTGTCTGTTGACATGCAACTTCTAAAGACCAGAACGCAGATCAGTTTCTGAAACTTGCAGGTTAATTTTCCCCCTTAGGAATTTGAGCAATCTGCACCAGTTAGGTTCTGGGAATGTTCAGAAAAGTTGAAAAATGCACGATCCAGAATGTAGCATGCAAGTACTTCAAAGTAGCCTGCACATTCTAAAGAGTAGCACACAAATCCTAAAGTGTATTGTAAACTCCTGAAAAGCAGCTTAAAGTTCTAAAAAGTAGCACACAAAATAAAAAATGTAGTATTAAGTTCTTTTTAAACTTAATGCTACTTTTTAAAAAGTTGTGATCAAGTTCTGAAAAGTGGCATAAAATGTCAACAAAGCAGGGGGAAGTTTTAGAAAGTAGCATGTGGGCTATAAAAGTAGCGTAAAAATCTAAAAGGTAGAATACAACCTCTAAAAGCTAGCATCTAAAATTAGTGTGCAAGCTCTAAAAAACAGCGTAAAAGTTCTGCTTAGTGGAATACAAATTCTAGAGAGTGCCATATAAGTTGTAGAAAGTAGTGTCAAAGTTCTAGAAAGTAACATACAAGTTTTATAATGTTATTTTTAATTACCAAATGTTAACCTGCAGTTTTTGGACAAAAACATGAAATTCAGGGGCTGTAACCAGTAAATTAAACACAAGCTGAACGTTTGGAGCCTGACAGTTTTCTGTGGAAACACGGATATTACTGGAGTGTAGTTTGTAATTCCTGAAATGTGTCCAGATCGTAACACGTCAGTTTCAGAATGTAACGTGAAAGTTCCAGGTAAGTTAGATTTAAATACTGGAATAAAACGTGTAAATTTTGAAATACAACCTCAGAGTCCAGGAAAGCAACGGGAAGTTAAAACATTTGTTCCCGTCTTACAGTTGCATCTCAGAGTCATGTTTTCTGTTCTTGTAGCTAAACGGCAGGTTCAGAAAACACCTGAAATGATGCAACTCTTCCTCACCCAGCGAGTTCTCATCGTCCAGGATGGCGCCTCTGTTCCTCACTCGACCCGTGGACGGGATCAGGAAGTCGTCATCGTCCTCATCCTCCGCCGCCGCCGCCTTCTTTACTGGTGAATTGGTGTCACTGAGTCCTTCATCCATCAGTCTGTCATCATCCTCGTCAAACAGGTCGTCGTAGCCTTTAGCAGGTTTCGCAGCTGGAGCCTGAAGACAAAACAGGAATTTTATGTAGTGATTCTGTTGGACGGAAATTAATCTCATCGCCTTCAATTAACTGGTGGAACAAACTGAGCAAAGCAGGAGCCCAATAGATTTGGCTAAAAAAGAAAAGAAAAAAAAATCAAAACAAAAATATATTAAAACAAAATTAAAAAGAATTGAAAAAAAAAAAGGATATAAAATACTGTGCAGTTATCAAGAATAACACCCTAAATCCAAAAGAACCTGCAGAGTAGGATATTAGGACAACTTTTAAAAATGTACAAATGTGCATTAAAAAAATACTTTTAGTAAAAATAAAACTGTGCAAACAAAAGAGATGTGCAAAAACCAGCAGAAATATTATCTAAAATAACTAACTGCAAATACCATCAGAAATGTCATATAAAATGAGTAAAACTGCACAAATACATTCAGAAATCTTATTAAAAATTAGTAAAGCAGTTCAGGAAGAGCTTGCTGCTTGGTGAGGGAGACAGCAGTGAGTGTTAGAGTGGAGGTGGAAGGTGGCGGTACCGTGGTGGAGCCGGTACCGGTACCGGAGATGCTGAGTCCGTCCAGCAGGCCCAGGCAGCCCTCTGTGTCCGTGTAGGCGATCTGGCTGCCGGACGGATGCCAGGCCAAGCTGCACACCGTGAATCCTTTCTCATGCTTCTGCCTGCAGGAAACACATTTCACCTGTAAGAACGACGACGATAAACACGGCTCCTAAGAGATCCGACTCTGGGCCGCACCGTTCCACCACCAGCCGGCTGTTCACGTCCCAGATCGTCAGCAAACCTCCGACGGCGCCGGCTGCAAGGAAGCGGCCGCAAGGGGACCAGGCCGCCACGTTCACGGGCTGCAGAGAGAGAAAGAAACTTTATGAGGAATAAAACCTCTAGAACGCTTCTTCACAGCTGAACCAGAGTTTCCATTCAGACACTTTTCCCAACGTGAAATTCAAGCACGTTTCAAGCACTTTCAAGGTAAGTTTTCAAACTTTTCCAGCATCACTTTGGAGAAAAAAACAATACAAACAACAGTTTCACTTCACTATTGCATGATATCAATTATTAGTAGTTCTAACATCTTGTGATAGCATCTATATTTGAAATGTCTCCATCTGATTAGTTTGAAAATAAAACACTAATTTAACTAAATCTCTTAATTTCAATAACTTAATGTAAAATCCGATTTTTAAATTCAAAATATTTGCACAAGAAACTAAAACAGTTTATAGGATTTTGTTTTCTAGCATTTAGCAAATAGAGATAATTTTAGTGAGTCTAACTGACCGAAAACAAGAATATTTAATCTGATTTAACTTGAGACAGCGAGAAGGAAATAATTTATCTTTTTATTAGGTGTACACTACAAAAACACTAAATCTTAAGTATTTTTTGGCAGATTATTTAACTTCTAACGTGGGAAAAATTTTGTTATAATTTAAATAATCTGCTAATAGAACTAGAACTTTTTTAATCAATATTAAGGAATTATTGACTTAATTTTTTTTTTTAAGCTATACACTGCAAAAACACAAAATCTTACCAACTATTTCTGTGGTTTCTAGTGCAAATGTCTTAGTTCACTTTAAATGAGACAAAACTAACTGACAAGCAACTTTTCAGCAAGACAATACCTTAATTTAAGTCAGTAATTGTCTAATATTGATTAATAAAACAATACTGGTTGCATTGGAATTATTTCAATTATAAAAATATTTTTTTCCAGTATTAAGGAATTATTAAAAAAAGTTATCTAAAATTATTTTTAAATTATGTAAAAGCTGCTGCATCTTGTTAAAAAGTTATAAGTTAGTTTTGTTTTATTTCAAGTGCACCAAGACATTTGCACTAGAAACTAGACCAAAAACACTCGGTAAGGTTTTTTTTTTTTTTTTTTTTTTTTTTTTCTTATACTGTTTATGTTTTTAGTGCTGCAAGGGATCCACAAATTTTTTTTTTGCGCAGTTTATTAAAATATCTAGTTTTAACTGTAAATAAAGTTTTTCCAAATTTAGGCTTTTAATCATTTGGTTTTATTACAAAACTCTGCAGTTTGAATATCGAGCACTTTCCAAAAACAGCAAACTGGAATGTGATCATTTTTTACAGTGCAGTAGTTTTGCTCTCACCTGTGTGAGCAGCTCATCGGACAGCGAGCCGACCTGATCCCAGGATCCCCGCTCGTACAGGTGAACTCTGGTTTCCACTGGAACAGCTAAAAGCTAACATCGAAACGTTTTTCAGACGATTTGTGCTTTTAATGCGCCCGCTCAGCGAACCCCGGCTGACCGACCTTCCCAGCTGCAGGCTGGAACGCCAAGCGGCACAGAGACGCCGCGTTGCTGACGTCGTTCGTTTTCTGTAGCAGCGGCCAGCTGGTCACCCGAGTCTGAGAGGAGAAAGGAAAATACGATTTCAAAAACAATAGGATAAAAACTGAACAAATGGGGTCCACAACTAAAATTAGACCTGTCAATAAACAATCAATCAATCAATAACATGATAATTAAAGCATGATTTATTGTTTTTCTCATTTCTCTCTGGATGATAAAAGGTTTTCGGTCTGGTGTTTTGGTCTCAAATGAACCTTTTTTGAAGAACATTTTTGTTTCCAGAAACTCCATGATTAATTTTATTTGTTGTTTTGTTTCTTTATTCTGGATATTTAACATGTTTTCCATTTCCAGTGTTAAATGTTCATTAGAATTTAAAGTTTATTGATAAATGCAAATGCATTATTGTGCCATTACCACCAATTACTGGAAAATGATCTCAAAACAACAATATCATCGTTTATCTCAATAACTTCTGGGATAAATTAAAGCTAGATTTATTACCATGACAGGCGTAAGTCCAATTCAAAAGAATACAAACTGCCTCAAACCCCAGCAGATGTTCAGACTTTTTATTTTTAATCAGGGTAAAATTATTACAGACCAATTAAAATCTTAGAATTGAAAATGTTGGCACCAAGTATTCAATACCCAGACTCTGTTTTTAATGATTTTAGGAAACTTACTTTTCAACAAAATGACCTAAATTTCATTTTTATTGCTCAAATTATACAAAGAATGTTTCATTACTTTCAGCAGAAACATTTCCGTCTTTTAATGAGGCTCTACAATAATTTATACGTCAATGAATATTTTTTATATTTTACTCTTTTACTTAAAGTATCCAACCTAGTTTATTGTTGAATAGCATAAAAAGTCACTGCTTTGTTTCTTTGTTATTTTTATTGGACTCCAAACCCCCGGTGTTTTTCCGACCCATGAAACAAAACGTTTGCTGAACCGGGCTGATGGGAATCAGACGTACCTGATCCTCGATGTTCCACACGACGACCGAGCCGTCGCAGCTGGAAGACGCCTGGCAGAGACCAGACGGCGCAAACGGATTAATAGTTTATCATCTTTACCCGTCAGACACACAAATTAGTTCAGAATATGGCTCTAGATGCATGTCGAAATAGATAAATTTTATTTAATTAAGTGAAATTACTTCCTAATTTGATCTCCAAAACATTTACGCTGCAAAAACACACGATTTTACCAAATATTTTTGTCTGTTTTCTAGTGTAAATATCTGAAAGCCCTTGAAATAAGACAAAAATAACTTACAAGTAATTCTTCAGCAGGATATAGAAGTTTGTTTTTAGTAAATAATTAATTAAAATGTATTTAAAAATGACTGGTTTCATTGGCAGATTGTTTCTCTTACAAAAAACATTTTAAAAGTCTTATTTCAGATCTACAATAACATAATAAAATACTGAAATAAAACTCTATAAAGTATCATTGTGATGATTAATCTGTAAGCATTGTAACATATTTATTGCACTTGGATTATTATTATTATTATTATTATTACTGGTAGTAATACTATAAAAACATATTTTAAAAAATAATTAGAAATTATTTTTACTATTTTTATTAATACATGTACTAAAATAAAACATTGCGAAAAAGTTTAATTATTTAATCTTATTATTCCTGGTAATATAAGAAAATGTTTTTAAAAATGATAAATTATTTGTACTATTATTATTGATAAATGTACTGAAATAAAAATCAGCAAATAAATTAAATCAACATTATAATTCTGAGTAATATTATAAAAAAACACTTGAAAAAATAATTATAATTTATTTGCACCATTTCTATTAATAAATGTACTAAAATAAAATATAGCAAATAAATTTAATAATTATCATGAAAATAAGAAAACATGCAGCTAATGTCTGAGTAAAAATCTAATAGAGAAAATAGTTCTGTTTGTTTCTCACCAAGTATTCATCTTTAGGGTCAAAGGTCACACTGAGGACGGGCGCTTCGTGACCCCGCAGTGTTTTCTGCTGGCTGCTGTCTGACACCTCCACCACCTTCACCATGAAGTCACTGAGAAAAAAAAACAGGAGAATAATAAAAACTTCATGACGTCACAGTGAGACGAAACAGGAAAAATAATCCGGACTTCCTCCTCTGGCGGCGGCGAAGCCAGAATTTAAGGAATTGATAACACAACAGGCCTCATTAGCCAGAAAACAGCAACATTGATGCAGCTCCATGTCCTGAGCTTCTATTGTTGAGATCAAGCTGCTCAAAACGAATCAATTCATGCAGGAAACGCACATCCTGCTCCAATCACAGCCAATCAACCCGAAGAGGCGCGCTCTGTCTGCCAGGTGGGTTTCAGCTGCAGCAGAAACGTGAAATCAAATCACAGCAGAGCAGACAGACGGATTCACAAAGTGAAACCGACATGTGGAAAAACCTCTGGAGCATGAAAAAATATTTTTGAAGGTTTCTCATGTCCATAAGATTAAATTCTCTTTATAAAAAGGGAAAACTCGTTTTTATTTTTGAAATTTGATTAGGGGTGCAAGTTGTCAATGAATTAATTTAAAGATGGCTAATCTTAGCCATCACCATTTCTAACAACAATTTGAAGAATTTGAATGTATAGGAGTTACAATAGCATACAATAAAGGATTTTTGAATTTGAAACGATCAAAAAAAAGAGTAATTGATAAGCTGCCATTTTGTTAAAACCTGAGTTTTCTGTTGTCAATATGGCCGATATTTCCATAACATATAGAGGCCATATCATTTAAATTTTACCACTATTTGTGTCAGCTGTACTAAATAGCGACTGAATACATGTGATTTTGTCACATCATTAAATATTAGAGGAACTTCTTATGTAGTTGAATATAAAAATAAAATATGTGAAACACTGACTTAATTCCTCAGAGATAATAATATAAACATATTACCTGCAGTTGTTCCTGTAGGAACAATAAAACTTCGCTAAATTAAGCGCTTGTGCGTGTGAGGACTGAGGCAAACGAAGATGACTGTGGCAAATGATACAAGTTTTACGTGTGTGGGGTCGGTTGGGCCCCATTTCTAAACACAAGGGTTAATTCACCACAGCCCTAAAAAATCATGTCTTTTTCCATTTTTCTGGGTAATTACAGTTTTCTGTCACCTCAGCCTCATCTTCGTAGCGCTTCAGTAACTTTTTAATCGAAAAGTTGGCGCTGTTTTGTCGTGTAGCTCAGCTGAATTAGCGCCATTAAGGTGAAAACTTAATAGCGAGTATTTATGTTTCAAAACAGAACAGCATAAAATACATTTTTCATCCCACATCGGACTCGGGACCGTTTGTCTTTTTCGGTCCATCAAAGATGGCCGCCGTCTTTGATTTCTGTATCATCAGCTCCCAGGATGACCAGCGGCGCCCTCTGCTGGATGGCGGACAAACTACAACACTGAACGAAAATCTAAAACGGACATTAGTTAATACTTTTGATCTAATAAACGATTGTTTATTAGTAGTTTTGATGGTGTAATGAAACTAAATTTGGACTTCTGTGCCATAGTTCCAGAAAGTAAAAGATTATTATCCCCATAGAGTCAAATAAATTATGAAAATTTGGTCCCCAGTTGATAAATAAATGAAAAAAATACTTCTTATCCAATACAACAAAAATAATTGGTATGCAATTTAAGCGAATGGAACTTCTTAAACCAGAACTCATATCAGTTTATTTCTAACACTAACTGGAGAAGTAGCCAGTTGTTTGGAAACAAAACATTCATAATAAAATTAGTCATTATCCCTTGGTCATTTCTGGTCTCAGTCACCTGGATCCGGCGGCGACTCTGGTGCCGCTGCGGTTGAAGGTGACGTGAGTGGCATTGGTGGTGAACCGCGTCAGGATGCCATCTGGATCACCGTCGGGAAACGTGTGG
Organism: Poecilia formosa; assembly: GCF_000485575.1. NCBI lineage: Eukaryota > Metazoa > Chordata > Actinopteri > Cyprinodontiformes > Poeciliidae > Poecilia > Poecilia formosa. The sequence goes on from NW_006800038.1 coordinate 1,487,967, forward strand.
ATCTGCACCGTGTTGCTGGAGCTCGCCGTCACCAACTTGCCTTTCTGTGGGGAAACAAAGGACAAAAGTTTTCCACAATCACATACTCCGATTTATCAGTTTTGACAACAACCTGAAGGCTGCAATCTGATAGAAGAGGCGAACCTTGAGTGCGAGGGAGTAAGCCTTTTCCCCAACGGTGATGAACTTTGGATCGTCATCATCCAGGCTTTCCCAAATCCGAACATCGCCGTCGTTTCCACATGTTACAATATACCTGGAGAAAAGTTTTTAAATAAAAAAAGATCACATATTTTTCTTTATGACATTTTTGAATCTAACAGTTTGTGGATGAATTGCAGTATTAAAATTTGCTCCATTTTTAAACTTTTCCCCCATAAATAACCATTAAGTCTAACTTTTTTTTCTCTTTCCAATTCTTTTAATTTAATTCTGTCCTTAAATGACATTAAGGCTCTAAATTAAATGCATAATTTGTCAATTTAAGCACACATTTCAATGTGTTTTTTATGGGATAGAAAAATGAAAAACCTTCCCCTTTTACTCTTACTGCCATAAATAAAATTCAAAACAGTTAGCTTTTATATACATGTATTAAAAAACTATGGTAACAGCCGTGCAGAAACACAGTGAAACTTATGTATGTAAAAGGGAAGGGCATGAAAACCTTTTGCAAAGACAACAACACATGCAGGAG
>NW_006800038.1:1490496-1515037 GCF_000485575.1 Poecilia formosa
CAACTATTTCTGTGGTTTCTAGTGCAAATGTCTTAGTTCACTTTAAATGAGACAAAACTAACTGACAAGCAACTTTTCAGCAAGACAATACCTTAATTTAAGTCAGTAATTGTCTAATATTGATTAATAAAACAATTCTAGTTGCCGTGGAATTATTTCAATTATAAAAATATTTTTTTCCAGTATTAAGGAATTATTAAAAAAAGTTATCTAAAATTATTTTTAAATTATGTAAAAGCTGCTACATATTGTTAAAGATATTTGTAAGTTAGTTTTGTTTTATTTCAAGTGCACCAAGACATTTGCACTATAAACTAGACCAAAACACTCGGTAAGGTTTTTTTTTTTTTTTTTTTTTTTGCAGTGTATTAAAATATCTAGTTTTAACTGTAAATAATGTTTTTCCAAATTTAGACTTTTAATCATTTGGTTTTATTACAAAACTCTGCAGTTTGAATATCGAGCACTTTCCAAAAACAGCAAACTGGAATGTGATCATTTTTTACAGTGCAGTAGTTTTGCTCTCACCTGTGTGAGCAGCTCATCGGACAGCGAGCCGACCTGATCCCAGGATCCCCGCTCGTACAGGTGAACTCTGGTTTCCACTGGAACAGCTAAAAGCTAACATCGAAACGTTTTTCAGACGATTTGTGCTTTTAATGCGCCCGCTCAGCGAACCCCGGCTGACCGACCTTCCCAGCTGCAGGCTGGAACGCCAAGCGGCACAGAGACGCCGCGTTGCTGACGTCGTTCGTTTTCTGCAGCAGCGGCCAGCTGGTCACCCGAGTCTGAGAGGAGAAAGGAAAATACGATTTCAAAAACAATAGGATAAAAACTGAACAAATGGGGTGCACAACTAAAATTAGACCTGTCAATAAACAATCAATCAATAACATGATAATTAAAGCATGATTTATTGTTTTTCTCATTTCTCTCTGGATGATAAAAGGTTTTCGGTCTGGTGTTTTGGTCTCAAATGAACCTTTTTTGAAGAACATTTTTGTTTCCAGAAACTCCATGATTAATTTTATTTGTTGTTTTGTTTCTTTATTCTGGATATTTAACATGTTTTCCATTTCCAGTGTTAAATGTTCATTAGAATTTAAAGTTTATTGATAAATGCAAATGCATTATTGTGCCATTACCACCAATTACTGGAAAATGATCTCAAAACAACAATATCATCGTTTATCTCAATAACTTCTGGGATAAATTAAAGCTAGATTTATTACCATGACAGGCGTAAGTCCAATTCAAAAGAATACAAACTGCCTCAAACCCCAGAAGATTTTCAGACTTTTTATTTTTAATCAGGGTAAAATTATTACAGACCAATTAAAATCTTAGAATTGAAAATGTTGGCACCAAGTATTCAATACCCAGACTCTGTTTTTAATGATTTTAGGAAACTTACTTTTCAACAAAATGACCTAAATTTCATTTTTATTGCTCAAATTATACAAAGAATGTTTCATTACTTTCAGCAGAAACATTTCCGTCTTTTAATGAGGCTCTACAATAATTTATACGTCAATGAATATTTTTTATATTTTACTCTTTTACTTAAAGTATCCAACCTAGTTTATTGTTGAATAGCATAAAAAGTCACTGCTTTGTTTCTTTGTTATTTTTATTGGACTCCAAACCCCCGGTGTTTTTCCGACCCATGAAACAAAACGTTTGCTGAACCGGGCTGATGGGAATCAGACGTACCTGATCCTCGATGTTCCACACGACGACCGAGCCGTCGCAGCTGGAAGACGCCTGGCAGAGACCAGACGGCGCAAACAGATTAATAGTTTATCATCTTTACCCGTCAGACACACAAATTAGTTCAGAATATGGCTCTAGATGCATGTCGAAATAGATAAATTTTATTTAATTAAGTGAAATTACTTCCTAATTTGATCTCCAAAACATTTACGCTGCAAAAACACACGATTTTACCAAGTATTTTTGTCTGTTTTCTAGTGTAAATATCTGAAAGCCCTTGAAATAAGACAAAAATAACTTACAAGTAATTTTTTAGCAGGATATAGAAGTTTGTTTTTAGTAAATAATTAATTAAAATGTATTTAAAAATGACTGGTTCAATTGGCAGATTGTTTCTCCTACAAAAAAACATTTTAAAAGTCTTATTTCAGATCTACAATAACATAATAAAATACTGAAATAAAACTCTATAAAGTATCATTGTGATGATTAATCTGTAAGCATTGTAACATATTTATTGCACTTGGATTATTATTATTATTATTATTATTACTGGTAGTAATACTATAAAAACATATTTTAAAAAATAATTAGAAATTATTTTTACTATTTTTATTAATACATGTACTAAAATAAAACATTGCGAAAAAGTTTAATTATTTAATCTTATTATTCCTGGTAATATAAGAAAATGTTTTTAAAAATGATAAATTATTTGTACTATTATTGATAAATGTACTGAAATAAAAATCAGCAAATAAATTAAATCAACATTATAATTCTGAGTAATATTATAAAAAAACACTTGAAAAAATAATTATAATTTATTTGCACCATTTCTATTAATAAATGTACTAAAATAAAATATAGCAAATAAATTTAATAATTATCATGAAAATAAGAAAACATGCAGCTAATGTCTGAGTAAAAATCTAATAGAGAAAATAGTTCTGTTTGTTTCTTACCAAGTATTCATCTTTAGGGTCAAAGGTCACACTGAGGACGGGCGCTTCGTGACCCCGCAGTGTTTTCTGCTGGCTGCTGTCTGACACCTCCACCACCTTCACCATGAAGTCACTGAGAAAAAAAAACAGGAGAATAATAAAAACTTCATGACGTCACAGTGAGACGAAACAGGAAAAATAATCCGGACTTCCTCCTCTGGCGGCGGTGAAGCCAGAATTTAAGGAATTGATAACACAACAGGCCTCATTAGCCAGAAAACAGCAACATTGATGCAGCTCCATGTCCTGAGCTTCTATTGTTGAGATCAAGCTGCTCAAAACGAATCAATTCATGCAGGAAACGCACATCCTGCTCCAATCACAGCCAATCAACCCGAAGAGGCGCGCTCTGTCTGCCAGGTGGGTTTCAGCTGCAGCAGAAACGTGAAATCAAATCACAGCAGAGCAGACAGACGGATTCACAAAGTGAAACCGACATGTGGAAAAACCTCTGGAGCATGAATATAACTCTGATTATGAGCTAAAAAAATATTCTGTGAAGGTTTCTCATGTCCATAAGATTAAATTCTCTTTATAAAAAGGGAAAACTCGTTTTTATTTTTGAAATTTGATTAGGGGTGCAAGTTGTCAATGAATTAATTTAAAGATGGCTAATCTTAGCCATCACCATTTCTAACAACAATTTGAAGAATTTGAATGTATAGGAGTTACAATAGCATACAATAAAGGATTTTTGAATTTGAAACGATCAAAAAAAAGAGTAATTGATAAGCTGCCATTTTGTTAAAACCTGAGTTTTCTGTTGTCAATATGGCCGATATTTCCATAACATATAGAGGCCATATCATTTAAATTTTACCACTATTTGTGTCAGCTGTACTAAATAGCGACTGAATACATGTGATTTTGTCACATCATTAAATATTAGAGGAACTTCTTATGTAGTTGAATATAAAAATAAAATATGTGAAACACTGACTTAATTCCTCAGAGATAATAATATAAACATATTACCTGCAGTTGTTCCTGTAGGAACAATAAAACTTCGCTAAATTAAGCGCTTGTGCGTGTGAGGACTGAGGCAAACGAAGATGACTGTGGCAAATGATACAAGTTTTACGTGTGTGGGGTCGGTTGGGCCCCATTTCTAAACACAAGGGTTAATTCACCACAGCCCTAAAAAATCATGTCTTTTTCCATTTTTCTGGGTAATTACAGTTTTCTGTCACCTCAGCCTCGTCTTCGTAGCGCTTCAGTAACTTTTTAATCGAAAAGTTGGCGCTGTTTTGTCGTGTAGCTCAGCTGAATTAGCGCCATTAAGGTGAAAACTTAATAGCGAGTATTTATGTTTCAAAACAGAACAGCATAAAATACATTTTTCATCCCACATCGGACTCGGGACCGTTTGTCTTTTTCGGTCCATCAAAGATGGCCGCCGTCTTTGATTTCTGTATCATCAGCTCCCAGGATGACCAGCGGCGCCCTCTGCTGGATGGCGGACAAACTACAACACTGAACGAAAATCTAAAACGGACATTAGTTAATACTTTTGATCTAATAAACGATTGTTTATTAGTAGTTTTGATGGTGTAATGAAACTAAATTTGGACTTTTGTGCCATAGTTCCAGAAAGTAAAAGATTATTATCCCCATAGAGTCAAATAAATTATGAAAATTTGGTCCCCAGTTGATAAATAAATGAAAAAAATACTTCTTATCCAATACAACAAAAATAATTGGTATGCAATTTAAGCGAATGGAACTTCTTAAACCAGAACTCATATCAGTTTATTTCTAACACTAACTGGAGAAGTAGCCAGTTGTTTGGAAACAAAACATTCATAATAAAATTAGTCATTATCCCTTGGTCATTTCTGGTCTCAGTCACCTGGATCCGGCGGCGACTCTGGTGCCGCTGCGGTTGAAGGTGACGTGAGTGGCATTGGTGGTGAACCGCGTCAGGATGCCATCTGGATCACCGTCGGGAAACGTGTGGATCTGCACCGTGTTGCTGGAGCTCGCCGTCACCAACTTGCCTTTCTGTGGGGAAACAAAGGACAAAAGTTTTCCACAATCACATACTCCGATTTATCAGTTTTGACAACAACCTGAAGGCTGCAATCTGATAGAAGAGGCGAACCTTGAGTGCGAGGGAGTAAGCCTTTTCCCCAACGGTGATGAACTTTGGATCGTCATCATCCAGGCTTTCCCAAATCCGAACATCGCCGTCGTTTCCACATGTTACAATATACCTGGAGAAAAGTTTTTAAATAAAAAAAGATCACATATTTTTCTTTATGACATTTTTGAATCTAACAGTTTGTGGATGAATTGCAGTATTAAAATTTGCTCCATTTTTAAACTTTTCCCCCATAAATAACCATTAAGTCTAACTTTTTTTTCTCTTTCCAATTCTTTTAATTTAATTCTGTCCTTAAATGACATTAAGGCTCTAAATTAAATGCATAATTTGTCAATTTAAGCACACATTTCAATGTGTTTTTTATGGGATAGAAAAATGAAAAACCTTCCCCTTTTACTCTTACTGCCATAAATAAAATTCAAAACAGTTAGCTTTTATATACATGTATTAAAAAACTATGGTAACAGCCGTGCAGAAACACAGTGAAACTTATGTATGTAAAAGGGAAGGGCATGAAAACCTTTCCAAAAAAAAAAAAAAAAGCAAGAAGAAATTTGGAATTTTTTAAATGTATTTTCTGAAATGTTACCATGCTACAGCTTTTCTGTTTGGTGCCAGAAATGAAGTTCTCTCTTAAAGAAAACAAATTTTGTAATTTAGCTCCCTGATAGCAAGGTTTGTTATTCCTCCCACCTTGAAATAAATTCTAAAAATTCTTAATTATTATTATTATTATTATTATTTTGTCATCAGTTCTTTTGGATTCCAAATGCTGGGATCCAAGAACAACCTACATTATCCATTTTAAATTTTCCGTTTGATTTTTTTTTTTGCAAATCTGTGGACTGTGAGGGGATTTGACGGCGCACATGTCCAGCAGAAAACGAGTCCAGCATCTAAACTGGTCCAAGTCATAGTATTTGTGGTTTTAATTTGCTCGTATTTACAGAAAATGGGTAAACTTACCTCCCTGTGTCATCGAAGCAGACCTCAGTGTGTCCCTCCGAGTGGCCGTAGCGCATCGGCTTCCTTTCGCAGGGCATTTTAACAAACCAGACTGAACACACAAATAAAAGAAATTACTAAAATATAAACATAAATACGTTACACAACTGTAACAACTCTGTACAACACTATTATGCTAGCTGTCAATGCTATTTCTGAGTTCAGCTAACGCAGCGAAGCTAACGCTGAGTTTAAAATATATTTTTCACGGTTAAAACTTCTTTAAGCTGAACGGTGAGGTCCACAAACGGCAGACATTGAACTCAAACTACTTAAAGCTGTTATCCTGACAGCTTAAACAAGGTTTAAAACAGAAGTTAGCAAAAGCGCTCTCACCTACCTCCAATGGAACTCCCGCGCTGAATTAAAAACAAGGAAGCCTTGCGTCACAACTCCCGCCGGCTACGTAATGACGTAACAACGTAAGACCCTCCCACCAAAGGGGAGGGTTTTCATTGATATTCTGGATTTTGATTTTCTAATTAGTTTTTTTTAAATAGGTTAATCAGATGTTTTTTGTAATCAGAATTTTGTTAATTTTATTGCTTTCTTTTCAGACTAACTTCCGGCGAAAACTTTTTATTATGTTATTAAACAGAAACTCAAACATTTTTAAAGTTGATTTAAACTCAATGAAACATTGAATTTAACTCCAGAGTTGATAAAAACGACATTTTTCTCAGAAATATATGAAACATTTATCTTTTTTTAAATTATATTGACGTTGTTGTTTCATTTTCTATGAGAAAAATTAACACTTATTAAACACATATTTATGATAGATAAATAAATCTTGATATGGGAATAAGAAATGTAGTTAATTTTCTGAAAATTAATACAGTTATTATATATTTAGAATTTAAGCATACAAAACAGAATATTTATTTATTTAGCTAGTGTGGTTTTAAGGACTGAATTTCAATCTTTCCAGTATTTCCAAACTTAAAGATGGCTCATAAAAATGCAAAAATAAAAATAAAGCACATGATTTTTGTGTTAACATTTCTATTTAAATATTACATTCTGCTAATTACATTTGTACATGAAAAACTTGATGGATTTTTTTTTTTACAAAATAAATCTTAAACCCTGCTTGTTGTCTGACTCCAACACAAAGTTTTGATTGATAAATCAAAAATATAAAGAGTAAATTGTCATTTTTTCCACATGGATTACAAATCCATCATGAATCTGGAAATAAATATCAGTTTTGAAATGTGAAAAATTGATTCCGGATCATACAAGGTATCATTAATATTTCATGTAGCGGTTCTGGAAAATCAATACAAAAGGCTTCTCAGTGTCCAAGACCATGCTGGCCGAAAAAGAAAGACTTCTTCATTTCAGGATCATTTATTTATCTCATTACAACAAAGTACAACGTAAAACAGTAACGTTTTACGAGCTTTACTGTTTTCCCTTAAATATTTATTAGTTTCTGTAAACAATTAAGCGATTTCTACTTTCCTAATGCGTGTACATAATCTTAAAAAGATGAAAGAGTGACATCTAGTGGCATAAATATCTCTTTCAGGCATTATGCTGCCGTTTGGAAATTATTCTGGACCACCAAGTTTTTGAAAACCACACCGGGACTCCCCCTTGTCGATATTTTGTTACATTGTTTGGTCACGACAAAAAAAAAAGAAAAAAAAGAAAATAGAGATCCAAGATGGTGGAACGTAACACCGAACAGTTCCTAAATGAAGCTGAATATTGATATGTTGAGTGTTTCAGACAAGATTTGTTCGTAAGTATTAGTTAATGGTGAAAATAATAATTATCTTTGTTTTGTGTTAAGGTGGTGTGAATAATTTACACATTTAAGTCATTTATGAAAATGTTTTTTTTATTATTATTATTTGATCTCACAATAAAGATGGCTAATTTTGTTCGTTAGCTAAAAGCATAAGAGCCATTAGCAGGATTATTGTTTCATGTATCCTAACTCTATTTCATATAGAAACTTTTTATTGGGTAAACTTTTTTATTGAATAAATTAAGAAATTTTAAAGGTATTAATTGTTTTGACTTTTGTGTAAAAAGACAGTATAAACAGCTTAAAGTCTGCCCTTAATACAGAGGAACATCCGACAAATCAATAGAGAATAAATAGTAGTTTTAGTGTTTTGATTTAATGCAAATATTTAGATAAACATCACACTAATTACCACTTCGTTATGTTTTTCCTAAAACACCTGTAAAAATTCAGAAGCACAGATACCTCAAAGTACACTAACAAAGTACTTTTATTTATTTTTTACCTTACAACTTTGGCAAAATATGATCACTTCTATGAGCTTTAGTAGTTTTATAAGAGGAAAAAAAATCAATGCTAATTTTTAGAAAATTGGTTAATTTTCTACCACTGACCATCTGAAGAGTGATTATAAGTTGAGTTAATTACTAATTGGTGCATCAGGTAAACTATCCAATCTTTATCCATAAATGATGGAAATAGAGCACTCTTTTAAATAAAAAGGGATATTAAAATCCCTTGAGGTCATTTTTCTACTTGACTCATGACTCATGCATTCACAAAAAAAACTGAATCCCATCAAAAAGCAAATCTTTCATGCCCTTATCTTTCAATTTGGTCTGCCATTTAGAGCCGTCCTTTGCAAAGGAGGGTGGAAAATTTGTTTCTTTGTTGTATTTTTGCAGCTAGGTGCTTCAAAGTAACATTTTCCATATCATTAGCTTGTCTAAAGATGACAGCAGAAACAAAAACAAAGCATGATTCAAGCTGCTGAACCTAAAACGCTCCATAGATGAGAGAATCCTGAGAAACAATAACAGCACAGAGACGGTGGAAAGGATTTTTATTGGTTTGTTTATCAGTGAGGTGAATATGCTCAAAAATAAAACCGTTAATACTGTAAAAATACAACTGTGTGTAAACCAAAGCTGGTAAACATGTTACATGAGATTTAAGTTCTGGCGCCATCTTGTGGCCGAAAGGCAGAATTACATTTGATTTTATTCCTAAATTCTTCCCAAAAGAATCAGATGATCTACAAATGAACACCTTGTATTATTTTTGTTTAACAGTTAAATGCTAAAAGAATGTTTTTGCACTATTTTTATGACAATCTGCTCAAGTAAAAATGGAGGAATGACGCCATTTTCTGTGGGCGATGGGAGGAAATCTGTTTGAGATGCAAACACAGTTTTAGACAGACTGGGATCATGAATATTGGGCATCAAGATAATAAAAGCCTGCCATAGTCTAGAAAACAAACTATCCATGTGAAACAACCGCAACTTGTCCCTTACCTGGAGATATAACTGTCCAAATGATCAAAAATGCCCAACAATTACCTGTTGCGACAAGGGAAGTTTGAGCAGAAAGGAGTGATGAAAGGTGCAGTAGAATAAGGCATAAGGTGTGATTTTGGGGGAAATGTTACAACATTTAGGGTCGGGTACATTGTTATACTAAAGTATTCATTACCCCTGAACTTTTTTTTAACACAAACACGAAGTAGAGAACAAGTGGAAAAAAGGATGCATGGTTTTCAAGATTGAAAATCTGAACCTTTTTGCTTTTAATTAGTTTCAAATCTTCCAAGTGTTTTCTTGAATGCAAAATATTTGGTACACAAAGTATTTTTCTTGTAGTAGCCCTTTTTTCCTCTTTATTTTAATGTGATAGTAAGAAGGAGAAGCTAATGCTAGCGCTAATGTCAGTTCAAATTATATCAACCCTTAAAAGACTGCAACCGTCGGGTACTAATTTAATTTATGGATAATATTTTACATGTTATATAATGGCCATATGGTTTTTATACTTATATCTTGTTCTCTACTGTCCGTGTTTTGTTTTGTACTCATTTTAAATAATTATCCAGAGGGGAAAAAAGGGAAAGCACGTGAGACGAGAGAAACGGAGACAGTCTCCTCCCACTTCAAAATAAGAGCATGAATAGAACTACATAAAAAAAATCCCAACAGTCGATAAACAAAAACTTTAAAACAGTTGCTTAAATTTATTCAGCTGAAAGTTTACCAAACAAACAGGTAAATTGGGGTTTTGGAATTGATCCATAAAAAATAATTTGGGAGAAAGTAAGTGCGCTAAATGTTTTCAAAGTTCCCAAACTTAGCGAGTTTGACGAAAAATTAGCTCTGCTATTGTGACCACCATTGATGTTTAATATAAATTGATGGTGGCCACAATGTTGAATACAAATAAACACTAGGGTTTTTAAAAGATATTTTTTGGTAGAAAAAAAAGTTGAAAACCATGTAGCTTATTCTTTACACTTTATGATTAAACACTATTTTACATAAAATACATTATTATGAAGTCTGTGAAACAGTAAAGTTATGAATGCTTTTGCAATGTGCTTCAGTTTATTAAAGTGGCTATTTTGGTGCTTATACTTACAAAATCAATAATTTATTAGGGCAGCTGTACAGTAGCTTTTTCGTTAAATTATTATAGAGCCAATTTTTGTTTGAAATGGTAATAAAATTGTACCACAGAAAGGACTTAAATTGGGGATGCAAGTTATCGAATAATTAGTTAATCTGAAGTTGATTGACTAATCAATTGATAAGCGGCCATTTTTGTAAAAGTCTTAGTTTTCTCTTGTATAACAATGGCAGACCATCTTTGCATTATATAAAAGGCAACATTTTCATATGCTGATTTAAAGAAAACAAAACAAAAACATCTTTTTACTGTAACATTATGTTTTGTCACCTGTATTAAATATAAATGAATAAACATAATATTGTGGTTCTCTCAGATTATTAAACTTAGACATATTTATAAAATATTACCAAACATGAACCTCTTCAGTTGCTGAAAACTTAAAGAGGTTGCCAAGTGTTTACATTTCTAAACAGAACAGCATAAAGTGCATTTTTCATCCCACACCGGACTCTGGACTGTTCTGATTTGCCTGCCTTCTTTGTTTCTGTATCAACGGCTCCTTAACTATGACCAGTGGCGCCCTCTGCTGGATGGCGGCCAAACTACAACACTGAAATAAGATCTAAACGGATTAATTAATTGATTAGAACTAGTTTGAATCTAATAAATCAACAATTAATCATAAGTAGATTAGTTGTTAGCATCCTAACTTGTAGCTTCCTCCTCGTCAGTGCAGATCCTGCGTGTTAGCTGCTGTGGGCATCGACGCGGCACAGGCCCCGTCACACTTGATGTGGTACTGTCTGAGGTATTCCCTGAGCTGAGGCGGCAGCGGCAGCCCCTCCACGCCCTGGTAGGTGGTGCAGCTGCAGATCACCGCCCTGCACAGGTGCTGCAGAGGGAAAGGGAAGGTCCTGGGCAGTGGCCTGGAGAGCAGCGGCTCAAAGAAGAGGCAGGTGGCCGGGTCGCTGTAGTGCCTCAGCAGGCCCGTCACACTGGCATCCCGGTACATGCACGGGTCGCGCACGTCGAAGCTGAATCGCTTGCCATTCTGCTCGATGCGCGCATGCAGGGAGCGGCTGTAGCGGCGGAAGCTGACGGAAAACAGGAACTCGTCCTGGGCGGAGTCCCGCAGGAGAAACGTCCCTTCCGGTTGGCCCTCCAGGAGCTCCTCAGCCTCGAAGCGGTTCAGCACGCCCCAGTAGCACGGGTTGTTGTTGATCTGGAGCAGATCGGGGACCAGGATGTAGTCAGTGTTGCCACAGGCGCCATCCGGTCTGCCGTGAAGGCAGGATGGGTCCCAGTCTTCCAGCGGCGCGGGCGAGCAGCAGATGTCCTCCCAGGAAAGCGGCGTCTGCGGCGGCGAAGTGGAAGACGACACGCGGGGCTTCAGCGGCGTCTCCATGTCCTTCAGCGAACCAGGATTAGCCACCTGGTTTTTAATAAGGTGCCAACATTTGGCCAGTTCAGACTTGGGAGAGAACGGACATTTGTCCTGCATGAGTTCTGAGACGTGGATCTTCCTTTTGGACCAGAACAGTACAGAGAAGGGGCGAGACGAGCCGGGCGGGTGGTGGTAATGGTGGTGGTGGTGATGGCGTAGAGGGAGACACTGACCCACGGCATCCTGAAACTTCTGCCTCAGAGACCGCCGGTGGAGCGCCTTCCGGCACACGCCGTCCACGTCTCCAGCCATCAGTGAGTCACCCAGAGCGCTGCAGCTGCACTTCCGCTCTCTGCGCCGCCGGGAACAGGAAGTGGACCGCATGCCGAGCTCTTCGGAACCGTCCGCCTCCGACCCGCTGGGACTGGATCCATTGCGGGAGCTCCGGGAACGCTTCTTCCCCCGCCAGATGTAGCTGTCGGCGCTCCAGCTGCGGAGGCCAGATTTGGGTCGAGTGTCCGCTCCCCGAGGCTTCTTCTCCGACATGGCCGCTGTCTGTTCTCTTCCTGTAAAACATCAGGAAGAGATGTCATATTTATTTTATATATATGTTAAAAGAAATAATAAAGCTGATAAATGTGGCCTTTGTTTTATGAAAGGCCACACTTATCAGGTTTTACAAAACAAATGTCACTAAGTTTGACTTTGCTTTCAGTTGATCTTAAAACATTTTTGCACATTTTTGTATTTAAATTTGCGTCTCAACTACTTCCAAAAACAGCACCGGTCCTTGCAAAAGCCGACTTAGCCTTTTTTTGGGGGGGGCAGTAAATTTATGTTTTTCAAAAACCTCAACAATTGGGCACTGCTGTTACCTAGTAACGCCAGGGAAGCCCAGCCCCGTTACCTAGCAACCCAAGTGGAGCTCCAGAATGTTTGATCAGCTGGTTTTACTGCTGTTCAATGGCTCCTAGAAAAGACAAGTGTTTTGTTGACTTGCCATCTAGAAACCATTGGCTGCATTCTTGTTGATTGTGCAGGAGGCTCCACTTCTGTTTTTCAATGATGCACAGTTGTATAATTGTGCATTTGTTTGCAGTATAGCCATATCCTAAGTTGTTCAAGGAAGCATAGGTCACCTTTTAGTATTCAATGTATCCCACAGGCCAGCCATCATTAAAATAGGAGAGACAGGAAAACTTGCCCTTTAGTTCAAATTAATGTCAACGCTTCAAAAATCAGAACAAACTGCTACAAAAACTGCAACTTTTTAAAGATCCTAGCAGTTGATCATCCAAATTTCAACACATTTATGGCTAGGTTTCAACACTTAACCACACTACCAGTGGATTAGCAGAAGTGTACTACTGTATAGAAAAATCTTATGAAGCTTGCTCTTGTTTTAAGCTCATATTCGCTTATTTCATATAGAAAATCACAAAAGAATCAGAGCAGAAGCTAGCATGTTAATGGACTCACTACCTCAGTTAAAGTTTATGATTCAACAATTAGACTGGACAATTGGCTTCCAATGGAATTTGGAAAACCACACCTGAACCAAAAGTAACACAAATTATTTCTCAAAAAAGTATCTTATTAATCCCCAAGAGTTTTCTGAAAATATTCTAGTCTAACTTTTTTGAACGTTTGTGTACGTTTATCTCAGCATTTTAGAAAAGAATGCCCTACCAACAACCAGATATGATGCAGTATCAGGTTTGAGGTTTCCAGACCTGAATAAAACCATGAACTTTGTAATCTCTTGGATGCCTAATTTTTACTTTCGAGTAAAACTATGCTTTAGTAGTTTTACTTTTACTTGAGTATAATTTTGGGGTACTTTACTCACCTCAACTTAATATTTGGTTATTCACAGTCTTAATAAAATTTCCAAGCTGTAGAAAGATAAAAGTTGTTTAAACCTGTTTGTAAATGATTATTATAAGCAAAGGGAGGTTTAAATAAAAAAAGATGGTTTTCTTACCTCCTAAAAAGTATCAGCAGCAGAAGTAAACGTCCATGTTAGCCTGAGCCTTTCTGTCCTCTAACAGACGGCCGCCTGCTCTGCTTCCTATATAATAATAATGCCGAGTCCCCGGAGGGAGCAGCAGTTTCCTCTCCAGCAGTCTGAATGAATGGGCAGAGCGGGGCGGGGTGGGAGGACTGGTGTCAGGTTAATGGGAGCAGAGCATCCACCACTCAGTCCCACTTCCACTTTTACACACAAAAAACTGGAATTAAGATAAAAGAGAAGCAGAGCAGCCAGAAAGTGCTTCAAAGTGAATTATTTCTCCTTGTTTGAGTTGTTTCAACTTCATTAGAGCTTGAAACATCAAAGTGCATTTCTTGAGGAGCTTTAAATCTGTTTAAGCATGACTGTGGAGCAAAAACAGATTGATCCTGAAGATTAACCGCGGCTTCTTCGCTCGAATTAATGATTGAGCTCAGCACAGGAAACGACAAAGCTTCGATTATTGACCCAACGACCTTCCAGTCTTTCCTGGTTTAAACTTCCAGAAAGTGCAGCTGAACGAAGTCATCAGTCAACATGAGGTCATGCAGGCACTCCTTTGAGCTCTGAGGATTTTGGAGGATGTATAATTCATGATTCATATCAGACAAATATTATTACTCCCAGTGGTTTTTGGGGTGTTCTTGGATCTGCTTCAATGAACTCCTTCTGCTGGAGTCATCAATAAACTCCTATCATCAAACACGATATAGTGACACTCAGCTTCCTCTTAGCTGAATATTTAATGCTGTTCACATTAATACTCCGACCGACAGAATGATGGATGCCACTCGCTCTGGAAAAGAAGCAAATCAATTTATTCGACTGCAAACTCTTGGGATGCGCGTTGCAAAAAGTGAACTCCAAAATGTCGTGCTTAAAAGGATCATGTTAACTCCACCATTGGTTAATAAGGGAAAGACAAAAGGATGAGGATTAAACAGCAAAGTTTTTGGAAAAGTCCCGTAGTGCAAAAGTGGACTTCATTTAAAAAATATGTACACAAAGACAAAAGAACAAACATCAGAAGACATTTTACATTGTTTTACCAAACGAAATCAGATTTTTGTGTTGAAATAGTTTCTAAAGATAGCCAAGTTGAGCAAAAAAAAGAAAAATGCAGACAAACCTGTTCCCTTCCTTGCCTGTGGGGGCGCTGCACTAAGGAACATTGAAGGAAACGACACAAAAATCTCAGAAAAATACACTGAGTTTCTTCATGAAATGTAAAGAAATGTGGAGCAGCATCAGATTTTAGCGCCTGTAGGATTTCTGTTTTAACTTTGACAAAAGATGACAAACCATTTCTCCCACTAGCGCTACGCTAATGCGTTTGTTTTGGTTGTATTTACTCAGAATGCTCTGCGCTACAGTCCACTTCCTGCTTTTGGAGCAGTCCCGGTGTCCGCTTGGCGATCACGTGTGCATTCAAACCGAACCAGATTTCATTTCAACTGAACTGAGACCGAGGTTTGGAGGCGGACCAGAGCTAGCTTTTTTGTTCCACATCAATGTTTGATTACACATTCACACCTCCCCAAACGAAGCAGGCTTTGTACAGAGAAATGATGTTTCCTTCAGTGATTATTTGTACAGCGCCCCCACAGGGGAGGAGGGGAACAGTTTTTTTAAAGCGTTTGTTTCGTTTGAGAACCGCAAAAGCTGAAATGTAAAAAATTTTGCAATCTACCAGACTATCAGATCACTGAATCAGGTGGTAACCTTTGACCTTTGTGATAGCCAAGAAAGTGGCAGTGATTTTCTCTCCTCTTGTTTGTTCTGCCTTGCATAAAGTGTGTCAAGAGGGTGTGGCGCAGCGTTTTGTTCAGGAAGTGCCTCCAACATTGGATTAAATTGTGATGGCCCCATTAACCTGCTGCAGACCATATCAGTTCAAAACACGCAGGCATTGATCCCTGAACAGTGCAGGAGCACCAATGAATAATTCATTCAGCTATGAATGAAAAGATATGCTACTCTGCATGCACCTTTACATATAAAATAAAAACCAATCTGTCTTTGTGTCGCTGCCCAACTAATTTAGTTAATTAGTTGCTTACAGGACAAAGAAGTATTCAGAGAGAACCACAAGCTCTGGCGACTGACAACTTGACAGTCAAGTTTATTTTTATGATGTAGCAGAGAAAAAAACTTTTCTTGACATCATAATTTTGAAACTATATAGGGTTTAATTATTATCTTCAATTATTTTGCCTCAGGCCCCACAATTGTCAAAATTTTTTAAATGTCTAAAAATTACAAAAACAAATTTCTTGTAGCAATTTTCAGTATTATCTGCTTAATAATAAAGTTAATAAACAATACCCTAGCAAAGCCTATAAAATAGTCGGGATGGATGAAGTGGAACCGCAAACTGCTGCTGCACAAGTTACTTAACAGGTTGTTGCTAGGTAACCAAGGAGTGAGTGAGTGAGTTGCTAGGTAACCGTAGAGTGAGCCAGTGAGTGAGTTTTCTTTTTTTAAATTTTATTTCAGACAAATAACAGTACATAGACTGAGCTAACTGATTCCACTAGCAGTTTATGTTGAAAAGTTGTTTAAGACTTTATTTATGACTTTGTATTGATGTAAAGCACTTTGAACTGTCTTGTAGTTTCACACTGGATTTTCTTTTTCTTGTGAATAAATTTACCCAAATTTGGAAATTTAATTTTCTTTTCAAAATAAATTATGCTGTTGCAATAAGAACATAATTAATTTTAGGAGTTTTTATTTTCACATCATTTTGTGTTTCTGTCTGCGCTCTAAAATGCATTCGACCTTGAAGTATCATAACATGTGCGTTTGCATGCATACTGTCAAAGCAGAGCATCATGTGAATGATAGAGACAGTAAATTGAATCAGCAGTGAGTCTGTGTGGCTCCACTGATCTCCGCTGTTTCCATTGATCTCTATCAGAAGACTCAACTGAACAGCAGTAACTGCATCGCTCCTTTATCATCGCTAACATGGTGGATTTGCAGCTGCTGTCGCCCCCAAACACAATTAAACTGCAAAAGATGACCACCTAACCTCGTCCAAACAAACCCAAACTGGTTCATATGAGTGAGAAGGATCTCTCATTGTTCCCTAATTTTGCTTAAAGTTTTAATTCCCTCTATTTGCTGAAGATAATTTATTAAATATACACTTTCCCCACAGTAAAATTAAAGTACTTTTCAACATTTTCAAGGCAAGTTTTCAAACTCTTCCAGCATTACATTTTGGAGATAAAATAAAACAAATAGTGAAAAAAAAAATTCACTTATATCATTTATTACCGTTACCAATAGTCGTAATAGTATTCTACAGCAAGGACAAAGTAAAATAAAACAAAATTTCATCTTTTGAAATGTCTGTCTCATATATCTAACACACCTGACTGGATTGAATAAAACACACTAATTTAACAACAACAAAAATCCCCCAATTTCAATAACTTTGTTTAAAGTATTTCAGTGACACACATCAATAAGTCAGTTGAGAAATTAGAAATAATAAATATTCATTACATCCAAACAAATCTTGAAAAAGATTATATTGAAAAAGTTCTGGTTTTATTGGCAAATTATTTAACTTACAACATGGGAAAATGTCTTTTTATAAGTGAAATAGTCTGCTAGGGGAATTTGTACTTTTTCCATCAATATTAATAAACTGCTTACTTAAAACAAGCTCCTATATCTTGCCAAAAAGTTACTTGTAAGTTTCGTTTTCTTATTTCAAGTGTACTAAGATATTTGTTCTAGAATTTAAACCAAATGTAAGATTTCTGTTCTTGCTGTGCACTGCTCTGTTACCTAGCAACCCAAGCAGAGTTCTGCCCATTACCTAGCAACCAAAGCCAAGCTCAAGTCAGGTCAGCTGGTTTTACCACAGTATGCACTAGAAACTACTAGACCAAAGATATTGGTAAGACTTTGTATTTTTGCAGTGTAGCTCACCATGTTCACAGTTGAGCCCATTCTTCATGATTTCAGTGTCTGAGTTACTTCACTGAGGAAAATTGTTGACATCCATCGCTCTAAAACAGCAAAATAAATACAGCATTTATGTCTATGATGAGTAGACTTAAACTTCTGACCAGAGCCATAACCATTTCCTTTTTCAGGACGTAAATGCAGAAGCTGATAATCTTCTAAACGGGTTTCCTATGTAAACACAGGAAATGGGTAAAAAGCCTTACAGGCCAGTTTTGCAAACCACAACTGGATAAAACTTATGCTGCCTTATCTCTGTCCTCCATTACTTCTTTACAGCTGCAGTTAGATGATCACTGTTTCACTTATAAAAAGATATTTTCCCATTTGCTATAAGTAAAATAATCATTAATATTAAGGAACTATTTACCTAAAACAAGGTCCTATATCTCACTGAAAAGTTACTTGTCAGTTAGTGTTGACTTATTTCAAGTGTACTAAGCTATTTGAACTAGAAACTAGACTAAAAATACTTTTTGTTCTCTGGCGTAATTTAAAATAAAGTAACAAAACCAAAATCTAAAAAAAATATGCTCATTAAGTTTTCTGGTATTTATCAAATAGAAATTAGTTTTGTAATTATAACTTATCTAAAATTAGAAAATGTACTGTGATTTAACTTCAGACAGTAAGAAATAATAGTCTCTTCGTTAGGTGTACACGGTTAAATCACTAAATATTACCACGTTTTTCCTTGTCTAGTTTATTTTGCAAATATAATTATATGTTGCTTATCAGCAAGATATAGGAGCTTGTTTTAAGTCAATACTTCTATAATATTGATGAAAAAGTTCTAGTTTCAGTGGCAGATTATTTAACTTATAACATGAGAAAAATGTCTTGTTATAAGTGAAATAATCTACTAATGGAATTAGTACTTTTCCCAATCAATATAAAAAAATTATTGATTTAAAACAAACTCCTATATTTTGCAGAAGTTATATGTAAGTTAGTTTTGACTTATTTGAAATGTACTAAAATATTTTCTCTAAATTTTGGCTGTGAGTTTCAATGAAGTGAGAGTTCCTGCAGCACTGTTGTCATATTTCTATTTCTGCTAGATATGTTTGTCTGTTAGATATGTTTGTGTATCAATGCTTTGAAGCCATTAGGATGCAGACTGGCCTGGATATTCATCTGCTGCCGACATGCGAGCTGCTGTATCGACTTTCCTCTGGGGAGATTTATTTATGCCTACAGCCGCCCGGCTTCCCGCAACTAAGGCACATTGGCCGAGGTTTCTGTGCTGCTCCTTATTAGCAAGAGCGTAACCTAAGCCCCGCGGCTCAGAGCACACTGGGTTTCAGTGTACCCAATATACCTAAGCAAGTACAGTGGATATGCATGCATTTCCCTTGAGATGCACTTAAATGGGAAAATGCCCCCCCAAAAAAAAGTATTTTACATTAACCTGGGTAAGTTAGGCAGATGAAAAAGGGATTGAATTTCTGCTAAAAATCTCAAATTTTGAGATTAATATCAGAAATTTTCTTGAAACAGGGAAATCTTTGAGTTTCAAGAGTCAAAAATTTTCAAGAAAAAAAATCTAAGTTTGAGATCTCAGAAATATTTTAGAAAAAAATGTAGAAATCTGAGTTTCAAAAGTGAAGAAATTATGAGGAATTTTTTATTTTTAGATTAATCTCAGAATGTTTTTTTACCAATAACTTGGAAATCAGTTTAAAAAGTCAAACATTTTCTAGAGGAAAAAGTAAATTTTTAGATTAATCTCAGAAATTTCAGATTTTTTTTGTGGAAATCTACTCTTTTTTTCTTCCAAGTTTCATTACATGCATGTAAATGTAAGTATAACGGATAAAATAACTAAAATTAAATAAAAAATATTAATGTCAAACTTACAAAAAAAATCGTATATGAGATCAAATTCAAATCCAATCAATTTTTATTTGAATAACCCATTTCAGCAGCAAAGTGCCTTACACATTAAACACAAAAATACAGAATAAACAATCAAAAACATTAAATTTCCCGCCGAGTCGAAGTTCTGCCCTTCAAATCAGCAGAAAAAAATCTCTGCACCCCTTTTAAAACAAATGAGATCATTGCATAAATTGTACTCATAAATTGAAATCACATCAATAAAATGGATTATTTTTAAATCTTAAAATGTATCAAAGTATTTCATGGGCTATTACCATTGGTTTAATTTAGTCAAGCAGATCCATTTAAAACACACTAAAAGCCAAGAGTGGAAACTAATCAAGTTAAATCTCAATAACTAATTTAACAAGAAAGTAAATACTTTTTTTCCAAATATGCAGCTTAATAACATCAAAAATAAAATACTTACTTTTTAAATTAAAATACACTATATTTTTTCTTCATTATGAGTGAAGCATGTGAACTTCGCTAATGGAGCTAATCGACCCAAAGTTGACTTGCTCTGCAGATTAGCCAATCAAAAGTCAGGATTTTTCTATAATGCCAATTTAAATTATTTGATGGTGTTCTGTAACAAAAATGCTTTAATAGTTAAGGAATTTTTTTTGTCCCATAAATAGTCATATTTATCTATTTGTATTGATTTATTTCTTTTATAAATAGATGAATTTATAGTGTAAATAAATGTATTGGTATGTATGGTGGATGCAGCAGGATGTGAGTCAGCTGAAGGTGTAAAGCCTCCAACATGGCAGCAGAGTTTCTGAATCAATACTAAGAGCAACATGAGGAGGAAGGGATGGAGATGAAAATATAATTTCTCCTTATTGCTGCTTAGAGTCAATAAATCCAAACCACACAGGAAAAGAAGAGTTATGACTCATTAACGTCACACTCTGTGAACTCAATGAAAACAGATTTAAATAACGTATTTGGGTTTTTTCAGCAAATAACCTTTTTTGAATCTATATGTTCCAGTTAAGCTCTGCGACAGACTGGAGACCTGTCCAGGGTGAAACCCGCCTCTCGCCCGAAACATTCACTGGAGAGGCACCAGCACCCCTTCCAACCCCCATGGGACAAGGAAGGATGGATGGATGGATGGATGGATGAATGGATGGATGGATGGATGGATGCTCCAGTTAACAATTAATTGATTACTAAATTAGATGATTATTTAAATTATTAATTAATCTAAAAAAAGTATCCAAGCAGCAGCAGTAGAGACTAAATTAAACTTTTATGCACTTTTGAAGACTCCAAATAGACAATAAAATGTATCTGACAGATAAAAAAGTGGATTTTACATGGCATGTTTTTTGTTATTTTGCCATTTCTCATTTTTTTATGAATGAATACTAAATTTTGCATAGAATTCCAGAGACATGCCAGTAATAAATAGAATAAAAAACAATGTTAATTTTACTCAAACACATACCTATAAAAAGTAAAATTGGAAAACTGATAATTTTAAATGGTCTCTTAATTTTAACCTGAGCTGTACTTTTACTCAAGTAAAAGTAAAAAGTAGCTGACCAAGAAATTACTCACATAACAGTAAAACAGTATTTGGTAAAAAGTCTACTCAAGTACTGAGTAACTGATCAAATTATCATTTAATATTTAAAAATGACGTCATCAGATGATCCAACATATAAAGTTAGGTGAAGATGTAGGTATTTTAAGGACCACAATTACAATAATTCATACAAGTAATTTTTTTTTTCCAAATCAGTTTCTTTCAATAAAAAACTTATCAAACATTAACAAAAACTCCAGGTGAGTGTCTGTCTGGTGATTTTTTGTTAAAACATGTTTGTTTTGCATTCTAAGTAGAGATATTTCATAATAAAATTATTCAGTAAAATAATTTTAGAAAAAAAACTAAAGGTAATTGTGCTTTTCAAAAAATGTTTCTCAAGTAAGTGTAACTAGTTTCTACCAATTCTGCTTGTCCTCTGTCTTCCTAAATTCATAAGTTGTTTTGAATATACAATGAATAAAACTGAAAGTATTTTAACATGAATGTTACAGAGTTTCCCCTCCACGGACATTTTTAGAAAGTGATCGACTAAAGAGGTCGGCTCACTTCCTCCCGACCTCTAATGCACACAGAGGAGGGAGCTGCAGTGAGGGGATCGTTTGGAAAAGCTTATATGTCTCTTCCAAGTCATGCTAACTGTTGCAAACCCCGCTGTTTGCAATCAATATGAGAGAAGAGCGCTTCCAGTAACTCAGAGATGCATGCAGCTTGTCTTACAGGGGTTGGTGTGCGACACAAACGTCCAGAGCCATGAAGCAAAGCCTGGATTTTCACCTGGGCTTTAAACAAACAGCTGAGTAAGGAAAACTTATGTTTAACCAGTGGATTCCAGAAAAATGGACTTGGACAAAATGTTTTCATTTAATCCCAGCACAGCTGTGGCCCATAAAACAGATACTATCTACCTGTGTTCATTACTTATTGTGAACCTTTAATTTACTATTTTGCTGATTAATAATGTAAAATATTCAGATGAGGAAACATAAAGTAATAAGTAATAATAATGAACCTTTAATAAAGAAATTTTAAAGTTAGTCATTTTATCTATTATGTCGCTTTTTTACTGTGGCTCCAAACTTATTCTGCACTCTGTGGGACTGTGGGTTTCCATACTTTGTTCTTAATTTAGGACTTTTTATTTTACTTTTCTAAATCAAAATTGAAGATCACTCACATAAAACATTGATTCCTAATGCAAAATGTAAGTATTAGACATAAAAATGGAAGTGTATGTTATTTTTGTTTAACCGTAAATGTGCATTACCAAATCTGTGTTTTGATTTTGAACATAAAATAAAAATTTATTATTCAGGGTTTTATTGGCCCATATTTTCAATCCCCATGTAGATGTAAATTAATTTATAAATTAAAATGTTCACATTTTTAAGGTGAAACCAACTGTTAACTCTGAGCCGGTTAGCTGTTGGTTGACAGTTAACCTACAAGGATTGTTAAAGGTATCTGGTGAGCATTTATTATTGGTTGAAAATTTCTTCCTCCTCAGGACACCCTGATTTTTGGTGCGTAAAAATAACGCACATTTTTAGCAGAAAAGATTGTGTCTAGGAGAAGCATTTTACTCTTTTACCAATCTAAATGTGGAAGAAATAGTCTCATTACAATTATATATACAAATATTATTCACGTATTCTGATTTCATCTAGTGGTGTTTGTACCATTAAACTGTTCCTTTTGAATTTTTAACAAAATTCATAAATGTTATCAATCAATCAAATTTTATTTGTATTGCACATTTCAG
This sequence comes from Poecilia formosa, assembly GCF_000485575.1. Taxonomy (NCBI): domain Eukaryota; kingdom Metazoa; phylum Chordata; class Actinopteri; order Cyprinodontiformes; family Poeciliidae; genus Poecilia; species Poecilia formosa. Next base: position 1,513,284 of record NW_006800038.1, read on the forward strand.
CAGCAAGGCATTTCGAGGTGCTTTACATAATTAAAAAACAAAATAAAAACAGCATTTGAATAAACAGTAAGAAAGAGAAAGATATTTTGAAAAAAAAAAAAAAAAGATAAAAACATACATTTGTTATGTATGTTTTACATACATAAATCTAAGCGCCAGTCGTCGCCGGACTCCGCCGTCCGTTTAACACGGGTATTGTATTATCCAGGCCCTGTCGCCTGACAGGACAAGGTCTCCAACCTTGCAGCACCTGGCTCCGTCTACCTATCACGTGACAGGTGGACAGGTGGTGTTAGTAGGCATTGGAAAATGCTTCCCATATCAATAAATGAGCATTTTCTTCACTTATTAATATATTTTTTTGTTTTATTGTTTGGCATTTTTCCTCAATAACTTTAGTGTAACCACAGCTAAAACCAGAGGAGGAGCTAAGCTTTTATTAAAGGAACATTTCATGTTTAACGTTGAATCAGAAGATAAATTCCTGTAAAGCTCACACTTATTGGTGAAAAGAAAACTTAAAAAATGTGGCACCAATATTTCTACCAATTTCACTTTATCTACAGTAATAAAGTTGCTGGCTTTATGTATTCAATCATCTGGGTGGAATGACTGATGATTGAAATAAAACTTAAAATCTCTGCATATGACAATCCTAAACTTTAGAAATCTTAAAGAGATGTGGCTTCAGGAAGTAGCTGCATTTTTCAGTAAGAGATCAAGAGAAAATTAAAGCTATCCAGTGTTTTTTTCTAATTTGGGAGAAACTAAAATAATTTGTTTCCTTATTAGCTAATTAACTGGTTTAGAAATCAGTGAGGCAGGGTACAGGTCACCAATCCCTCACTTTGCTGATTTGTTGTTAGTTTTTTTTTTTTTTTTTTTTAATTAACTGGTTTAGAAATCAGTGAGGCAGGGTACAGGTCACCAATCCCTCACTTTGCTGATTTGTTGTTAGTTTTTTTTTGTTTCATCCCATTAATCTTTTGGCAGAAAAAAAAGTGGTGGTGATTTTTTTCTTCTTTTTGCTAAAATCATTTTAGGTAAAAAAAAAATATTAGGACATTATTTTTGGAATGCCATGATTTTATTTTCAGTATAATAAATATTTATTGCACAAATTATGCAGGAATCAAGACGGAGCTAACAGTTAGCCAATAGTTGTGCAGCATTCATATGACTAACGTTAGCTTGTACAAATATTTTAAGTGACCTGGTTCGCTGGTTATATGTCTCTGATGTTCACTGCCTTCAGATATTAGCCTTCTGGGACCCTCCATCAGTCTGTTGGTTTTTCTTTTAGACATTTCCATAATTTTATGCGCGATTTCAACTCGTCCTCTGCCGTTTTCTCTCTCTCTCGCACCGCTACTCCTCGGTACAACACGAAGCTCCGCAGGGAAATAGAAATATTTACTCTAATGTCTGTTGCAACATGCACATGTGATACACCGTTGAAAAGCTTATTTTATGCACTTTCTACTACGTTTGGAATTTTTTGAATGCGGCCAACCGTTCAAAAGTGGACCTTACCAAGTTCCGCCCAGAAACGCCCCCTAAAATCCCACGTGGCTGCATGTCTCACAAACAAAGCCTCGCGGAGCTTAGTTTCTATGTGAAAATGGCGTCTTTCATTTCGACTGACTCTCTGCAGAGTCTTTCTGAGTCGATTAGTGTAGCATTTCTGCCGGATTTTCAAAAAATATCAGCCACGACAATGGACAGGGGAACAAACAAGTTCATGTCATCTTTTT
>NW_006800038.1:1515893-1531152 GCF_000485575.1 Poecilia formosa
TTAAAAAAGTGTACCTTGGCTCAAAAGAGGTTGAAAAACACTGGTGTAGATTGTGGTCTGCTAGTCCACAATCTACATTAGCATATGTTTACTACTGTAGCTTTTGTTTGTGAGACGGTCAAGCACGTGGTAGCTGCGCAGTGACGTCAAATGGGCATTAGCCAATGAAACGCGGACCCTGTGGTAAGGTCCATGGACAGGGGAACCAACAAGTTCATTCTCACACATTCTCAGCTGTGTGTCTCTAGTCTTAACACCCTAGAAGGAAAAGTTACAATGTCACTCAATGCTACTGAGCTGCACTTACTACAAATAGAAAATCCTATTTTTCCACTTTTTTGTGAACTTTTATGAAATATCTACTGCTATGAGTTACTCTATCTTACCTGTTGCTCCACTACTGTCTCTCCCTCACTCTGACTTCCTGCCTGTAGCCTCTGATGTGCCTGTATTGGATCAATGTATTCACAACTGACTGCATATTGTGAATACATTGCACAATATGCAATGTATTCACATTGCATATGTGAATACGCAATGTGGTATCAATCATGATATCATACATGATTGGTATCATGTATGGTATCATCATGAGATGATACCATACATCTCATGATGTATGGTATCATCATGAGATGATACCATACATTGCAATCTAAAAAAAGTTTTATCATACAGAATAAAATTTTTTTACCAACTAATCTCTAATAACTTCTAATAACAGGGCAATACATATTTCACTACATTAATTTCAGACCTTATCTGAATTTCTTCAGCCTCTGCACCTTTCATTGCTTCAACTTCATCACTACTCTCCTGATAATTATTACATTTCTAATATACAGTTAACCCTCGCTATAAAGTGCTTCATCTTTCGCGGCCTTGCTATTTCTCAATTTTTTTAGTGCAGTTTTGTATGTTTTTTTTTCTTTTTACAGTGTATCAACGCGCATTGTGCTCTGCATCCTGACTCGCTGTCGATCAAACGCCACTGTCCCTTGTCTCTGTCCAGTACAGAATTTGTTCGGCTTGGCAAATTTACATTACAGTTCTCTAATATAATCGATCATGTCTGTTTGAAAGAATGTTCTTGCTCAAAAGAAAAAAGAGCACCAACCAAAGGTCGCGTTAACAAAATATTTTCTGTATTTGACCGTTTATTTTTTTTAAATGACGGGAAACTTTTAAGCACGTCCTTCATTTGACAGGTTATAATTAACACCCTTGACTGGTGCACATGCACAGACATTTTAGACTTTACACAATTAATCAATTAATTTAAAAAAATCCTTTCTGAATATCATCTCATGGACACTGAACTAAATGCGTCTTTCTGACCGGGAGCTGACAGCGTGTTGAAGAGTTATGGACTTTGGAGCTTTTATAAACGCATTCCAAACCTTTGGCTGAAATGGCGCGTTTAATTCCAGTCTGCAGTACATACAGAACAGAGAAAACTAAAGAGTTTTCAATGTTGTGTTAATCTATTTATAGTCTAAACAGAGGAGCCGGCAGTTTATCTTGAGGAAATAAAGGTGCATAAGTTAATTAGACCATAACATGTGCAGTGCGCTGTACAACCAATGCATGCAGCTTCACCGCTGTGAAGAATTAAACTTAACTCACCCTTGGGTTTTAACTAATGGAGCTGGAAGACGCTCAGGAGCGCGGCAGGTGTAACATCTGTTCATTTCGGGGAAGCGAAACCACACAACCAAAAAAAACAAATCCTTGTAAAAGCGCACGCCCAGACCACGCACTGGGTAAAAGGCTCGCAGAGTCCAATTGATCAGTTTGGATCAGACAGATCCAACTGCCAGATTTCTCTGCAGATGCGGACCAGGAGGAATTTGTGAGACTGTGCGTTCAGACCGCAGCAGTTAAGTGATCATAATTTAAGTGGAGTTGTATAATTTCAGTTATTATAAGTTGTTGGGGCCACAGTCAGTGGTTTTTGTCTCTATGGAGAAAAAGTTAGATGCATTTATTCGCTTTATGTGTGATGGGACCTGGATTCAACGTTCAACTAGGTGAATATTAACCAAACCGCATAAAAATGTGGCTAAATAGCCGATGTTAATATGATTATAATTTGATGGGTAAAAGTACATGACAGATTTTTTAAAATGCTATAGGTCAGGATAACCTATAGCGAATCATTTGAGCCCAAATTTGTAAAGATGAGCATACCAACCTCATCAATTTCTTTTTTGTTGAACAAAATGAATGGACAAAACTACAGAAGAAAAGAAAAAGAAAAACATTAAAAGGACTGAACTGGACAAATGTAATTAGCAAAGGAATTAGATCCATATACCCATATTGCTCTTTTGCTTTTAAAAGGCATCAACTGAAGGTGTTGGACTCTACCAAACCTGGCCCACAGTTTCGATGTACAGGCTACTGCAGATTTGATGACTGCCCTGTGAAAGTGAATGTAGAAATAGCTAACGACTTGAAGGCAACTGTTAACTTTGAAGGGGACCAGAGCGTGCACCGTGCAACACAGATTGTACGGAGACCAGTACGTGCAGATTGTAGAGATGACATGGCCCAAAAACTTGAAAACACACTTCCAGGAACAATGCATCTGAACATGCTAAACCAAATTGACAACAAAACAATGATTATGGGCTCCAGAGATGAGGCTCCGACTAAAGATGTCTTAAAAAATATTTCTTTTGAGGCTAGAAAACATCGACTTCACAAGAACGAAATAAGTCTGCAGAAAATGTGATGAAAAATGCTAAGGAAATGTGCAGAAAATAGTAAGTTTTTCTTACTTTTCAGAAATGTCGGTTATTTTATGGTGTTTGACGATGATGCAGTAAAGTTTACTAATATAGCCATGGATTCATCTGTTTTTACATAACTTACCGAAGGGAGCCATGGAGAAATACCCAACCGTTCCAAGAGGGTGGTAAGCCCGTGAGGGTTGAACTTTTGCTACAGGGCTGCCCTCTGCTATCTGCACGGACTCACACAACGGTTGTTCATGGAGAGCCGCTAAATTCAAAATTAAATTAATAAATAAATAAATACTTTTATTAAAAATATATAAAAAAGGTTTTGTGACACTTTTATTCTCTAAAGTTATTTTATGCATTTTCCATTTTGGGGCAGTATAGACAATTCAAACATGAAGGATGTTCTCATTTTTACGTTACACAAAATATTTTCTTTTGAGTGGTTATATCTGTTCAATGTCCACAAATATTTAAGCCTACGAGATTTTTTTTGTGGTACACTGACATCTAAAGTCGGTTATTTTATGGTGTTTGACAATGATGCAGTGAAGTTTACTAATATAACCATTGATTCATTCGTTTGCTGTTTTTTTTTTCTTTTTTACATGAGTGTTTAATAAACTTACTGAGGACAGCCACGAACAAACACTCAACCGCTCCGATAGAGTGGTAAGCGTGCGAGGGTCGAACTTATGCTACAGGGCTGCCCTCTGCTGCCTGCATGGACTCTTATAACGGTTGTTTATGGAGAGCTGTTAAATACAAAATTAAATAAGTACTTTTATTAAAAACTATTTTAAAAATTTGTGACACTTTTATTCTCCATAGATATTTTATGTACTTTCCATTTTGGGGCAATATGGGCAACTCAAACATGTAGGATGTTCTCATTTTTACGGGTAGCATAAAATATTTTTTTTGAGTGGTGATATCTGTTCAATATCCACAAATATTTAAGCCTCTGAGGTGTTTTTTATTTTTCTGGTACACTGACTTAATATTAGTCATTTGGACAAATAGATATTGCCTATGTTGACTAGAGGTGGACTGGTTGACACAAAATATTGATATTGAAACAAAGTTTCAGATCGGTACTGATGTAATGACATTGATACCTTAGTTTAAGATTACCTCTTGAAATTTTATTTTATTGTGTTGTAGTTTATCAACTCTATTAGAATATATTGCTTTTGTCATAAAGTGGTTTGCTTGAGGTGAGGATGAGGATGCAGGTTGTGATGAAGATGAATATTTAATGATGAAAATCAAAGGCACAGAACAACAGAGAACAGCACGGGGAAACAGGCATCACACGACAAGGATGACCGGAGACAAGGACAACAGGTGGGTTTAAATACACACGGGGTAATCAAGGGGATGAGACACACCTGGGAAACAAAAAAACGGGGAAGATGCAGAGACAGAGACACAGGGAGCAAACTGAACACAAAAAACTCCAAAAACAAATACACAGAAACACAATCATGACAGCTTTGATTTGCTCTCAAAAAATATTTTTTTATACTTTACCTTTTCAGAAAACAATGCACACACACTTGTTTTGTTATTGACACTTGTTATTTGCCGTTTGAGTCCCTAAATATAAAATCACCCTGAACCTAAAACCAATTTTGTTCCTGTTACCAAAAGCTTCTAAAATTTGATTTTGCATAGTTTTGCTAGTATTTTTATTATTGCTTTTTTTTTTAAATTTTGTCCTAATGAGGATACCGTATTCGAGTCTTTTTATGGTTTTTAATGTAATGTTTTGAGTATTGGACCATTTCGAATCATGTGTTACGACCAGTCTAGAGGTGGCCAGGTCGCAACATGAAGGATCCATCCTCTTCAGATCTCAACACCACTTCAACAAAGTTGAACAGTTGATTATTATTTTAAAAAAAGATGTATTTTTGATAAAGATGTCACAATCGGAGTAGTTGGCTTCAGTGAGCTATAGCCGAAAACAACAAACAAAAGGAAACCATCTAAATAGTAACAGAAACTTACCTAATTGAAAGTAAATAAACCAAAAGACAAAAATTTACCTTCCTAAGAAAAACATGAGAAAATTAAGAAAACAAACAGCAGCTCACTCCTACGCTCCAGAACTCTGACAACAGATGAACAAAAGAAAGAGGTGTGGCCGGTGGAGATGAGTAGAGGATGGAACACAGGAAGTCCGCTTCAACAGCTTTTATGTCCATCACCCCGGAAAGCAGCCAATTATAAGCCATTTCATTTCAGTGTTTTGTACCTGTGGCACATCTGAACACTGCAGGACAGCGGCCCTTGAGGACTGGAGTTTGACACCCCTCCAAAGAATTCTGAATATCTCTGTAGCTATGTTGTTTGACAACGGAAATTAATAATTTAATATTGGACTTTAAAAAAAATCATCAATGAAGTTAGTTGTACAATTAAGTCTTTATTGTAATGTGTTACCTTTTTAAAAAACATAGAGGTCAATATTATTTAAGCCTCTGCCTCAAACATCTTCTTTCTACCGTCCATCCCGGCTTTATCTTCGATTTTCTTCCTCCAGTCACCTGTCTGCTTCTCCTGACAGCAACATAAACACAGCTTTCACAGTTCTGTCATAAACAGTCTTTCTGTTGAAGTTGCTAGCATCTGCTGCACTCACCTCCTCTTTCAGCTCCTTTTTCACCTGCTTCAGGTTGGCTCTCAGGTCTAGGGACACTTTATGTTTGGAGCCCAGCAGGGCAGCCAACATGGCATCAGCCGACATCCTCACCCTCCTCAGGGTGGGCTTCTTAAACCTGCCGTTCAGATCCTGGACCTTCATCTTCAGGTCATCAATCTGGCACAGATAAATACTCAGGTGTTGACAATCAGTCCAGATGGCACTTTTAAACCAAATTTTAGCCATCTAAATTATCCGGTTTGACCATTTTATTGCATTATGATGTTAAACCTAGCAATCTAAATGATTAAAAGTATACTTTTTCAAAAATAATGAAGCTATTCTATTAATATAGAAAAATTAATTTATTAACTAGAAAAACCTCTTTGTCGCATTTCTTCACTTTCATCTCCATGTCATATCGTTCCTCATCCACCAAATCGATCTGCTTGTGAAGTTGTCGACACAGCTCCTGGTGAAACAGAGCAACAGTGAGCTTTATGGTCCAAAAGTAAGAAGATCAATCCTCAGAATAATCTATGCCATTGCTTGTTTAGATATCTAATAACAGCCAGTACAAATATTGGTTAAAAAGCACAAACAGGATTAGGGTTGTCTTCTACTATTTGGTGTTCATGAAAAATGTGCTGATTATTTATTTAATTGTCAGGAGTTAAACACTTTAATGCCTAAATCCAACTTTTTAGTAAGAGTTAACATCTTTATTTTGACATTCACAGCATGTTGGGAATTTAGATTAATACCAGTTGCATCAGGTTATTTGGCTAATAAGCTGCTAATGCAAGTAATTTAACTTGCATTAGCAGCTTATTAGCAGCTTACTTGCATTAGCTTATTTAACTAATGAATATGGTGTGTGTACAAAGTTGGAAATTATTTAAAGATGCAAACAAAAGAAGGAGGTACATGTATTTCAAAATTTTATTTTGAAAAAATATTTTGTTTACCTGGAGCTCCAGGGTGCATTGTGGGAAGGAGAAGGTGGGGCAGTTCTCCCTCATGTAAGCCATTTTCTCCTCCTCGGCCTGCCGGGCCTCCTCCTCCAGCATTTCTTTGCCGATCTGGAGCAGCAGACTCTGCCAGGAGAAATGGAAACATGCAGCTAAAGCTGTTCAAACACCTGTTCACTTATTTACAGAGAGGTCAAAAACTCCCATTTAGATTTCTTCTCTATATGCATCCATGTCGAACTGGAATGTTTCAGATCATTAAACAAAATTAGTCTCAGACTTCCTGAGAAATTTTAATGATGATTTAATTTATCAGTTAAAATAATGGTTAACGGGTTTAGCCTAACCTTAATCATTAGAAAATACCTTGTGATGTTATGGAAGTAAATCAGTTGTCAGTCAGCTGTTGTCAGTCAGTTGCTATAGCAACGTGGCTGCATGTAGCGTAGCTGACACAGAGCGAGACAAAAGAATAATGAGAGGTTGTGTACTGTTTTCCAACTGTTTTTCTGCGTTATTTTTCCCTTTACTGTGGCGCATTGCAGTAAATGGATAATTCAAGCTTAATTTTTGTTAATCAAATTGTTCCACAGATGGATGGCAAGTAAAAGAATTGTATTTTTGCAAAATTTTCAGATGTAGACAAAATCTTCTTCAATTGTTAGTTTTTCTGAGTTGATGCACTTTTGGAGTAATTTTGGTAGTCTACCTTTTAATGGGAAGATTACTCTGATTCTTGTTTTCTGTTTTTTTTTATAACATTTTGTGGAGGTAATTGTTTTTTATAATTGGATCAGGATGATTTAGATAGATGTTTTTAATCGAATTAATAAACAAATCCTCCTGTGAAAACCGTTTCTTGAATTTACTCTTTTCTCTAATGTTGTTTGATGGTCTGAAACATACGATATATGAGCCATTGTAAACAGAAAAAAAAAAGTAGTAAACTTCCACCAAGAATCTTAGAGATGTCGATGTTAATCTAAGAAATGAAAAAAGACAAGGACATTTCTAAATTACAAAATGTAAAAAAAAAAATTATGAGGGAAAAACTCAAAGACTTTTAGATTATTTTTTTAGGAAAATCTTGGAAATTTCTAAGTTTTGAAAGAAAATTTGCAAGAAAAGTTTTTTTTTTTTTTTTTAGAATTTTCCAATTAACCTTAGATGTTTTTTTTTAGGTAAAACTTGTAAATTTCTATGTTTCAAAAGTAAAAAATTGTGAGAACAAACTCAGAACGTTTCAGATTAATTTCAGAAATTTTCTAGGCCTGGAAATTTTGGAGTCTTAGAAGTTACAAATTTGGGGAAAAGACTCAAGTATTTTGAGATCAGTCTCAGAATTTTTTTAGGAGAAACTTAGGAATTTCTAAATTTCAAAAGTAGAAAATTTGAGACAGAAATAAGAATTTTTTTTTAGATTAATCTCAAATATTTTCTGGGAAAAACTTTTAAATTCCTGCATTTTAAGGGCCAAAAATTTTATGAAACTTACTCCTCCTTTGTCTCTCCCTACAATGGCCATAACACACTGAAACATTTAATTATGAATTGAAAAAAAAGTAAAAATCAGATTGTTAACACCAACATTAGAAATACCTTGAGATGGTTTCTGCGGCTCAGTGGCATCTTCTTCCTTCCAAAACAAAACGGATAATGTGAAGCTTTGGAACAGATTTTCGGGGTTTATTTTAAATCAAAGACAGTCATCCTTAAACAGAGACTTACTCAGCCATCTTCCCTGCAGCTGATTCCTTCCTGCTGTCTGTGTGTAAAAAGAGATGAATTAAACCTCCACGGGTTTCTGGTGTCTTTATAGACGTTGGGTTCTGTGTGTGTGTGTGTTTGTAATACCTTGTGGGGTATTCCTGACACATACTACGTTGTGAGGACCAAGTGCTCCTTGTGGGGACCAAAGCCTTGTCCCCACAAGGGGAAACTCAGTTTTTGGGTCATGGGTCAGAGTTAGGGCTAAGGTATGAATTGAGTTTTGGTTAGGGTTAGGGTTAGGTATGTGATGATTAGGGGTTAGGAAAAGGGTAACGGTCAGGTTTAGGCTGTATAAATGAATGGAAGTCAATCCAAAGTCCCCACAAAGATAGCCACGCAAACATGTGGGTGTGTGTGTGTTTGAGATGAGGCAGGGCCAGTTGTCTGAAATCAAGGTCCAAAGGTTGACTGCAACAGCTGAGCCTGAAACAAACATCTGAAGAATTTCTTCTCTGCACAATAGTGGAGCATCGACTGATTTAGCTCAGTTTAGTTAAATCATTTGGGCAAAGTTTGAGGAAAACCTACTTGATGACTAAATATGCAGAGTGAGTCCTCAGTTATACATGATTTTTATGTGTTTTCTTTCCAATTGGTGAGAATTTCCTGTCATCTTTTTCCTGAGCGTTAGTGATCCTGACTATTTGATGGTGTTTCATAGTTTTGGAGTGGCTGCTGATGGACCAGAAAAAGCCTCCAAGCAGCTGTCATGTCTAAACTTGGAGGATCTTTTTCCTGTTTCTGGTTCTCACATTAAGCAGCTGCTCAAACTGCAACCTGGGAGGCGAAGGAAAATTAGAACAGCTAAATATTTTCACTGTGCTGCCCCATAACATCTGATGTTTGATGGCAATGAGTTCTGTGGCGGAAAATTCTGTTATCAGATATTACAAATTTTAAACACAATTCCCCCCTATTTTTGTAATAAAATATGTAATATCTTATGATACATCAGCATATGAAATATTGCAGTGCCAAGTGCTTTATCTGGTTCGGTATTCTGGTTCTAATCATTACTGTTGATATTTAATTTTCATAATTTTTGTTTGACATTAATTAAATTAGGATGCTTTATTTTTTAGCTCTTTCATTCTAAAATAAATGAATATTATTGATGTAAATGTTCCTTGTGAAATAAAAGTTTAAATATTTAAAAAAATGTTTTAAATGTGGAGCTTATTTTGTCAATCACATTTTTGTTCATGATGTTTTATTTAGTCATTTTTATTTTTTAATCTTTGTCCACCGTGCAGCGGGGGGTGTTGAACCGTTAGATAAGGCTGCTGCATGTTGATGTTCCCGCTAAAACCAAGTTCACATGGAACAATTCACCTCCACATCACAGGGGAGCAAATAGAGCCGGTGTTCTGTAAAAAGAACCAGTATTCCCACGCCCACTGTCCCGAGCTCTGACAGGTGGTCAGTCCCAAGTAACCGGATTCAGAAAACCTCACCTGCACACAGAGATCTCACCTTAAGGAATAAAATGAGAAACTGATCTTAAAGTTTTCGATTCCCGGACGAAATATTGGCTAAAACAAAAACAAATTCGTGAACACTTATTTACACTGACCTACATTGTTATGGAGAATTAGTTTTCTCTGATATACATTCTGATATAGATTTTTATGTTGTCTTGTTTATAGAAATGCAAGGTAGGTGTCTGTGTATATATGAATTTTTAACCTTTGATATTACTGTCTCTAAATAAAGGCACAAAAGAAATGAATTTTCCCCACAGCGAGTCACGTGATAGTGTGACGTCATGACAATCCTGTGATACCGAAGTGAAATTAGGAAGAAGAATCACCGCTCAGACTAGGCAGTTACCTCGTCAAAAATAAAGACGAACCCCTGCGGTTTCGTGAACAGAAGCGAACCGGGTTTTGGAGCCACTGGACCTCCCAGCTACCGAGCCAACATGACGGCAGCGGTGTTTTTCGGCTGCACATTCATCGCCTTCGGCCCAGCCGTCTCCCTGTTCCTGTTCACCATCGCCCGGGAGCCGCTGAGGGTCATTTTCCTTATAGCAGGGTGAGAAAGCAGTTTCATTTGAGGTTTTTGTTGGTGCTAAAATAGTTTATGGAGTATTTTTCTGTCGGTTCACTGAACGAAATAAAATAAAAACGTGCTAACTATCGCTGCTAACCGGCTAGCTAACTCTCTTGGGCTGCTAATGATAGCTTTTGTTTACTTCCCGTTCAAACCCCAAGTGCATGAATGTATTCACCCACTATTAGAAACATGAATTTGTCATGATTACACTAAAAACTGTATATTTACAATCGAAAAGACACTAATTTTAATTTAAAAAATAAAAATTGTAGGTATTTAGAAGAAACGAGGCAAGCTAACACTTTGTCCGATATTGGAAATACGCCTCAGACCAGATCTCCTTTATTCAGGTACAAGCGACCGAACTGCTTCTACCTAACTGCTGTGTATAATTGCAATCCTTGATATTTAATGTCTTGCACGTTTTAAATGTTTCTAGTTATGAGGGATATGCAGCAAATATTGCGAAGTAATCTCATTAGATAATACCAAAATTTGATTTTTTGATCTAATTGCAAAAAGCTTTAGTAGTAAACTGGCATTGCAAAACACCCAGAACACATTATACTGCACTGCATGCTTTACTTTTATTTGAGTAATTTTATTAGAAAACATCACTACTCTTACTTGAGTAAAGTTTCTGGGTTGTCTACCCACTGAATGAAAAACAAACATGTTTTGTATTGAAGGAAACAGATTTGGAAACATTTTCTTTTGCCTGATTGTCATTTTTTTGTTACTTGTATGTATTATTGTCATTTGTCCCTAAATACCAATATTTTCTCTTGAATTAAATTTTTATCTGTTTGATTATGTAATTTTTAAATATGAAATAATTGATCATTTGATCAGTTACTCAGTAACTTGAGTCAACTTTTTGTCAAGTACCTTTTTACTCTTACTTGAGTAATTTCTTGGATACGTTTCACTTTTATTTGAGTAAAAACATGTTGCAGTAGTGCTACTCTTATTTGAGTAAAACTTTGGGGTACATCCTGTATCCGCTCCAGGGTTTCCCCCAGAAAACTTGCTAAGCCCGGTGGTCGGGGCGTCGAGGATGTCCACCGGCGGTCCACCGTGTTTTTGTATTAAAAGATGTTAAGTTGAAAGGAAATGTAAAAGTATTACTATTATGGGAAAACATCTCCAGTGAAATGCTATTTAAATCCACAACTAGTCTAAAAACAACAAATTTGCACTTCTGTTTAATCCAAATTAAGTCAGCAGCTCCATCAGGCCCCCAAGAGCTTCAGGGGCCCCAGAAACACTAATATTTTAAAACAGACCACAGATACATAAATGTAACACTTGTTTATTGAGATTAAATTTGATTCAATTGTTTAGGCATACATATATTTAAAGATTTTAAATTGTTAAATATTTAAATGTAAGATTTTAATGGCAAGTTTACTTTGTAAAACTTCAAAGAACAATATTCATAGTTAATTGTTTTGTTAACACAGCAACAATCTGATGCTGTGAGTTTAATCCTTGAATTTACAAATACAAATTAGTAAACTGCGATTATTGCTTTTTAGGCTGGCCAATTAAACTACATTCTCCCATATTTCACTAAATCTAATACAGAAGCTGTTAGAGGTGCTGATGTTTTTAGCAGCAAGAGGGGCCCCTAAATCAAAGTCTGCTCAAGGCCTCATACAGCCTTGGACCAGCCCTGCATGATGGGTCAAATCTGCTGCACTGTGCAGAGATGCGCAACAAACGGGAGATTTAATTCAATGCTGCTAATGTGGCTTTAGTAGCTCTTCCATTTTGTGTCTGAGTTTTTAGTTGTCACAGAAACTGTTTTGATTAGTCGAGTTTATGGGACGAGTTTCTCAGATCTCCGCGTGCATTAACACTAAGTAGACAACAAACAAAGAAAGTAGACAACAAACAAACATTTGATATGGTTTTAATGCGTCGTGTAACCGGGAAAATAATACTAAAAATAATAATAAAATAATATGAAATCAGCGTGATGCGTGACTCCGACTAGAGCGCGAAAGCTCCTCATCGAGCTGAACCTGCATGAAAAGCTTATGAATAAATTCTCTTTTTTTCTGCTAAAGTAACTCATGTGTTCATTAATGCTTACATCTTGGAGATAAAAACTGACATTTTTCTCATCTTTTTGTGTTTGTTTTTTCCTCCTAGGGCATTCTTCTGGCTGGTGTCGCTGCTGCTGGCCTCCCTGGTTTGGTTCATCTCGGTTCAGATCAGTAACAAGGAGAGCGCGTCGCAGCAGAAGGGTCTGCTCATCTTCGGTGTGGTGCTGTCCGTCCTGCTGCAGGAAACTTTCCGCTTCGCCTACTACAAACTGCTCAAGTAAGCTGCTTCAGCGTCTTCCCACCACACCGACTCCATTGTCTGTTTAACAAAAAGGGAAATTTTCACTTGTTCTACACTTTTCCGGCTGGTTTTTGAACATATTTTTGACAAACATCATTTCTCATTCATTATACAAAACATAAAGCGAGAGCAAATGTAATTTTTTTTTTCCTGCAGGAAAGCAAATGAAGGCCTTCTTGCTTTGAGTCAAGAGGAAACGATGCCAATATCTATACGACAACTCGCCTATGGTACGGATCAGCTGCGCTTACTTTGGATTCAGGGTCATTTAAATAATAAGTGAAACTTAATCAGAATTACTAATCAATTGTCTGTAATTAGTTTTAATCTAAAACCATGATTAACAACATAAGCAACACTTTCAATTCAGAAACGATTAAATATACAGACATATGAGCTCAGCGTCAAAGATATTTGTTGTTTTTAATCTTTTATTTAGGTTATTTAACCATCAAGTTGGTGCAAAGTGCTATTCTAGATATTTAGTTTTCCAGCGCTTATCATTCACGGAGCTTCTTTAAAAATTAACATTAATGACATTAATGTCAGCGTCTGTGCTAGCTGCTACATGTCTAGCATTGAGACGCTGTTTTAGGTTTAATTAGCTTTGTTGATAGGCTAACTCCTTCTAGCACAACTTGAATGTAATAGTTTTTTTCAGCCTCCAATCAGATTGTTTTTTGAAGCAGAAATTATCCCGAGAATCGGTTTTGTCGTCCATTGCTGTTGCCCTTAAGACATTTAATTTTAGCAAAAATATTTGGTTCATTTTCTTAGATATTTATTTAATTATTTTTAGCCATTAAAACTGCTTGTTTTGCTATTGCCCTTTGAGATCTAAAGATCTAAATAAAATCTATTATTATTATTATTATTATTATTATTACTGTCGCTTGTGCGTCAGATTAATGGGCGTACCAGAAACACAGTAGAAAAGTTCCAGCTAGGATTCTTCTATGCAAATAAATAAATAAAACAGTTTTACAGAGAGGACTTTTGGTTATATTAGGTTTCCAGAAGGATATTCTTATGCTTTGTTGTTGTTTTGTGTCAGTGTCCGGCCTCGGCTTCGGCTTTATGAGCGGAGCGTTCTCTGTGGTCAACATCCTGGCCGACTCTGTGGGTCCAGGCACTGTGGGCATCCACGGCGACTCTCAACACTACTTCCTGTCATCAGGTACCACTTCCTGAATGCTCCTTATTTAACTAGCTACTTCTTTGTTTGTGGTACCTACTATAATGCATTCAAATACGCATTTTTAACTCTGAAATTACTGCTTACAAATGATCATCACGTAGAAAACCTGAGTTCAAATTGAGACATTCAGACTTATTTTTCTGACTTGATCTTTTTCTGTTTTATTACAGAATTTATTTTATATAAACATATTATTAAAACTGCCAGAAGTTTAATTAAAGCAGTTTATTTTTAATAACCTCCACTTGTAGAGAATTTAGGTTTTGAAGGGTCTGTGAATACTCTGACACTGTAAAAACACAAATTCTTACCAAGTAATTTTAGTTTAGTTTCTACTGCAAATATCTTAGAACTTTTCAGCAAGATATAGGAGTTTGATTTTAATAAATAATTCCTAAATATTGATTAAAAAGTACTAGGTCCACTGGCATTTTATTTCACTTAAAAATAACTTGTTTTAAGTGAAATAATCTGCCAGTGGAACTAGTACTTCCTTTATTTAATATTAAGGAATTATTTACTTTAATCCAGCTTCTATATCTTAAAGAACAGTTACTTGTAACCAAGTTTTGTCTTATTTCAAGTGTGCTAAGATATTTGCACTAGAAGATGGACCAAAAACACTTCATTAGCATTTTGTGTATTTTTTTAATGCTAGACTCCCAACAAAACAAAGGGTTTTTTAAATATCCCTCACATTTGTTTTTAAATTCCTCAGCCTTCATGACCATGGCCATCATCCTGCTTCACATGTTCTGGGGCGTCATCTTCTTCGACGGCTGTGAGAAGCAGCGCTGGTTAGCCGTAGCTGCGGTCGTCGCCACTCACCTCCTGGTTTCCTCCTTGGTGAGTAAACTTCTCTCCCAATAAATAATTATTTACAATTATGTAGTTATTGTTTGGGTTGTTACCTTATTGTTGAAATTTGTTAGATTTTTCCACAAAGACACATTTCCAACATGACCACTAAATTTCTAATTTTGTATTATGATTCTTGATTTTATTAGTTATTGACATAATATTAAGACATCCAACTAGAAGTTAAATAGTCAAGCAAAATGACCCATTTTACATGTTGGTCCAGTCTTCCAGACTACTACTACTGCTCTGCTGCTTCTGAATGCTTCCTTTCTGCATGTATGAAGCTAAGTTGGGGCCATAACAGAAAAAAATGAAACAGGAATAGAAAGGGGAAAAAGGATTTGAAATGGAAACATGACAGAAGTGGGTGGGAGGGTCTGTGTGGAGGTGTGAAATCATGGTTAACAGTCATGGAGCCAAATGTGGGCAATAATGTATTAAACTGGGGGAAAAAAAGAAAAATAAATCAATAAAGTAGTTTATTATGGCAGATTAGGGCCATCATAGATAGAAAAGAAAAAAAAAGAAAAGTAACAAAACCCCTCAAATAATGAGATTAATTTTTTGTGATAAACATAGAAAATTTAGTTTCAAAAGCTGAAAATGTATGCGTTTTCTGCAAAATTTCTGAGATTAATCTAAACAATCCAAACTCAGAAAT
>NW_006800038.1:1531193-1558277 GCF_000485575.1 Poecilia formosa
CCTTTTTTGTTTTTCAAAATTTTGACAGTTTAGAAAAAAAAAATTAAACAAACTTAATGGCACCAATTTAGCTCCATACACTTGAATCAAATTAATTGCTTGTTACCAGGCCTCTGTGGAGCTAAATTGTTTATCACCTACCGATATATTTTTTTCCTTTTATTTATATGCAGATAAATTTTTTTTCACATCCGTTGTCAACATCTTAATATTTCAAAGTTAAATTGAAATGAGAATTTTAAGAAGTTTTAATGAGAAATGATGATTAATTTGTAAATTTTTCCCCTGCAGACCTTCCAGAACCCGCAGTACGTCTCCAGCCTGGTTCCCACCTACATCATCATGTTCTTCATGGGTGTCTGGGCGTTTTACACTGCGGGCGGCTCCCTGAGGAACCTCAAACTCTGCCTCACCTGCAAAGACAAGGACTTCCTGCTGGCCAACCACCGGCCCAGATAACGCCGAGAGCTCATCGGCTTACAGGACTCGATCCAAAGATCCACACACACACTATGAACCTTTTTAATTCGCTGTTTCACATGGCCGCTTACTTACTATGTTTAGTCTGTAGAAACGTAAAGTTTTTAGGAGAAACAGGTGAGTTACACTGCAAAAACACAACATTTTACAAAGTATTTTTCTAGTTCAAATATCTTTGTACATTTGAACTAACAAGTAACTTTTCAGCAAGATATAGATATATTGTTTTAAGTCAATTATTTAATATTGACTGGAAGATTATCTCACTTATAAAAAAACATTTAATTCAAGTGCACCAAGATATTTTCACTATAAACTAGACCACAAATACTTAGTTCAGTTTTGTGTTTTTGCAGTGCATATCAGGTCAGTTTCTGCTTTTTTTCCTGCTGATTCTGTAGAAAAACTTTGTAAAATCATTTAGGTTCTGCTCAAATGAACAACTCTGAAGACGTCATGTGCCAGATGTGTGAAAACCGACTAAATGTGGAGCGATCCCTGTGTGGGAAACTCGTGTATATAAGGAAACATTTCTGAAAATAATGATTCTGTTGGAGCTGAGATGAACACATGCTTGGTATTTATGTGTTTAACTAATCCAGATTTACTAGCTTGGGGTTGCTGGTCCACTTCCTCCATTTTTGTTTGTTGTCTTTTTTAGCTTGAAGTTGAAAATGGAGCGCAGAAGATTTCCTTCAGCTGATTGTTTATGAACTTTTCTATAAACTCAAACACAACAAAGTGTTTACTCATTGATCTTTGAAAGTTGACATTCATCTACTCTTACTGTGTTTTTCTTTTGAGTTTGTCAAATTCCTCACACTGAATGTTTTGTTTTTCCATTGCACCTGATTTTATGTTGATTTATTTTTTATGTGCAGGTTGTAAAAATTGAAAGCATAAAGTAAATAAGATGGAAGCTGCATAAACATGCAGGTCCTGCGTGTTTAGCTGGTTTTAGTCTGCGAGCGAATCAGAAAATTGTGCAGGTGGAAAACCTGATGGGTACAGACCAGCAATAATAAATTTCGTTACGTTAAAAGATTTTGTTTCAAAGCTTCATGATTTTTTTGTTGTTGATTTAAATAAAATGTTTTTGGTTTGCATAAACTGAAATAACATACTAGAAATTTTACATAAATATTAAGGATTTAGTGAAACAAGCTCTCTTTTTTTTTTACTGAAGTTACTTGTAAGTTTTGTTTTAATTCAAGTGTACCAAGATATTTGCGGTAGAAACTAGACAAAAATACTTGGTAATATCTTGTTTTGCAGTGTACTATTATGTGTGAGTTCAACAGCTTGTTTCAGTCTGTAAATTTGGATTTATTCATAGGTTTTAAATGCAGCTTTTTACTTTAGTCTGTAGAAATGCTAAGATATTAGTCGAAGCATATGGAAGTAAATTAAGCCCAAATTTCCTGTACTAATGTAGCTTTGCATAAATTGTAGAGCTGCACAGTGAGTGTTTTTGATTTTCTCGTTCCTCTGCAGCCTGGCTGCTCTCTGCAGGTCGACTTTCCGTTTATGAAATCAGATTCTTCCTGGTTTGGCCACACAAAGCATCTGAGGTCTCTGAGGCGTCAGTCTGGCCTTTTTACCCAGACTGGCTGACTGACGGACACAGGAAGTGTTTCCTCTGCCGAAAAACACGCTTTCACATGCAAATGCAGGTCTTTGACACTGGAGTGGTGATATTACCACTCTGAAGTTTCTGTTGCTGATCATAAAAGTACAACGACATGTTAGGACGACATATTAGATAAGGAAGAAAAACTAAAAAATTTCTGAGCTTGAAAAGGAAAATGTTTTGATTTTTGAAATTGCAAATCTGACTTAATATTATTCATGCAATTAGTAAACCAAACTCCATTTTATCTAGGTAGTAATATCAACATTTTTTTTTTAGATTCTTAGTAAATATCAGTTTTTGCTATAAAATTTATTTGAATTTACTCAACATTTGTAACATTATTTGTAAAAACAAAACATTTTAATGATTTAATTAATTTCTATTTAATATTTTTATTTACACTTATTTAATTAAATCAATAGTTGTTACTTAAAGTAAAACAACTTTCCTGAGTGTTGTTGCCATTTATGTGACGTTTTCATCGAACAACATATTAAATGGCCACTAGAAGGCACTGTCTGCTGCTCAAAGCGCAGCATGGTCATTTTGTGTCTAAGAAATTAAATAAAACAGATGATTTTTGAGAATAAATCTTTGTATTTCCTATATCCATGGTGTACAAAGTGCGGCCTGGATTTTGGGCGGCCCAAATGGATCAAATTCCTCCAATTGTTGAAACATTTTCAACATTTTTTTTAATTTATAACATTTTCTTTATAAAAAAATAGGTACAAAAATAGATTCCCATTTATTAATGACATTTTTGCACTCATCTATAATTTTGGTGACTAAAACCACAAACATTTACCTTCTTTTTCTGAAAAGCAAATCTTACTTCTTAATCAGCCCAAACAGCTTATAAACTTAGAGCCTTTTTTGCGTTTTGCATGCATGTACACATCTATTTTCTACAAAAATCTGACCATTTTGTTAATTTTGATAAAATTGTAACTGCTAAAATAATATTAATAATAATAATAATAATAATTAATAATAATAAAACACACTAAAACTTTGTTTTAAAATGTCTTCTTTTAAAAAGCACCGTTTTTGTGGCCCTGCGTGCTATCAAGTTAAAAAGTAATTTTTTTCTGTCCGATAATGAGAGCAGGGCAGATTAGACTCCGCCTACCGGCGCATATTTTATGCTAATGAGCAGGTGCAGCGGTTCTTAAGGCGCGCGACGGGCAGCCGGAGGATGAGCCGATGGAGCGCCGCGTGGAGTCCAGTCGGAGGGTTTTCACCAGGTGATCCCGACTGGTTCCCTGACCGGATCACGAATGGATCCCGATTTATTCACGCGCAGCTGGAAGAGGCCGCCTCACTCTTTAATAACTGTTTACGTCATCCTCATTTATCAAGGTGAGTCTCACGTGCAGCGATTTCAAGACGCAGCTTTGTGTTTTCATTCCCAAAACTTACTTTACCTGGTCTTGTTTTACTTGTTTTTTTTGTTTTTTTTTTACTATTTAATTTATGCATCGTTTGTGATTGTTATTACTATTTTTGTTTTATTTCAGCAAATCTTTCCAGAGGTGTTGAAAGGTCAAACGATTCAAACTGGGATCCATTAAATAAGTGAGTTAATATATAAGCATTGCTTTTAAACAGAGGAAAAATGATGCTCCACAGTAGCACTACTTTATTATTATTTTTATTTTCTTTAAATTAAGTAAAATTAAAAAGCAAGAGTAAAAGTATTTTGCAAAAAGACAACTGGAGCACATCATAACATCTCATTCAATATTTTACAATTATGTAATCAGATATAAAAGTACAAAGTTATGGATAAATTATGGTATTTTATGTCATACAAATAATTAATACCATGACAGAATGACAAATTAAGGAGAAAAAAACACTAGTAAATCACTTTTAAGGAATAAAACTTATAAAACTAGTATAGTAAATGTGCTTGGATGGGGTCTTTTCCTGTAACAAATATTTGGAAGCAAAACGTTAGAAAAACAAAGATTGATTAAAAACAGGAAGTCTCATTTTGATGTAAAATGTATGTTTACGTTTGCATCTGATGTATTTCTGGTTGCAACATGTTTTTTTCTGCATGTGTTGAAGTTACTCAGATATTTTACTGAAGTAGGAGTAGTACTACAAAAGAAAAAGTACTTATTTTTCCAAAATATTACTCAAGTAAATGTAATTGAGTAAATGTAGCTAGTTACTACCAACGTCTGAATTTCAATATCTGATTTAGCCCAAAAAAAGATCTTAAATTGAATATTTGTTTATCAATGGGGAATGGTTGTTAATGCAGTTATGTAATAAAGATAAGGCTGACATTTTTGATAAAAGTAACTGAGCATTAATGTTCTTTTTATTGAAACGATTTGCTGGTCACAGAAATACAGAAAATCCGGAAAGCTGAAATATTTTACCTTTAATAGTTTTTATTGTCATAAGCCAGGAATACCACAGGGATCTGTTCTTGGGCCATGATTTTATTTACTTTGTGACATCAAACCACAAATTTACTGACAGTCGTTCAGAAAAAAAAGTAACATTATAACAAAAAAAAGTTATCTTGATGATGAATATCTAACTATGAAAACATGAACTAAAACTTAATTAAGTTTGACTTAAAACAAGCTCCTATTTCTTGCTAAAAAGTTCCTAGTTTTGACTTATTTCAAGCAAACTCAGATTTTCGCATGAGAAACTAGACAAAAAAATACATAAGATTTTGTGTTTTTGCAGTGTAATATGCAGCGTGACATTTGATATGGATGAAAAACCAGAACCGCTGTTTGTTGATGCTTGTTGATAAATGTTGGTAATTAAAAAAATGGAAGCAGAAATGTGAATTTGAAAGTGTACTGTTCCTTTTTGTGTGTTGTACACTGCAAAAAATACAAAATCTTATAAAGTAATGGTGTCTAGTTTCTAGTTCAAAGATCTTAGGAGACTTGAAATAAGTTTGTTGTTGAGTTTTAAAAAACACAATTTTTGGTGATTTTAGTGATTAAAATGAAGAATATTTGGTCCAGATATCCAAGTACACATTTGAAATAAGAAAAAAAGCTTCTTTAAGTAAATAATTCTGTAATATTGAAGAAAACATTCTAGTTCCACTGTCAGATTGTATCACTAGTAAGATAAGGAAATGTCTAAATGAAATAATCTGCCAATTAAACTGGTAATTTTTCTTCAATATTAAGAAACTATTTACTCAAAACAAGCTCCCGCAAAGTTACTTGTAGGATAGTTTGTCTTATTTCAAGTATACTAACATATTTTCAATAGAAACGAGACCAAAAACACTTAAGATTTTGTGTTTGTGCGCAAAATGGTATCAACAAAACTTGCAATTTAACCAGTAAAACATCAGACAACCATTATATATTCCTTTTTATCGAAACTAAACCAATTGTTTAAAAATAGCAACATTTTCAGGTATCACACTGCAAAAACACGAAATCTTACCAAGTATTCTTGGTCTAGTTTCTAGTGCAAATCTCTTAGAACACTTTAAATAAGACAAAACTAACTTGTAAGTAACTTTTCAGCAAGATAGAGGAGCTTGTTTTAAATAAATAATTTCTTAATGTTAATGAAAAAGTATTATAATTTATAAGTGCCAATCTCACTTGTAAGTTAGTTTAGTCCTATTTCAAGTATACATAAAATGTTGTGTATTTTCAGTTTGTTAATTATGCATATTTTGAGTGTATCTGTGGTATTTGTTTTGCTGTTTGTTGCATGGCGGGGATGGTTCCTGGGTCGGTGGTGGGTTTCCACTGTCTAGTTGGGGGGGATCGGAGAGTGAAAGCTTGGTCAGCAGGAACAAACGTCTCGTTGTTCTCTCTGTCCCTGCAGCGGGAGCAGCAGGATAAAGCATCAGAAATGGGACACCGCTTCCCAGGGAGGGCAGGTAGGCCGCCGCATTGATCACTGATGCTGATGGAGCCGCTTGGAGCGGCGAACACACGGTCACAGATCACAGAGAAATCAGCCCGACTCGCATCTTCAGAGGGGAAACGCTCCTTCACTGCAAAAACACAGAATATTACCAACTACTTATGGTCTACGTCCTACTGCAAATATCTTGAAATAAGACAAAACTAACTTACTAGTAACTTTTCTGCAAAGTATAGACACTTTTTTAAGTCAATAATTTCTTAATATTGATGAAAAAGTGCTAGTTCCATTTCCAACATGGGAAAGATGTCTTGTTATAAGTGAAACTAGTACATTTTGCATCAACAACTTTCAAGCAAAATATAGGACAATAATTCCTTAATATTGAGGAAAAAGTACAAATTCCTCTGGCGGATACTTTCACTTTTAACAAAAAACTTTCCCATGTTTTAAGTTAAATAATCTGCAGTAGAACTAATACTTTTCCATCAATATTAATAAATTATTAACTTAAAACAAGCTCACATTTCTTGCTGAAAAGTTACTTTTATAAGTTAGTTTTGTCTTGTTTCAAGGGTTCTCAGACACTTAATCTAGAAACTAGACAAAAATCCTTGCTAACATTTTGTGTTTTTGCAGTGCAACGTTCAATGACAGATGTGCTGTTGTAAATAGATCAGGACCCAGACAATCAATCAATAAATCAACAACATATATCACAATAGACACATGATCGGTATCAATAGACAATAGATCTGAAAGGATATATTCACTGAACTCTGATCCAAGGTTGGTGGAATCACCTCACTCTCTCACTCCCTGGTTACTTAGCAACTCAACCATTCTTTGGTTACCTAGCAACCACCTGCTGAGTTCGCTTGCGCAGCAGCAGTTTAATGTTCCGCCACCATTCTTCATAACTGCTAAAAAAAAAACAGTGGAGAGAAAAAACTGGATAAAACAGGAAAGATAATGTCACCAGTTTGACAGTATTTCAGATATTTAAAACAAAAAAACTAATCAATAATTATCAATGCAGACTGATACGAAACGCTTATATCGCGATACGTTTTTCAGCCCTAAAATACACATAAGAATGCCAATCATTAACACTTGCCCAAGATTACACAATATTTAGAGGTTCAGGGTTATAAAAATATGTTTTTTCTATATTTGTTAAAACCATGGCGACAGTATAATATGAGACAGATAAAAGATCAATCTGCTATCCATTCTCTCTAAGCAGTCTGAGTAATGTGCTGCTCCACGTTATAAACAGGAGGAGAGTCTTAGCACTGCAAGTTATGCTTGTGTATCCTGCTTAATGTGCTAATGGCAGAAAAACAACCTACTGTTACTGGAAAGTTGTTTTTCTGTTTATGATGTGCTAACTAGCTTTAGCATTCATGGTAGGCTATGTTGTAGGAAACCATTTAGCAAAGAGCAAGGCGCGTGCACAAGCATGATTGACATTGTTAACACTTTCCTCCTGGCTCTGATTAGCTAATTCTGAATGAGTGTTGTATTTATCCAGTACCTGTTTCTTAGCAATATTAAGGAATTGCTTACCTTAAGAAGCTCCTATTTTTTCTTTAAAAGTTCCTTGAAAGTTTAGATATATAAAACATATACATTTTATTAAATTTAGTTTTTTCAGTATACCAGAAAAAAAATCTTCTTACGTTAAACTTGTAAAAGGTAGAAACAGCTTTAAAATGTGTCCTTTTATATTTAAATTAATTTTACATCAATACCTATCAAGGAAGTAAATAAAAGGAAACATGGCGGTGTCTAGAACTTTTTCATCAATATTAAGAAATGATTTACTTAAAACAAGCTCATATTTCTTGAAGGAAAGTTACTTGTAAGTTAGTTTTATCTTATTTAAGATATCTGCATTATAATTAGACCAAAAATACTGTGTTGGATTTAGTGTTTTTTGCAGTGCGGTGACATTTGCTCCTCAGCGGTAGACATGTCAGTGTGTCCCAGCAGGAATATTCAGTAGCTGCTCTGTTGTCTCGCCCTTCCTCCATCCGAGCCGCTATCTGGTCTCTCTTTTGTTGGGCCTCCCTTCGGTACCAGGAGGCGTGAGAATCCGGTCCACGCCATGGGAGCTCCTTCATCAACAATGCAATTAGCGGCAACGGGTCAGAGGTCAAAAGCTCGTCTGGATCTCTGAGCCGAACTGTGTGTGTTCTATTTCCAGATCTCTGATGCTGATCAGTGATTAATAATTCGTGGTCACGCTCCCACCGCGGCCCCCTGCCATCTGCTTTGTTTGTGCTCATCGAGATGAAAGCCTCGTTTTAGGGCTCAGGTATCGAGGGAGGCTCAAACTGTTGGAACAAGGCGATCAACGAAAGCTGAAAATCTTTCCAAATCAAATCTGATGATGATCTGAATTCCAACTTTTGATCAATTTTATACCCAAGTATTGCTTCTTTATCCCTGGCAATTCTGAAAGAATGGTTCCCCGTGACGGAAAACATCTCATGATTAGAAATTTCAGATGATCACACACCTGATTATGCGTCAAAATGGAGAGCGAGGCTCAGATGACCTGGATGAAAAAGAGAATCATCAACAAAGGCTTCTCCTTCTTTTAATCCTTTTTTCCCAGACCTGCTTTTGTGTCGCTTTTATTCTTCAACATAATTCAAACAGGAACATTTCCCCAATTGCACATCTGCAAAAAAGTAGAGAAGCCATTTTAATCACAATTAATCAGATTAATCCATTACTGAAATGATTGTCAACTAATCTAGTAATCGATTAATTGTTAACTGGAGTGTACAGACTCCAGTTAACTTTAAATTTTATTTAAAGTTACATTTAAATAACACTGCACATATATTTTTCTGTACTGTGATACTGTATTGTAAATGTCATTATAACAAATTTTGATGGACAATAAATTGTCTCACAAATTATTGTAATAAACTATAATGTTGTTTTGAGACCATTTTCAAGTAATATAATTATAATGGCATTCCCAAATATCAATAAACTTTAAATTAAAATTAACATTTAACACTGGAAATGGAAGACAATTTAAATGTACAAAATAAATAAACAGAAACAACAAATAAAATTAATTAAGAGGTATCTATAAACAAAATTGTCCTTAAAGAAAGGTCTGGTTGAGACTAAAACACCAGACTGAAGACTTTTATCGTCCAGTTTCTGGTAGAAAGAGAAAAAAGAGAAATAATGAATCAGACAAATGGAAATTACTGAGCTCGTTTCAATTTCTTATTCTTATTGCGAGAGGCCTAGTGTGAATTATTCTGTGGGCCTTCATTTTAATGTGTGTTTTAGCCAATACTGTCCACACAGTTCAACTTTTTAAGAGATAAAAGAAAAAAAAAGTTGAATTGAAAGTTACTTGAAACACTTAATGATTCAGTTTCTCTCCTTCTAGAACCTGCACTCAGCTGCTTCTGCTTTAGAAACAAACACTTCAGCCTCCAGGCGATCACTGGTTAGCGGGACTGTTGCATCCAACCTGACGTCTGCCAGGATAGAGAGGACACAAAACGACTTGTGGAGCCAAAACGTTGACCAATCATCTGTACCGTTGATGAGTCAATCATCCTCAAGATCAACAACTGGCAGCCAAGATGTGGAGAGCGATACAGAAAATAACCCCCATCCGTCCCTTCAGTCAGTAACTGAGACTAGACACCCAACCAGCGGTCAATTACAGGTCAGCACTACCTCATCTAATTGGTTACCAACTAAGACTGCAGAACTAAACCAATCCCAAACCAATCTGTCAACCAATCAACCACCAACAACTAGTCAATCAATAAAAATCACTACACCAACCAAACAATCATTGACTGAGAACGGACCATCAAACCAATTCCAGACCAGATCTGGTCCGCCTACTGCTGTGATTACACAGTACAACCAGTCAGACATTAGCCCAGTGCCACACACTCAGCAAAGGTTGACAACAGCGTCAACGAGCCAAACAACTGACCCAGTCCAATCCCAAACCAACCCAATGACCAGCCAGTCCCAAGACATTGGACAAGCCAGTCAATTGAAACACACCACAGAGAATATCAGTCACTCATCAAGCAGCCCAGTTTCAGCTGGTCTGTCATCAACAACAACTCGAATCAGCCCAGTACCGCCGTTCAAACAACAGTCAACAGCAACACCAATCAACCAAGTGACAGAGACAACTCAGTCAGACGAAACCCAAACTGGTCTAGTTTCACGTTTCCAATCTCAAACAACCAGCCAGTCAACAATAAGTACTGGACTGACCAGTCAATCATCAGGCATAGCAATAGAAACTAGTAAGTCAGGTGACGCCTCAACCAAGACTGTGAAAATCAGCCAAACACAGATCAACGTCGTGCCTTTAACCCAAAACCCAACAACCACAACATCTATCAGTCAATCATCTACAGAAGAATCGAGCCCTTCAGAAGTCAGCCCAGTAACAAAGCCCAAACAACAGTCAACTAGCCAAACAACAGAGACAATTCAGTCAGACGAAACCCTAGCCGATCTAGTTTCAAGTATCCAATCTCAAACAACCAGCCAGTCAACAGTAAGCATGAGGCTGACCAGTCAATCATCAAGCATAGCAACAGAAACTAATAAATCAACAAGCAGCACAGCTAAAACTGTGAAAACCAGCGAATCAGATGTCAACGTCATGCCATTCACCCAAAACCCATCGACCACATCTACCAGTCAATCAACTATAGAACCAAATAGCCCACTGTCAGCCACCAAAGTGACTTCCAAACCAACAACAAACACTGTTGCATCAATTAGTCAAACAAACCAACTGCCCACTAAAATGACACCACACAACAAAGATGGACCACCCACCCAACCACCAGCCACCAAACCATCAATCAGTCAATCTCCCATCACAACAACCCAAAACAACAAATCAGCGACTTCCAGAGAACCAGCAAATCAGTTGTCAACCAACACCGCATCTGTCAACAAGGGAATAAGACCTACTGGACAAATGCCCAGCATTGCCTCATCAGAAAACCAGTCCCTAGATAGAATAACACAAACCACTCAGTCTTCAACCACATCGGTAATGTCCAAACCATCAAGAAGTATAGCACCAACCAAACCAACAGATCCCAAACCATCCCAATTGCAACACAGTGCTACTGCACCAGTTCACCCTGCCAGAAAGACAAAACACCCCATCCAACAAGTAGAGAGTACAACATTAACCAGAAAGTCGCCTGAAAAACAAATACCTGCTCAAGCACAGTCCAGAAAATCATCATCTAAAAAGACAGGATCAAACCATTCCCCGATAATCACAGCAAAATCTGGACAATCACTGGAAGGTACAGAGCCCGTTAGCCAATCAGCAGTCAATAAATCACCTCCCAGGCTCTCATATCCAGATGGCATTACAACAAAATCAGCCCAACTGTCATCCAGCCAAACATCACCGAGCCCCTCAGCTACTTCATCACAACCAACAAGCCAGTCCGATCTCACGACATTTTCTAGCCAATCTCCAGCTACTTCAGCTCCAGCTGATCAATCAGTGACAAATTCGGTGGCTTTAGCACACACATCTCACAACCGGATGTCAAATAATCAAACCCTGGTAAACTCAGACCAGTCACTGAATGGGTCTTTACTGCTAAACCAACTGGCAACTGGTTCAACAATGGCAGGAAACCTGGCTGCCTTTTCACCAGATGATCGGCCGGTTAATGCCTTGCTGCTCACCAGGAAGGCAAAGGAGACCCTAAAGTCTTCAAAACGTAGAATACCAGGTAAGTTTTAAAAGAAAGAACGAATGAATGTTTTCCAAAGTGCCTGAACTGAACCAGTTTCACTGGTTTTCTTTAGACATTTTATTGTTTATCAGGTGTCTTTGATGCCAAATATGTTTATTAAATATTTGTTAAAACCATCTAACATAGCTGTATATGAGACAAATAATCTGTGAAAAAATCAACATCCTCCACCTTCTCCCTGCCTTCTGAAGAATTGCAGAAGGCAGGGAGCCAAAAACAATCAATCAGAACCAGGAGAAGAATCTTACCGCTGTCAATCAATCTGGTGTAAGCGTTACTAAATGAGCTAATGGTGGAGAAACAAGTCATCGTTATAGAAAAACTGCTTAGGTGCCGTCATCGGCAGCCATGCTAACTAGCCTTAGCATTCATGACAGGCTCTGCTACCAGAGAGGAAGTTGGAGTAGAATGAGCAGCGCCACACGGAGGGTGATTAACAGCACTAAGACCCTCCTCCCTTTTCTGATTGGTTATTTCTAGTTAGGACTGGGAGAACTGGGTGAAGGCAGAGGAGCTTGATTTTTTTCATAGATTATCTGTCTCATACTGTCAGGACTTGAAGACAGTTTAAAAAATATATAGAAAAGTAGTAAGTAGTTGTTTCCGACTTTTGTGGAAAATACAGATTGACTCATAAAGTGCGTCATGCGTTTTCCATATTTAGGTTTTCAAACCAAAATGACTCCCAGCGACCTCCTACTATTTACTATTTATGTACGTTTTTTTAAATTTTTTATAGCCGAGTACAAATATAAAGTTACTTAAAATTTTTGGTTGTCAAAGAGCGTGTGAAAAGTCTCTCTGAGTTGATGTTTAGCCAATTTGAAAGGACCATGATGGCTCCATTTTGCCTCAAAATGGCGAATGGCAGAAATTGATATCATCCCTTTTAACGACAAATGGCACTGCCCCCTGCTGGTGATCAGGTAGAATGCAAGAGAAAAGCAGTTCCTTCAGTTCTCTTCATTTTGTTTTACTTTTCTCTTATTCTCCTTTAAAAAATGTTCACAATTTTTTGAATATAGATGTTTATTATCATTAATGTAATCAAACTGTGGCCAGTTTTATGGTTTGCGATGAAGCTCCATTTTAATGTTTTATCTTTGTGAAGACTTTTTATTATTATTTAAAGACTCCCTGGTGTCAGTGAACAATTTATCTGAGTGATAGATCTGAGTGATCTCCACTGTCCCTTTTACCATATATGTGCTTTTGTGCATGATGCGCTTGACTGGCCAGAGAAACCTAAAGCCCACCTAGCAGATTGTGCTAATGCAAGTTGAGGGGACCAACGTTGGTGGTCAAATTAAGCAAATTATTAAAATAGGTAATCTGTTGCTGCCACAGCACACACATTGCTGAATCTAGAATGTTGAAATAAAACGAAAGGAGAAATAATCCTCTTTAAATGTTTCTGTTCCAACTGGCTGCCTGGTAATTACTGGTTTTACTGGTTTCTCTCAGGGGAGCCATGTGAGTATCCCTGCCTTAATGGAGGACAGTGCTATTTGACAGAGTCATGTGACTGCAGCTTGTTTCAGGCCACTGGACACAGATGTCAGACAGGTAACCACACAAAATGTCTCCAAATTCACATAAATTCATTTTAAAACAGAAAGTTAGAGTCAGTTTGCTTTCTCTTTTCTCCATTTCATAGCAAATACTTTCATAAATCTCTCAGTTTAAACTCATACATTTAGCATATTTTCACTTTTCATAGCGTAAGAGCCAGGCCAATTTGAAATTAAAGCTGTTCATAGAGAGATCAGTTTTATGACATCATCAAAATGTCATCTGCAAAAGTGATTTTTCTCACTGCTCTGCTTTTGGGTCTTTGTCTTCAGAAATAATGTGGTAATAGTAATGTTGAAAGAAATTATTTACTTTTGTTTTGTTTTTAACATCAAATAGAAAGTAGATATATTTACAATTTTACAATAAAAAAATGCAATAATTAACGCAAACAAGAATTAGTTGCACAAAATTATTTACAAACTTAGCATTGATGCATTAAGCCACAATTTTTTTTAATCAGTTCAGTTTGCTTATCCTTAAAAAACCCTTCTGATGGATATTAAACCTACTTATTTCTATGGCATTAAATTTTCCACATTAAAATTGCACAATATGGGAAGTTCCAATTGGCCAATAATCAAAAACACAAACTTTTTCTAGAATTGATGCTAATGCTAACCTTAAGCATCCAGAAGGTCCTGACTACAAAAACTGAATCTTACCAAATATTTTTAGTCTAGTTTCTAGTGAAAATATCTTAATACACTAGAAATTACACAAAACTAACTTACAAGTAATTTTTAGCACAATATTGGAGCTTTCTTAAAGTAAATAATTTTTTAAGGTTTGTCAGCAAACAGGAATGATGAGTTATTGACCTATTCGTGTTCAGCAGCCATCACTAAAATACTTTGGTTAATCTATTCCCATTTTTCAGTCTAGAAAATCCTTAAACTCGTGCATTGTGTTTTAACGATTATAATAATTTCAACAGATATTTTCATTATTTTCTCGTTGCTTGCCCAGTCCCAAATCTCGGCTTTGAGAGGGAGATGACCTGCAGGACGTGGGGTCAGTACAACTTTGAGACCTTTGACGGTCTCTACTTCCACTTCCCTGGCCGATGCACGTACACGCTGCTGCGGGACTGCGAGGAAACCACCCAGGGCAGCATTGTTGTCCAGGTTGGTTCACACTAAACAAATCCTCACGACTTTGAGAAGCTCAGAAGGTTTTCTATCTGGTTCATTACCCTCTTAGTTTCAATCCCAGCCTGAGGAAAGTTTGTTCTTAAGTTAATTCAAAGGATAATTAGAGTCAATTACCTTTAAATACTGCAATTTCCCAGAATGCCTTGAAAGTACCTGGAACAGACGAGGGCTTTGTTTCCACGAAAAGGCAGGAGATACTTTATCTCTGCCTGGGAAAACCAAAACACGCATTTTGATTACTGATTGATCTTTTTTTTCAATCACAATCACAACCAAGAACATGATGGCAAAACTTTAGATTCTATTTTCTTCCTGGTAAACAAACCAATGCTTTTCAGTGAAGGACATAAAATTATAAGCTGATTAAAAATCAGGTTTCATTTTAAAACGGTGCATTTTTCAAAATCCTTCGAATTTGTTTTAGTCTCTACAAGTTATATTTTGCTGTAGACTAAATATTTAGCTTGCTAACTAAATATTTAGTTTTGAGCTAAATCTTTAGTTTGAAATTAAATATTTAGCTTGTAAACTAAATGTTTAGCTTGGTAACTAAATATTTAGTTAGCTATTTAGTGTTGTCAGGGGATTCTGTGCTTAGTTGAAGATAGCCATGTAAAAAACAGAAAATTAAATTTGGTTTTAAACCGAACATTTCAACACTGCTTACTGCTATTGTTTAATGGAGTACTGGGATTGTGTTTAGTTTTTTAAATAATGCTTGCAGCAGCTTTGCAGTAGTTTCTAAAGCCAACCTGTTGGCCTTTATTTGATGAGACGTTTACGTTCCTGGATCTGGACATTTGCAGGTCCACAATGACCCAAACTGCGGCTCGGCTCCCTACGCCTGTCAGCGGTCCGTTAGCCTCTTCCTGCCGTGGGACGGCGAGATACAACTCCACGCCACCAGTGTTACCTTCAAAGGTCAAAGGTTAGAGACCTACCAGTGCTTGTTGTTTGTGTGCTTCACTTTACATCTTCATATATGAAAATCTATCTGTTTAGTCTGCAGCTTCCTCATCACATCCATGAGCTGCATCTGGAGCAGATTTCCCAGTATGTGCTGGTGACGCAGCAGCAGGGCTTCACGCTGGCCTGGGAGGGGCGGAGCGGATCGGTCTACATTAAACTCAGCCCGGAGTTTGTGGGCCGGACCTGCGGCCTGTGCGGAAACTTCAATGCAGACATTCAGGACGACCTGAAGACGAGCTACGGTAAATAATAACCTAAAGCTGACCAATTTTGTTTCCTTGAAAAGGTTAGGATAGATCCAATCATTCTTAGATAATGAAATTTTAGTCTAATTTATGGCGTCTTGTCACCTGAAATATGAATAAGCTGCTGCTGGCCACGCCCCCCAACTCAACGTTTACACTTGCATGGGAAAATGGTTGCAAACAGTTTCTCAATTCTACAACTGTACATCTTTGAAAAGCAGAAGTGCAGCCTCCTGTGCAACCAACAAGAATGTGGCAAGTGGTTTTGGTTTCTGGATAGTAAGTCAACAACAAAACACTTTATCTTTTCCAGCAGCCATTGTACAGCGGTAAAACCAGCTGACCAAATGAACTGGAGCTCAGTTCAGGTTGCTAGGTAACGGTGCAGTGCCCGTTGAATGTGATTCGTTGAAAGATTTTGAAATGGCAAATTTTCCATACACTAAAAATCATTATAGGGGACCTATTGTGCAGAATTCCCTTTTTGCATGTTTTTGTTCTTCCAACTGTTTCTAAAAACAGTTAAAGTTATATATGTTTTTAAGTGCTTGGGCTGCTTTTAGAAGCAGCATTGCTTTTTGAAGTATAAAAACATGTAAAATGTGAGCTAGCTCACACTCAGGCTGAGTGTTTTCCTGCCGCTCAGGTGTGCTGACTCCAGACGTAGAGATGTTTGGGAACAGCTGGATGGAGATGGAGCCGCACCAGGACCGATGTCCCCATGTTCCCTCTGCGTTCCCGTCGCCCTGCGCTGGTGTTGAAACTCAAATCCTCCTGGTGAGACAGGAAAAGAAGGATGAATAATTCCCACATCCAACCCTGAAACAAAGTAAAGCCTGATGTATTTTACAGTTTTGTCTGGAGAAGCTTTTCTTTTTGGTTTGTTTTGGCTGCAGAAAGTGGAGGAAGTGTGTGCGGCGCTGCTGGACCCGCCTTTCCAGAGCTGCCATGACTTTGTGAGCCCGCTGTCCTACATGGCCAGCTGCTCCAACGACCTCTGCATGTAAGAACAACCGATTGCAAACTCTACTGCTGAAAGAGATTGCAATTATTTTTATTTTATCCTCCTGGAAACACAAGGCTTTGACTATACCACAGGTGTCCAAAATTTTTGTCACCAGGGCCAAAAATCATCAAGAAAAATAAGGAGAAACAAAATACTGTGATTTTTTTTATCTTTTATTTTTTATTTTACCAGTTTGATTATTTCCAAATACTAATTAAAATTAAATAATAGAGCATTTTTCTTTCAATTATGAAAAATAAAAATAAGATTTAGGTCATTTTAATTAAAAACTATTTAGCTTAGTTTGATAAATTCATTAAAAGCATCAAGACCTTTAATCTATATTCAAGAATTATTAACTTAAATCAAGCCTCTGTATCTTGCTGAAAAGTATAAGTTACCAAAAATACATGGTAGGGTTTTATATTGTTGCAGTTTGGTGTTTATAATAGATAAGGAGATATGGAGAATCTGGAATAGTTTCTTAATAGTTAAGAATAGTTAATTAAACTTAAAGCTGGATTTTTTTCAATTTTACAATGACATTTTTGAACTTTTTGTCATTTTTTACAATGATCTGACCTAGGGAATGCCTGTTTGTGTTATATTTGCACCCATTTGTGTGTTTTTGAAATTGATTCAGCCCCAGTAATCTGCTCCACAGCCTCAGTGATTTGTCTTTTTGCTTACGGCAGCGCAGGCTTTGGGTTGTTATTTTGAGTCGGACCAGCCCAGTGAACCAGGGTTGTGTAACCACACCTCTCCTGGCTCCGCTCGAACAGTCCTTTTCTGTCTTTTCACTCCGTTGAAGGTCGGGTCCCAGCGGCGATGTGGTATGCCAGGTGTTCAGCGAATACGCTCGAGCCTGCGCCCATGCTGACCACCCACTGCACAACTGGAGGCAGCACATTCCTCAGTGTGGTACGCTTTCACTCGCATTTAGTCAAGAAACAACAAAACTCTACTAATCATGCTCTGATGTGCAGCTTTGTAGCTGGCAAGATTTGATTTTCTGTCAAAATTACCAACCATTTGGGGCGGGTAATATGCAGTGTGAGTTAAATGGCTGCCTAGAGCCCCCCACACCACCAGAGGGCCCCCAAGAGCATCAAACTAGCATGACAAAAACACATATATATATTTAAAATAACATTGAATAATAAAACTAGATAATATTACATGTAGAAAAACAGTTGTTCTTGTTGCACGAATAATTGTTAATTTCTTCCTGTTAATGGCTGTTGGGGAAATATAAGATATCAAACTTGTTTTCTTGTTAATTGTAAATTAAGTGTTTATCAGCTGGTGTTACTTTCAGATACCACCATAAATGTCAGTTCATTATTATTGAACTGAGAACGACATTAAGAGCGATTTACTATTTCTTTTTTGTCGGTAACTTTGGTAATGGCTGACATGACTAGCTTTGATTGTTGTGTCATGTCAGCCATTACCAAAGTTACCGACAAAAACGAAATAGTAAATCACTAAATTTGGCTAAGACGTAGCTAAGTTAGCAGCTGTACTCCCACTTCAAGCTAATGCGTATTTTGCTTCACTTTACGGCAGTCACTGCTGCAAAGTGCTGCGCATGTGGTGTTTTCAGACAGTCTGACTGGTCTGACTCCTTACCACCACATAAAGGTAGATACTAACTGTTGTTATTCCTATTTGAGTTTAAAATAATTATACATATCAAACTGATTCCTGATCCGGATGTACGCCGCATTCTGATCGAATCTAGACCACGATTTTCGATCACGTGATCGGATCGGGACATCCCTATTTCTTAATGCCCTGCAGGTATTTCTTGAGAAAAACAGTCAAGATCAGTCCATTTGTGACTGTTTCAAGTCAAAATGTTTTGAAACTCTTTTTCTGTGACCAGTGAAGCAGTGTCCTCTGGGGCTGCAGTACAGGGAATGCATCAGCTGCTGCCCAGAGACATGCAACCTGGAGCGGACATGCATAGACAGCAAGCTGGCCTGCTTAGATGGATGCTACTGTCCTGAAGGTAAACTATTGGATGCATTATTCAATAAAAGTTTTTCCAATTTATTTAATAAGTTACTGTTATCACAGTAACTTATTATATTTTTTAATTCCCGAGTTTTCTGTGTATGTGTCCCCAGGTCTGATTTATGAGGAAGGGAGTTGTGTGGCCCCGGCTGACTGTCCCTGTGAATACCACGGCATGTTTTATCCCTCTGGACAAACTCTGCAGGAAGAATGCAACAACTGGTGAGCATCAAATAACTTCCCCCTTCTGCTTTGGTTTAAATATTTTGGTTTTTACTGTTTCAAAGTATTGCATTGAAAACTTTTCAATGTTAATTTAAATTTAAGGCTGGAGGATATGACTGAAAAACGTATCACCGTATAAGGGTTTTATATCTGTCAATA
The DNA here is from genome assembly GCF_000485575.1 of Poecilia formosa. NCBI lineage: Eukaryota > Metazoa > Chordata > Actinopteri > Cyprinodontiformes > Poeciliidae > Poecilia > Poecilia formosa. Next base: position 1,550,339 of record NW_006800038.1, read on the forward strand.
CGCTGCAAAAACATCAAATTTTACCAAGTATATATTAGTACACTTGAAATAAGAGAAAAGTAACTTAGAAGTAGCTTCTCAGCAAAATAAGGAGCTTGTTTTAAGTCTATAAACATTAATATTGATGAAAATATTCCAAATCCAAGCCCTTTGGATTTGGAAAACATGTGAAAAAAACATTTTTCACATGTTTTCACTTTAACATGTGAAAAATGTCTTGTTATAAGTGAAAACTAGCACTTTTGTGTATAAATATTAAGGAATTAATGACTTAAAATAAGCTCCTATATCTTGATAAAAAGTTAGTTGTAAGTTAGTTTGTCTTATTTCAAGTGTACAAAGATATTTGCACTAAAAACTTGACAAAAAATACAAGGTAAGATTTTGTGTTTTTGCAGATTATAGATAGTTATTGATTAGTTTTTTGTTTTAAATATCTGAAACGTTCCTGTTTTATCCACAGTTTTAATTCCAGACCGTAAACTGCTTCTGCTACCACTCAGCAGGTTGTTGCTAGGTAACCAGAGCCTACTCTCCAAGTTGTTGCTAGGTTACCAAAGAGTGAGTGAGTTCAACCTAGCTTAGCTGGCTTAGAGGTTGAGCAGCTAAAGTCAGAAAACAGGTGATCCAAGTAAACAAATTGAGTTTATTTGTTATAAGTTATAAAATTAAGTTTATCCAAGTAGATATATTAAATTTGTTAAGTTAAACAAAAGTAAATGAATTAAATTTTGACAAACTTAATTTGATTATATTTAATAAATTAACTCAATGTTTGTCCATGGGTTTAATTTTTTTATTCCTGCAAACAGAATCTGCTCTTTTCCTAACAGCTGCATTCGGTCCCTTTAATCTGCTGGGATCTGACCGCCTGTGTGTCCAGTTTCTGCCAGTAATCCTGCCATTAGCTCAGCCTTTCATGTATCCACCTGTGGATTTCTCTGCTCTCTTTGCAGCACATGTGTGGGTGGAGTGTGGAACTGCACCGACCACACCTGCCCAGGTTTGTGCTTTTCCTCCAACTGCATGCAATAATGATCCTTTAATTAACAAAGGTCATACAAGAATAACTTATTTTCATAGTTTGTAAATGCTTTACAGTAAGGTTGCAGCTAACGATCGTTTTAGTGTCGAATATTCTTTAGATTATTCTGACGATTAATTGATTAAATTCAATTCATATTCAAAAATACACAAAAAACACAACATTTTACCAAGTATTTTAGATCTAGTTTCTAATGCAAATATCTTATTACACTGGAAATAAGACAAAACCAACTTAAAAGTAACTTTTCAGCAAGACATAGAAGTGCGTTTTAAAAAAATAATTCCTTAGTATTGATTAAAAAGTAGAGGTTCCACTGCCAGATGATTTAACTTATAACTTGTCCCTTTTTTATCATTTTAAGGGAATTATTTTCTTAAAATAAACTCACATTGCTGAAAAAGTTAGTTTGGACTTATTCCAATTGTTCTAAGATATTTGGGTTCTACTTTACAATAAGGCTCTTCTTATAAATGCTAATAAGTATGTTATTAATTAATCTCTAAGCATTTCATTATGGAAAGTGAAGGTTGAGAAGGAGACAAAATCTGCCAGTTTCTTGCCAAATAGTGAACCAAATCTGTTCACCTATATGTTTTATTTACACTAAACGTTTCTACCTTGTAAGCACAAGAAGCATTTAGCATACAGCCTCCTTCTCACTCTTACTTAATGGATAATAAACAGTTATTAATTATTTATGATGTGCTTATAAATGACTTCTATAAACTTTTTATTAGTCATCTACCAGGGAAGCCTTACTGTCTATTTGCACTAGAAACTAGACAACAATAATTAGTAAGAAGTTGTGTTTTTGCATATTCGTGTGCAGAAGTAAAGTTGAAAAATGCTTTTTTCCAGGGGAATGCTCGGTTACAGGCGATATGTACTTCCAGTCGTTTGACGGGAGGATCTTCACCTTCCCTGCAACATGTCAGTATGTCCTCGCCAAAAGTCGCAACTCAGGGAAATTCGCCGTCACCATCCAGAACGCCCCCTGCGGAGCCGTGAGTCACTCCTAACCTGATGTTTCTTTTACTGTGGCTCCTGTTGGCTCGGGTTGCAATTTGTCCATCATGTAGATCATATCAGAATTTAAGTGCTCAATAATCCCTGCTGAGTCAAAGGTTTTGACTGCAGGAGCAGATAATGAGCAAGAAAAGTGACAAAAGACTGAGGGCTTCTTCTCCTCTCCGCTGGGTTTCCCAGCAGAGCGAGGGAGAGGCGAGATATAAGATGTCCCACTCATCAGAGCAGAGACCTCTAACAGCCAGCAGGATTAGCTTATCTGGCCCGACTGACAGAGCCGTGGGAGAGGGACGGCCGGCGGCTCTGGACAGAGAGGAGGTTATGCAGGAGAAGCAGGAGGTGAATGATGGGAAGGGGAGGTAAAGTGGGGAGGGTAGAGGTGGGCGCTAAAACCTCTGGGCTGTGGAGCCACTTATGAAAGGAATGATTCATCTGAAAACATCAGAGCACTTCAGAAGCGAAAGTGAAGCAGCTTTTATCATTTAAATTGGCAGATTTTACACTAAAGGTGACCTGTTATGCTTCCTTAAACATGTTAGGAAAGGTTTATTCGCTTTACAGAACATTTTTATTACAATTTTTTCACATAATCATTCTTAAATAATGAGATTTTAGTCTGATCAGTGCTACCTTAGTGCATTTGAAGTAAGACAAAACTAACTTACAGTAACTTTAAAGCAAGAAATAAGAGCTTATTTAAAGAGCGAATAAATCTTGAATATTGATGAAAAAGTTCTGGCAGATTATTTGTTGTTGTAAGTAAGTGAAATAATCTGCAGGTAGAACTAATACTTTCTTATCAATATTAAGGAAATATTAAAACAAGCTCTTATATCTTGCTGAAAAGTGCCTTGTAAGATAATATTGTCTTATTTCACTAAATGTGCACTAAGATAGTTGCACATCTTAGTGCACATTGCAAGCGTCGCAGTTTGCACAGACAAGCGTCGCAGTTTGCACAGACAAGCGTCGCAGTTTGCACAGACCCGATTCCAACAGCCGCAACCTGGATTTCTGTTTTATTCCAGAAGAAAAGTGTATTTATTGTTGCTAAATGTGTCAGTTTCCTTTTAAAGGTCCGTATCCACATTACCTCATTTTGTGGGACAGAGTTTTTCATCCTGACTGCTTTTGTACTTTTGCTCTTTGTGTCTCCTGAATCTTCTTCTGTTTGGAAAAACGTCCATCTTGTCTCGATTGCAGAATCTAGACGGGGCCTGCATCCAATCAGTTAACCTGGTCATTGACGAGGATCCAAGGACTGAGATCACACTGAGTCACGTCGGCGAGGTCTTCATGGCCGGCCAGTACCGCGTCTCGCTGCCCTATTCTGACGGTACTGTCCCTCGTCTTTCATCGCCGTCCGCCATTGTCTCGTCCAGGACTCTTTCAGCACTCATGCTGGAGGCAGATTGAATGACAGCTGTGCTATTGAGGAAATATTTTCCCAATGCAGAGCTGTTCAGTTCCTGCATTGTGTGGAGAAAATGCCGTCTCCTCTGAGTGTTGCTCTCATTACACGCCGGCGTCTTGGTGGTCAAATCAATGCTCTTTTGTCTGTTTAATGTGAAACTGTGTGATACTTGATACATAAATGAATAACATCAACATTTATACTTTATGTTCTGTCCCAGGAGCTGGCTGATAACATCCTCTGTTTGTGTAACCAACAATCATAACTCCACTAGATTAATAAAAATATATTTCCTTAATTTCATCAAATAAATGCAGGAATAAATGATGTATTGAAATTACAAAATAAATCGAGTTCAATGCAGTTAAATGAAACTCAGGTTATCATTTTACACAGGTTGGAAAGACTTTTCCATTCAGTGAAGCACAGAGAGTTACACTGCAATAACACTAAATCCTATGTTTGGTCTAGTTTCTGGTGCAACTATTTTAGTAAAACAGAACTAACTTAAATGTAACTTTTCAGCAAGATATTTTAAGTCAATAATTCCCTAATTTTGATGAAAAAGTACTGCCTTTTTCATCTGCAGGCAGATTACTTATAGCAAGAGAAAAATGTCTTATTTACTTAAAACAAGTTGCTATATCTTTCTGAAAATGTACTTGTACGTTAGTTTTGTCTTATTTCAAGTGTACTAAAATTTTTGCACTTGAGACTAGACCACAAATACTTGGTAGGATTTTGTTTTTGCAGTGTACCTTCTGATTTTAGTTGCCCATAAGTTGGCAGCAGTGGCATGACTGCTCCAAAAGCAGGAAGTGGACTACATTGCAGGGCATTCTGGATAAATACAACAAAAACAAGCTAATCTAGAGCTAGCGGGAGAAATGGTTTGCGGTCTGTAACCAAAATCAAAAGAGAAATCCTGCATTTTTTGGTTTACGTTTCATCATGAAGGAAGTTGTGTTCAGTGTCTCATTCAGAGGTTTTTGGGTCTTTTCCTTCAGTGGTTTTTGTGTCCAGTGCCCCTACAGGCGAGGAGGGGAACAGGTTTTTAATTAGATTGAATTGTTTGACGATGTGAAACAGAACCACAGCAGCTGAAAATGTAATAAATGTTGCCGTTTTGGTCCCTGCCTGAGTCTGCCAGATGTGGAGCCAGCCTTGATGTCCTCGTTCTCCTTCTCCCACAGACATCTTCCACATCCAGGAGCTGTCGTCCATGTTCCTCCAGGTGAGGACGGCGTTTGGCCTGCATCTGCAGTACAGCTGGACGGAGTTTCGTCTCTACCTGCAGGCCGACGAGACGTGGAAAGACGACACGGTGGGGCTGTGCGGCACCTTCAATGGCAACACTCAAGACGACTTCCTGTAAGTGTGCAACGGCTGACCTTTGACCCCTCCTTCACCCTCCGCTGACCCTTCCCTCCTCCCCTTTCGACGATTAAGAGCGATGGAGCGCGCACTCCTGTTTCAGGTGACAGGAGGGAGGTGAAGTGCTCTTCCCCTCTGTAATGCACACGAGTCGGCATCAAAAGACGCGCTCTCTGATCAGCTCTTTTAGGCCGGCCAGATGAGCGCCCGACTGGACACGCCGCTCCAACAAGGAATTTACTGTTAGTGGAAAAGGGGCTCCACTGTGCCGACCATAATGTGCCGGATGTTGTCTGACACCGCCGGTGGCTGAAGTGGCAGCTATAGGAAAACTGAGGCTACAGCCGTCCCTTTACATTGCATAGCTGTTTGTGCGTAATGTTCACAGGAAGATGCCACCTTTCAGTGGCTAATCTCATTTCAAGCAGAAAAATGCAATGAATTATGGGAACTGGACGGGTTGCTGGTATCGCTGTCGTACGGCTGACATCAGAAATGGATCAGAACTTTAACAGATGTCAAATTTTATTCAACTGAAAGTTTATAAAACTGCTAAGTAGGTTTGATCAGTAACAATATATATCAAGATAGATACATGATCAATATCAATACATCTGATAGAATATTCAATATATAGAATTGGAACTCCAATCTAGAACCGCTTGGCATTCTGGGACATGTAGGCAGAGGAAAGGCTTTACTACTTTACTAATATTTTAATATTACTATGATATTACTTTATTTATTTATTACACAAATTTATTTTTTATTTGTGTGATAAATTTCTTATTCTGGGACCCGACTCCGTATTTCGTACGACAAACAATCAAAGGTGACAATAAAAAATCCTTTAATCCTTTAGCTAAGCTAAGTTGGTGGCAACAACTAACTCTCTCACTCTCTGGTTGCCTAGCAACTCATTCATTCTTTGGTTACCTAGCAACAACTTGCTGAGGAACTGGCACAGCAGCAGTTTAATGTTTCACCACTGTGAGTCGTTCTACGTAAAAATTGAAACAATGGGATGGAATGGAAACTGGATAAAACAGGAAACAGTTTGGCAGTATTTCAAATATCTAGAACAAGAAAAAACTAATCAATAATTATCAGTATTGACTGATTAGAAATACCTACATTGTGGTACATTTTTATATCATCCAGCCCTGCAATTAAGTAAATTAATTTAGGAGAAGCTAAGTGCATTTCAAACATTTCAAAGGTAGCCAAAATGCTAAAGCGCTAAATGAGAACTGCACTGCAAAAACACAAAATCTTACCAAGTACTTTTTGTCTAGTTTCTAGTGCAAATATCTTGGTGCACTTAAAAATTTTTAAATAGCTTATTAGTAACTTTTCAAAAAGAGACAGGAGGTTTTTCAAAATCAATAATTCCTTGGATCTACTTCCACTGGTAGATTTTTTTACTTGTAGCATGGAAAAAATGTCAGAATGTCAGAATAATCTCCCAGTGGAACCAGTATGTTTTTTTTAAAATCAATATTAAGGAAGAATGACTTCTCCAACTTGTGTATGTCTGCTGTGAAGAACCCAGATTATTGTTTTAATGTCTGATGACGCTCCATGTGGTGATCTGGATTTCCTGCAGATCTCCCTCAGGAATGATCGAGAGCACCCCTCACCTGTTTGGAAATGCCTGGAAGGTGTCGTCAGCCTGCTCCCTCAGCCTGAGCTCGCCTCCGCTCGACCCCTGTGACACCCACCAGCAGGCCGGTTCGTTTCTCTAGTTCATGTTTCTGTCGACTGAAGAGGTTAATCACACTAAATATCTGATTCTGTTTCAGTTTTGACCCATTTTCAGGGGTTAAATATAAATTTGGGAAATGCGACGCNCTAACTCTCTCACTCTCTGGTTGCCTAGCAACTCATTCATTCTTTGGTTACCTAGCAACAACTTGCTGAGGAACTGCACTGCAGCAGTTTAATGTTTCACCACTGTGAGTCATTCTACTTAAAAATTGAAACAATGGGATGGAATGGAAACTGGATAAAACAGGAAACAGTTTGGCAGTATTTCAAATATCTAGAACAAGAAAAAACTAATCAATAATTATCAGTATTGACTGATTAGAAATACCTACATTGTGGTACATTTTTATATCATCCAGCCCTGCAATTAAGTAAATTAATTTAGGAGAAGCTAAGTGCATTTCAAACATTTCAAAGGTAGCCAAAATGCTAAAGCGCTAAATGAGAACTGCACTGCAAAAACACAAAATCTTACCAAGTACTTTTTGTCTAGTTTCTAGTGCAAATATCTTGGTGCACTTAAAAATTTTTAAATAGCTTATTAGTAACTTTTCAAAAAGAGACAGGAGGTTTTTCAAAATCAATAATTCCTTGGATCTACTTCCACTGGTAGATTTTTTTACTTGTAGCATGGAAAAAATGTCAGAATGTCAGAATAATCTCCCAGTGGAACCAGTATGTTTTTTTTAAAATCAATATTAAGGAAGAATGACTTCTCCAACTTGTGTATGTCTGCTGTGAAGAACCCAGATTATTGTTTTAATGTCTGATGACGCTCCATGTGGTGATCTGGATTTCCTGCAGATCTCCCTCAGGAATGATCGAGAGCACCCCTCACCTGTTTGGAAATGCCTGGAAGGTGTCGTCAGCCTGCTCCCTCAGCCTGAGCTCGCCTCCGCTCGACCCCTGTGACACCCACCAGCAGGCCGGTTCGTTTCTCTAGTTCATGTTTCTGTCGACTGAAGGGGTTAATCACGCTAAATATCTGATTCTGTTTCAGTTTTGACCCATTTTCAGGGGTTAAATATAAATTTGGGAAATGCGACGCGTCATTTTACATTTCCCATCAGTTGTTCAGCTGATTTTATTAATACGTCGTTGTGATGGAATTTGTACCATTTTTAAATAATAATGTATGGGGGCCCTGAAATGCTGCCCTGGGTGGGAAAAAATCCAGATTTCTCAAATCTTCAAAAACTTTTCGGTTACATGCTGTAATAATTCAACAACGCCTCCAGGTCTGAACCTTAAAACCTGTTTTAAGGTGCAGACCTTAAAAACAGGTCATAGCTGGAAATGAAATGATGTGA
>NW_006800038.1:1559663-1599939 GCF_000485575.1 Poecilia formosa
GGTTAAATATAAATTTGGGAAATGCGACGCGTCATTTTACATTTCCCATCAGGTGCTTAGCTGATTTTATTAATACGTCGTTGTGATGGAATTTGTACCATTTTTAAATAATAATGTATGGGGGCCCTGAAATGCTGCCCTGGGTGGGAAAAAATCCAGATTTCTCAAATCTTCAAAAACTATTCGGTTACATGCTGTAATAATTCAACAACGCCTCCAGGTCTGAACCTTAAAACTTGTTTTAAGGTTCAGACCTTAAAACAAGGTCATAGCGGGAAATGAAGTGATGTGAGAACCGTGATGAAACCCTCGTTCCTGTGTTTCCCTCAGTGACCTACGCGTCGGAGATGTGTGACGTCCTGAACCAGGACCTGTTCGCCGCCTGTCATGAGTACCTCAGCCCAACGCCGTTCCACCTGCAGTGCCGCGCAGACACCTGCCGGTGCGGCACGCCTTGCCTCTGCTCCGCCCTGGCTCACTACGCTCGGCACTGCCGCAGGTTCTCCATCATCGTCGACTTCCGAGCGCACGTATCGGACTGTGGTGAGGATTCGGGGGAAAAGATCTTTCATTTCTGCTTTTCTTGCCATAATTATGACTTTATTGTGAAACTTCGTCCTCTCCCAGCTGTCACCTGTCCTGCCACCATGCAGTATGGCACCTGTGTGTCGGCCTGCCAGCGGCGCTGCTCCTCCCTGTCCGTCCCGCAGCACTGTGGGGGCGACTGCGAGGAGGGCTGCGTCTGCCCCCAGGGCTCCTTCTACAACCACCGGACACACACCTGTGTGCACAGGTAAGACCATCAGGTCTTAGTCTGCTCAGTTCTCCAGAATGAGCTGTTTTATCAGAACAATTATTCACTTAAAACAAGCTCCAATATCTTGCTGAAAAGTTATTTGTAAGTTAGTTTTATATAATATATGTGCGCCAGAAACTAAACCAAAAATACTTGTAAATATTTTGTGTTTTTGCTGAATTGTTACTTGTAAGTCAGTTTTGTTTTATTTCAAGTGTACTATGATATTTCTAAATAAAATGTTATTATTTCTCAGTTTTATATCTAAATAAAAGTGAGAAAAAAACGTAAAATTCGGTGTTTTTCTGCATATTCCATCTGCATTAGAAACTAGACATAAAAAATACTTGGTAAGAGTTTGTGTTTTTGCAGTGTATTTCTCCAGTTTTAGTTTTTCCTTCAGTTCCTGCAGTCTTTACAGTTACCTGTCCGTCTAATTTATTTGGTGTGAGTTAGTTTTTTTGTTGTTTAACTTGGTTTATATGCCTTTCTGATGTGTTTTGCTGGAAATCGTTTGGGTGTGGACTGAGGAGCTTGCTGCCTTCGTGTTGGCTGCTGGAGCAGCTCCAGCGTTTTCCTCGCAGACGGCTGCTGAGCTGGAAGCTCTCCACCAAACAAACCCTCTCAAAGTGATATTTGTATCTGCTCTGGATCTGGGGTCAGCCCTTAAGTGGAAAGCCTTGTCGAGCTCGAGGACCCCCATAATTGCGCTCTGCCTTTCAGCGTGCTCCGCCCTGGAAGACTCGCAGCCTAATTCCTCTTAAATGTCCCGGGTTTTTACATCCCACTGCAGCGCGGTGCCTTACTTAGCATGTGATAGAGTTACACCTAGGAATCCACCCTGAAACCCCCTTTTCATTCCCGCTCGGGCCGGGAAGACACAGATATCTGATAACCAGTGAGAAAGAGTTTGTAGGCTGATTTGACTTTAAACTGGATGCAGTTTAACGTAATGTATGGTTTCTGTACATTTTTATTTTTATTAGTCTGTTTTTTAAGGAGGTTTTCTCATTGAATCAAACATTTCCTAAACCTGAGCCCTATTCTCTTACAGTTAATGGTTTGTTTAGGGAAACACAAAGCTCACTGTATCAGCTCTTCACACGTTTAGGTGGATTCATCATGTTTGGAGCTACGTAGCAAATTTTTTCTACACAATTCTTGTTTTATTACGGCATTAGGGCCATACTAAGAGCAAATAAAAAAACAAAACAGTAAAATTAAGAGAATAAAGTCATAATATTAAGAGAATAACGTACAAGAATAAAGTCAACATTATATAAGAATAAATTTATAATATTTCAATTACGAGGATAAAGAATGAAGAATAAATATATCTGTTCTTGTAATTATTTAAAAAATGCTTGGCCCCAGTACTCCGTTGTTTTTTCTTGTATTATTATATTTATTTTGTTCTATTTCCCAGAATTGGATTGAAGTTACAAATTTCTGCAAGTTGGTTTTATTACTTTCTTTATTTTGCCACTGCAAAAAATGCTAAATCTTACCATGTATTTTTAGTCTATAGTAATATTTAATAATATTTTATTACACTTGAAATAAGACGAAACTAATTTAAAAGTAACTTTTCAGCAAGATATAAGAGTTTGTTTTAAGTAAATAATTCCTCAGTATTAATAAAAAATGCAGTTTCCTCTGGAACTAATACATTTTAATCAATACTAAGTAATTATTGATTTAAAACAAACTTACATTTTGCTGAAAAGTTTCTTGTAAGTTAGTTTTGTTTTATTTTAAGTGAACTAAGATATTTGCACTAAAAATTATAAAAAGATACTCTGTAGGATTTGGTGTTTTTTGCAGTGGAGAAGCAAAAAACACCAAATTGTGTTATATTTTTATCATGTAAATCATTTTGATCTTTATTCTTGATTTGATGTTAAACTAGAATTTAATTAGAATATATGTAACTGAATCTGATTCTGTCTGAACAACTGGAGTGTTTTAATTGGACCTGTTAGTTTAGTAAAGTGCATTGGGAGAACCTTAGTGGTGAATTTGAGTGACATACCTGAACTGGCGCACACTGAGGTGAAGTAATGACCTTTTATTTCATGTTTTTAATGTTTTTGTTGTCGTACCGTCCTCCTGTTTCTCCTCAGGTCCGAGTGTCCCTGCAGTTTCCTCGGAGCCGACTACGAACCCGGAGACGTGATCTTGACATCAGCAGGTGTTCAGTAAGATCTTCTCCAAAGTTTCTTTCTCACAAGATGCTTCAGGTTTCCAGGTTTTTATTGTCTTCAGTCAAACCACAAAATGAGAATAATCCTGGTTTAAAACAATCTGGAAAGGATTAAGATTGAGAGAATTAAACAGAATAAAAACATAACAATGATTTCCAGGTTCAGTAAATTTAAATTTTGATGTTTTAGTGTTTTTATGGGAGATTTTTCTGAATGTTGCTGAAGAGCCACTCAGAGATAGAAGGAGAAACATTGCAGAAGCTGTCGAACTTTTAGCATTTCAGCATTTCATACTATTGCCTTTGGCCAACAATATGGTTGTATGCTAGCATTATGCTATCATTTCATTATGCTAGCATAATGCTATCATTTCATTATGCTATCATAATGGTAGCATAATGCTATCATTATGCTATCAGCATAAAGATAGCATTATGCTATCTGCGTAATGCTATCAGCATAATGCTATCATAATGGTAGCATAATGCTATAATTTCATTATGCTAGCATACAGCCATGTTTCTGCCCACATTCATTCTTCTTTAAAATGTGTTAATGTTTGAATGTTTGAATGTGTAACATACCCTGATGTTCCCCTACAGACTGTGTCTTAATGGTAAACTGGTTCCCCAGACTGGAGAAACTGGTAAGATGATTCCCTGACTCAGTTTTTAGTGCTTTGGATGTTTTGGCTGAAATTTTTCTGACTTTCTGCAGACAGGCTTTGCCCACCGGGTCAGCTCCACCTGAACTGCTCAGATGGGGAGAACAGCCAATCAGCAGGAAGGGGCGTGGCCTGTGAGCGCACCTGTGAGTCCTACCTGCTGAACATCACCTGCTCTGCGCATGAGCCCTGCGTCGCTGGCTGTGCCTGTCCGCCTGGGTGAGCAGCAGCTTGATTTATTATGAATGGAAGCTCATGAAAATAATCAAACTCCAAACTGGACCAGTCTGGAGTCTGGTTCTGCATAACCAGAACCAAACATGGAGAAGCTGCATTCAGCTTCTATGCGCCACACATCTGGAACAAACTAACAGTAAACTGCAAAACTGCCGAAACACTGATTCATTTAAATCGAGACTAAAAGCCCACCTGGTTAGAGCTGATGTTGATTAATAATAAAAGAAACATTGACCAACACATGATGTACATTAATGATTTTTATGATAGTTCTCATCAAATGGTGCTTATATGACTTTTTATTTTTGTGTTTTTATGATGTAAAGCACTTCTTCCTCTCTCTTCTTCCTGAAATTTGCTGTACAAATAAAATTGATTGATTTAAATAAACTTGGCTCTATTTAAAAAGTAAATCGTCCTAAATCTTACTGTTTGTGCCACATATGGTGTTGGTTAGGATTCTCTGATTCATCCGTTGGAGACAGAAAAGTCTTTAAAGCTGGTTGATGATGCAGACAGACAACCTTAGGTCTGTTTCAGTTCAATCCCTGTAATCCCTCCTGGTTTTTTTAGATGCATCTGTTAATTTTGAACCTGGATAAGTGGTTTAGGTTTTCAGGTTCATTTGAAACACAGCAAGATGCTGTGAAAAGGTCAGAGATGTGCGGAGATGCCTCATCTAAGACGTGTAAAGCTGACTGGCGTTTCTGTTCGACACATTAAACAAGATGACCTTTACGGTGACATCAGACTCTGGACCCGATGGTCAGGCCTTGATAAGAGCAGTTAATAACTCCCTGAAACCTGAGAGGGGACACATTTAGGGGTAAATATGGCCACAAAGACGCTTCATTGATGGTCAGCGATGATTCAACTCTAATAAAGAGACTAAAGGTTGTGAGGCTCCATCAACCTGAATCACAGTTTTGGTTTCTGCTTTGACGCTAAAGGTGACCTATTATGATTCTTCCAACAGGTGACAATGGGTCTGAGTGCGAAAGAGAACATGTTTATTACGTTGTTGTACAAAATGATTCTTAGATAGTGAGATTCTAGTTTGGTTCTGCAGAATCAGCTGTTTTTGGGCCTCTATCACTTTAAATGTAAGAAGCTGCTGCTGGCCACGCCTCCAAAACTCAACATTTACACTCACATGTTAATATGGCTGCAAACAGATGCACAATTATACCACCGTACATACTTGAAAAGCAGAAGTAGAGCCTCCTGCACAATCAACACGAATGCATCAAGTGGTTTCTGACTGTTAAGTCAACAACAAAACACTTGTCTTTTCCAGCAGCCATTGTACAGAGCTTACAGCAGTAAAACCAGCTGACTATATCTTAACTAAGATTTTCAAAGCTCCTATATCTTGCTGAAACGTTACTTGTAAGTTAGCTTGTCTTATTTCAAGCGTTCTGAGATGTTAGTACTAGAAACTGGACATAAATACTTTGTAAGACTTTGTGTTTTTACAATGAAACCAAAAAAGAAGGAGCTCAGTTGAAGCTTTTAAACTGTTATTCACAGCCGTTTCATAAAAACTCTGTTTGGAGAAGAGCTAAGGAAACTTTCAAGCATCATGCTGTGGGACTGTTTATCTGGTCCAGCTTCACCTCAGATCTACAGCTGTGGTGCTGATAATTGGACAAAGCTGCTTTTTCCAAGAGGACACTGACCCTGAACTCTGGATGAAATGTCACCTGACCTTGCATTGTGTTTAAAAGCTGGGTTAGTTACAGGAAACCAACAGAGTTGTTGGTTTTTATGTCAGTCTGAACAGAGGTTTGCGTTGGGTTCCTCTCAGACAAAGTGGATCTGCTGAAAACGCTGATTTGTGCTGAGTTTGGCGCTATCTGCTTAGCTAAGGGACTGAAATAGACCAACACAAAGCAAGGCTTTAGTTTAAAGAATTAAAAAACAAAGATAAAAATTGAAAAGCAACCTCAACTCGTCTGTGTGGTATTTATCTGCAGCAGGACTTTGAAACCTCTAATGGGAAATAATTAGCAGCCGTGTTGACTGAGGACCCCATTGTGTTTTCTTCGTTCACAAAGGAACACTTTGTTTATGATCAAAATGTCGACCATTCATTCCCTCGTTCTGTGTCAGCTGACCTCATATAAACCTTTTAGGTCCAAAACAGAAGCCTGCGGTTTCCTGGAATTTGGTATCAGTTTCAGTTTATATGTACACATCATGCTGGGCAAAAGTCTTAAATCCCCCCGACTTTTTCTAGACTTTTCCACCAGTTTTGGTCAATAGTTCTCCAAACTACCTGATAGTCTTCAAAAGTTTCTCCACTGGCTTCACCTTCTTTAAGTCAGGATTTTTGATTTAGTCCTTAAACCTGATCATTTTAGGAACAATGTTTCTCTCAGTAATCCAGGCATTTCTAGACTCCTTGTTGCGAGACCATGACAGCAGATTGTGCAGCGTCTGCTTAAAAGTGAGGAAAATGATCGAAGAGCAGGTGTGTGATTGCAAACAAATACAATTACCACCAGATAAACATTATCTGTAAGTAATTAATGCTAAAAACTGGTAAAAATCCAGGAAAGACCTAAGGGATGCAAACCTTCCCAAAGGAGACGGTAGATGCTTTAATGCCAAGGAACAACCAGCAAACAGAAAACAATAAAACAGTAATGAACAGTGATTATTAAATTAAAACGTCTTCGATTAAACATTATTTTTGCTTGTTAAATATGTCAAAGGAATTAGAAGAAATATTTAAACATAATATTATTGTATTATTGTATTGAATGGATTTTTTCCAAATACTTTTTTACTCTTACTTGAGTAATTTCTTCGATGGCTGCTTTTTATTTTTACTTAAATAAAAATATGTTGAAGTAGTTTTGAACACAGTTTTTGGAAACGGTGATACACGGTGGTGACTGAGTCATGCTGTGGGCTTTTCAGGAGATAATTACAATCCGGGAAGAAAACCCATTAGAATCAGCTGGAGACTTGAGACCAATTGAGAATCTGTGGTTCCGACTAGAGATGCAAATATTTCATTTCTAATTAAATGTACAAATCTTTGCTTTGATTTTGTGATAACAAATTAGACGCGGTAACTTCTTACCCCTGTTGAGATCAAGTTTGCGCTTTTACATTGTCCCATGAAATTAAATTCACCCCGACCGGCTGGAGCTGTGAGGATTTATGGGTGACATGTTGGTAGGTCGGCAGGATAAGTGATTGCAGAATCTTTGATCAGAGTAATCAATACGGCCGCTTGGCGCGCAGATAGAGGAAGCTGTTAGCGGCGTTTTATCTGTCGTGTAACTCTACTCAGATGAACCTCGGGTTTATGGCGGCACCATTCAGAGTGTCACGTCATTGTCTGCTGCCTCGCCAGTGGATGTAGTTCAGCTCTGCATATTACAAGATACTTATCAGCCTGGTGCTGCAGAGTGGAGGAGAGCAAATGGAGGCATCCAGACAAAGACTGGTTTTCTCTCTCTATCTCTGAGAATCCTAATTGTCTGGATTTCTCATGTAGCGAACGAGTGTTATTCCTTTTCATTCACAGCTGCCCACCCTTCAAGCTGTCTTTCATTTGCTGGAATGTTCCTGCAGTGGAAGCCAACATCTGTCAGTGAACTCACAAATGAGTCCAAGCTAGAGGCAAACTCAGACTTAAGATGACAGGAAGTCGGTAGCCTGCCTTTACCAAGCATTTCTTCAGCATTAAGTTATTGGATTCAGTTTTTTAGCCATTACCTTCCAACAATTTGGTTAAAGACCTTTTATTGCTCTCCTCTTTTCGAGATTGTGTTGCAGAGATTTCCCGTCCATGAAAGAAAGCCTTCTGGTAGTGGATGCCAGCTCATTTACGGAGGATGCCAAGGAGTTCCCTGGCTAGTGTCCTGACCGTTGTCTGCTTCAAGTTCACATGGACCTTTATGGAGTGAAGTTCAGTATTTGGGGTCCCTTAGAGAAAGTGGCTCTTATCCCAGCTCTGAACCGTTTTAGCACATTCTGGAAAACACGTCTTGAAGATGGCAGTAGAAAAAAAGCAAAGCCTCAGACCTTCCAAAACCAGCCAGCCTTCTCCACATAAACACCCCTTGAAGTCCAGCCCATAACACCACTAACAGGATTGGTGACCAGGGAGATCTCTGCCAGAGTCCAAGAGGAACCAGGAACAAACTCCAGAAGATTTATTTACTGATCTAATCCTTGGTGGTAATTTAGGACCTTCCTATGAAGGGTCATTCATTCCAGCGGGAATAAAGGCACAGACTTTATTCCAGTTAGAATTGGACTCAGTGTTGCCCTTTTTTGGCCATTTTATACAGAATATCTTGTTTGGGAGAACCAGCCTCTACTGCTTCGGTTTGCAGATGATGTGGTTCTGTTTGTGTCACTTTACTTGGAAGGACTGAAGCTGTTTAAAGCCAAAAGAAACAACCAGGATGAAGGTTGGAACCAGCAGGTGAAGTGCTGGGAATGAGCTACTGTCATTCAGAGAAGGAGAGATTTATAGGGTGGATAGAGGGATGGATGTCTGAGAGGCAAAGACATTCCTCACCATGAGCTGTGGTGATGGAAAGAATGGGATTATAAGTACTAAGATTCGTCCTTAGGAACAGGGTCGATGCCTAGCATATCCCAAATGAGTGCAGAATGGTATCATCACTCTGCCATGTTTCAAAGAGTCACTGTAGGAGGTTTTTGGAGATTTTCCATTTGCGGTAGAAGAGACTGGTCCAGATCCTGCTGTCAATAGAGAGACTTTAACTTGTGGCTCTCTTTGGGGGAGCACTTAGTTTCTTGGTTGAGCTGGATGAGGTATTTCTGGTAAAGGAAGTCCAAAAGTACTCGTTTAACTTGATGTTCCTGTTATCCAGTGCTACAGGTGACTGAACAGACAGAACAGATTTTGTAACTTTTAACATTTTTTAACACAAAAACACGGTGGGAACCCTGCCTACGTCACCTGACATACACAATCTCTCAGTTGCACCTTGAGCATAATTTCTGTTTGATTTGTTTTAAAACAGGAAGTCCTGACCTCATATTTCCCCTCCCCAGGTTACTGAAACATGGGGATGAGTGCTTTGAGCCTGATGCCTGCCCCTGTTTGTGGAAAGGGAAAGAATATTTCCCTGGCGACCGAGTTTCCTCCCCCTGCTACCAGTGGTACGTTCACACGTTTGAAGTATATGACAAGATTATCTCAAAGTTTCTTATCAAAAAGTTAAGAATTACCTCAGAATGAAGACAAATCTCCAACAATGTTCTACTGCAACGTTTAGCCTGACACCACAGAGTTGTGAGGTTGT
Source organism: Poecilia formosa (assembly GCF_000485575.1). Taxonomy (NCBI): domain Eukaryota; kingdom Metazoa; phylum Chordata; class Actinopteri; order Cyprinodontiformes; family Poeciliidae; genus Poecilia; species Poecilia formosa. The sequence goes on from NW_006800038.1 coordinate 1,568,862, forward strand.
TAGAGGAGCAAAAGTTGCCATCTGATATGTGTAATTCTCTGTTATCAGGAGGCAGAGAATAGGGCTTGGAAACAGAGCAGGCCCTTGTACATGTCTCTGATTCCATCTGCTTCAAACCGACCCTGGCTGGTGAAAGAAACCTCCCAGTGATCTCTGTTATTCTCCCGTCCTTCTCCTTCAAGTTACAGCCAGGGAAGATGATGTAGATGACAGCTTAATGGCACAATTGGCCAATTTACCAGCACTTTTCTGCCTTTGGTAAACCAAAGGCTCTTCACAAATGGAGACGGTTAGAGGTGAAAAGCGGTTCCTGCAGTAAGTGGGAACAAGTTGACGCTAAACCACTGAAGCTTTTCTTTCCTTGTAGCGTTTGCCAACACGGGATGTTCCAGTGTGTGTTTCGTCCGTGTCCGTCCATGTGCACGACTTACGGTGACCGCCACTACAGGACGTTCGACGGACTGCTGTTTGACTACGTCGGGGCCTGCAAGGTCTATCTTGTTAAGGTACCTAATCATTTCTACATCTGTTTAAAGGTAAACTTTTCTGCTTCCATAAACAGGTTAGGATAGGTCTATAGGCAAAACAAAACATGTTCATTACATTCTTTACACAATCAGAATGCAGCAACTGATTTCTGGATGGTAAGTCAGCAACAAAACACTTGTGTTTTCCAGCATCCATTGTACAGCATATAAAACGGTAAAACCAGCTGACCAAACGTGCTGGAGCTTAGCTGGGGTTGCTAGGTAACGGGCTGGGCTTTGCTGGTGTTGCTAGGTAATGGGCTGGGGTTGCTAGGTAACGGGCTTTGCTGGGGTTGCTAGGTAACGGGCTGCGCTTTTCTAGGGTTGCTAGGTAACGGGCTGCGCTTTTCTAGGGTTGCTAGGTAACGGGCTGGGTTTTGCTGGGGTTGCTAGGTAATGGGCTTTGCTGGGGTTGCTAGGTAACGGCGCAGTGCCTGACGATTTGTGACGTTACATTTTGAAACAGCTAACACCAAAAAACATTAACTTATTGCCTAAAATTGTCTGTATGTTTTTTTAAGTGCTTAGGTTGTTTATAGCAGCAGTAGAAACTCAATTTGAAGTACAAGAACATGCAAAATGTGAATTTAGCATAATACTTCCTCTTTAAATGTAGAGGTTTGTAACTGATTTTTGCACCACAGCAGCTGAATTGAAACAGATGCTGCCATTTTGGTTCCCAGTCTGCTGGACTCTGAGGGTGAACTGGTTCCCAGTCTGCTGGAGGGGGGAACACAGTTTACGTTTGTGTCCTGTCATCCACAGAGCAGCGCTGATGTGATGCTGAGCGTTTTGGTGGAGAACGTCGACTGCTTCGACAGTGGAATCATCTGCAGGAAGTCCCTTCTGATCAACATCCGCGGATCCTTCATATCTTTCGACGACGATTCTGGAAAACCAGTAAGCGCCATCTTTGTGTTTTAAACGTTTCCTGTATGAATCAAGAAGGTAACTGGAACCCAAATCCCATGCAGAATCCGTCTAGTGTGATCGACAGGAAGCAGCAGATGTTCATCTGGCCAGCTGGATATTTCACAATAATTCACTTCCCAGAAGAAGACGTGACGGTGCTGTGGGACCGGAAGACAACGGTTCACGTCCAGGTTGGCCCCCGCTGGCAGGTAGGACTCTGTTTTTACTCTGCTCATCATGCATGACGATGAGTGGTCAGAGCAAAGTGAGATAACGCAACGTGTCCAGGGGAAACTCAGCGGCCTGTGTGGGAACTTTGACCTGAAGACGATCAACGAAATGCGGACGCCTGACAACATCGACTTGCCGACGCCGCAGGAGTTTGGAAACAGCTGGACGGCCATGGAGGTGAGTGGAGCGTCCTGCAAATAATTTATATTTCACTGTAGAGAAAAATAAAACTGGTCATTTCATCTCTTCTAGCTGCATGTTTTAACAATTAACTGCAACATTTCATTTAAGATAAAACTGTGTGAGTATTTCCTACAATGGAGTATTAGGGCCATACTGAAAAAATAAATACATAAATAAAATGATCAGAATAAATTAATACAAAAAACGTCACATAAGAGTAAAAGCCAAATATTAAGGCTTTATTCTCTTATGAATGTATCCTCATATTATTATGGCTTTATTTTTGTATTATTACAACTTTATTCTCATAATAAAGTTGTAATAATATGAGAATAAAGTCATAGTATTATGAGAGTAAAGTTGTAATATTATGACTTTATTCTGATACTACAAGTTTTTTCCATAAGACTTTATTCTTGTAATATTGTGATACTTTGTCTTAATTTTCCTATAATAAATCTATAAGGCTTGAATTTTCTGTGTGTGTTTGTGTGTTCAGTGTGTGAACAGTCCAGACGTCAGACATCCTTGCAGCCTCAGTCCTCTCAGGGAGCCCTTTGCAAAGCATCAGTGTGGCGTCCTGCTCAGTGAAGTCTTCCAGACCTGCCACCCGGTGGTGAGGAGTGGCGCTACAACAGATCTCTGTTTTACTCATTTATCTTCCTGTATGCAACCAGGTTCAAACCCAATTAAGATCAAGTTCTCCTTGTATGACAGGGTTTTAGGATCATTGTAGGCAGAAAAAAGAGTGCATTTTTTACCAGGCAACTCTTATTCAACTTCAAGGTTAATCTCAGAAATTTTCTAGAAAAAACTTGAACATTTCTGGGCGCCAAAAGTGAAAAATGTGCAAGAAAACACACAAACATTTCTGAGTTTTAAAAGGCAAAATTTTTCAATTTTTAACTTTCTTCTGAGTTTTTTTCAAGTAAATTTTCAACTTTTCGAACTAAGAAATTTAGAACTTAATCTCAAATTTTCTGGGATTTTTTTGTTTCATTTTTTTCTTTTTTGAATTCGGAATTTTCTTGGAAAATTTTTGGAATTTTTTGGATTTATTTTCAATTTTTCGGTTTTTTAACCCCGGCATTTTTTTTTTTTTTTTTTTAAATTTTCTGGGTTTATTTTCAAATTTTCATTTTTTTTTTTCAATTTTTTTTAACTTTTCAAACTAAGAAAGTTCCCATTTTTTATAGAAAATTTCAGAGATAAGTCTCAAAATTTATCTGTTTTTTGGCGACAATTTACTTTTTTCTGTCTACAACGGCACTAATACGATGATCATTGCTTAAATAAGATTTTACTATTCTGAGTAACTAAATCTTGTTTTATTAAAGCCATAATAAAATTAAACCCGTGAAATGTTTCACTTTGTGTGTAATGAATCTATACAACATGAAAGTTTTAAAAATATTCCAAATAATTGACATGAAAATAAAAAAAAGGATTTTTCACTCCCTGAAGCCTGTTATGTGTGCTCAGGTGGATGTCACCTGGTTCTACATGAACTGCCTCGCTGACACATGCGCCTGCAGCCGCGGCGGCGACTGTGAGTGTTTCTGCACCAGCGTGGCAGCGTACGCAGGGCGCTGCTGCCATGAGGGCGTTCCTGTCGACTGGCGCTCGCCGTCTCTCTGCCGTAAGGAAAAACCTCCCAGATTGGTCGTTTCTTTGTTTTACCCAACAGATGTCTGATGTCATTTCTTTTTTCTAAGCAGCCAGAGTTTTTTTTCCTGAAGTTCTTTCAAGGATTTTCTCCAGTTTTGTTCCTTAAATTTGACATTTGAATCTGATCCATAACATAATAATTCCTGATGAGCCTCAATTGAAATTTTTAATTGAGTTCATTTCATGGTAATTGCATTTTAATTGAAAACCACATATGGACAAAATAAGTAACATTTTCAATTCAAAAACCTTATTTGCTGCCAAATTATTCGATAGATAGATATACTTACGGTGGTGTATTAGGGCAATTATAGATGGGGGGAAATAGGAGTAAATTTTCAAGACAAAAAACAGAAATTCTGGGATTAATCTAAAAATCTTTCAAGGGAAAAAATTGGAAATTTCTGAGATTAATCTTGGAATTTTCTCACAAATTAACTTCTTTTTTGTAGGACGTTGGCCCTAATGCACAATCGTTGTACAATTAACAACAATATGACATATTGCAAGATTATTATAAGACGTTTTTTTAATCCCGTTTCTTTTTCTTTTCTGCAGCATATGACTGTGAATTCTACAACAAAGGTAAAAAAAAAAACTTTCCTTCATATGCTGACTTTATCTTTATTACTTCGTCAGTTTTGTTTTCCTAAAAACTAATTCCCATAATAAAACAGAAACCTGAGCTAATTTCTCTTTACTTTTTTCATGCTGTCTGAACTGAGGAATAGTTGTTTTCATGTTTCCCCAGTTTTTGATAAAGAGTTTTGTTGATGTTTTGATTTATTTATCTGAAGGAAGACGACTTTGAGCTATGAAAGACATTTTCATGTTTCTGAACAAAAATAAGTGAAGCTGCAAATAAGTGAAGCTGCAAACTCTTAGAGACTACGGAAACACAATAATGCATAAAATAGTCAAAAACCTCTGTGGATTTCAGACATGTTGGGTTTCTTGTAAAATTGGTGCCTCCTCCCTGCAGTTCTGGGTAAAGGTCCGCTCAGGCTCTGGACCTTCTGGGATCAGACGTCTCTGCTGGCAGCCAGCTGGTCCAACGGCTTCGTGTTCCTGCAGCGGGTCAACACCAGCGCCGACGCCGCTCCTGGGATCCTCTCAGAGTTCATGATGACGCCGGGCCTCAGCAGAGCTCGGCCACACGGTGGGTTCATATTTGTTTAGATTTAGAATCTCTAAATCAGGGAGGTCCAAAGTGTGGCCCAAGGGCCAGTTGTGGCCCTTTGATTAATTTTGTGTGGCCCCCAACCAGAATTCAAGGATAGCAAAGATTTGGCCATCTGAGACTTTTTGTCATTTTTTCAGGACGGGAATTTTCCATGTTAAGTTTATATCTTCTTAAACGGAAAATGTTAAGTATAACACCAATTTTCTTTTGGTAGGCTTTTTATTTCATAAGTTGTTTCTGCTCAAAAACACACTAAATACAGCAAAGATTGTAGAAGAAAATTCTAATTTTTGGTTCTAGGAATAAACTAAAAACATTTAAAGACTTAAAAAAAGGAAAATAATAAACCCAAAAGGTTAAATAATGTTAAAGATTAAGGCAAATGTAAAATATTACATGTTTTATTTATTGTCATGTAGGTAAAAGTCACATTTTTGCTATTTTAATTGAAGGAAAAGAAGAAAATCTTAGCTGTTTTTTCCTTTTTATTGTTAAAAAAGGTACAACAAATATATAAAAAACAGTATACCATGTAAAAGTATTAATAACATCAGCCAGGGGTTATTACAACACCATTTACATAAATTGAAGTCACAAAACAAAGAATCTTTCTGTTGAATTTACATTTGTGAATAAAAAACGAGTCTCGGTTGGTAAGAACTGTTATTTGTTTGTTACGACTTTGCTTGTTTATGATGCTCTGCTCGCATGTCAACAGCTATTGTTATTTTTATTTAATTAAAAATGATTAAACACAACAGATAAATACAACTGATAGAAATGAGTGGATAATGATTTTTATTTCTGCCAAAGCAACTCAGGTCTATTTCTCTTTTACTGTGCTTCTAAATTATAAATAGCCCTAAAATGTTAATTCACACAACATTTATAGTAAATTAAAAAGTTATTTTTTGATTTCCATGTGTTTGACATCACTGGGAAGATTAAAATCCACTCTTTCAGAATAGGCCAGTAACTCAAAACGCCCCAAGTAGACTTGTTAATTTATATTGTTGAGGCCATTCACAAAGAAAACAACAAAGAGTGAGTTAAGAGACTAATATTGTCATTTCAGGTTGTACATATTAAGATGCTACGTAGAATAAACTCCATTGAAAAGCCCATTTTTCTATGCTAAAAACCCTGAGTCTGTTTGTAAACTGTTAAACTTCTCTGTGAATCAGATTCGGTGTGCAGCCGTTTGACAGCCAGCCAGGCTTCACTCCTGCCATTTCCTTTGCTGTTGATCTGAGCTCTCCTGTGAAAACACCGACGAAGGCGATGGACTCATTGTAAAAGGGTTCAGAGATCAGATTGGCAAACACTCATATAGCAACTCAAGCTGCAGGCTTGACAGCCGGCCAAACCTGCAACAAGCTGCTCCAGCTCCTGCTGGTTCCTTCAAACACTCATTTCAACCAGTTTGACGCTTATATATTTATGTTTGTTCAACGCTGATTACCTTAAAATAACTTTCACAAATTTCAGTGTTCAGGATTACTTTTGTTTTTGTTTATGTCATTTGAATTGGAGGAGTATATTTTTAAATTAGAGTAAGTTGCTCTATTACTTAAAAACCATAACAATCTCTTAAAATATAACTGATATTACACATTTTAAAGGAGCTGCACTGCAAAAACACAAAATCTTACTTGGTCTAGTTTCTAGTGTAAATATCTTACTTCACTTGAAATAAGAAAAAAACTAACTTTCAAGTAACTTTTCAGCAAGAAATAGGAGATTGTTTTAAGTAATTCCTTAAATTTTTTTTTTTTTATAAAAAAAAAACAGTTCCATTAGCAGAGTTTTTAAATTATATATTTTTTCCCATGTTATATGTGAAAACATTCTGCCAATGGAAGTAGTACTTTTTCCCACCAATATTAAAGATTTATTTACGTAAAACAAGCTGCTGTATCTGGCGAAAAAGTTATTATTTTTTTTCTAATTTCATGTGTGCTAAGATATTTGTACTAGAAATTAGGCAAAAATACTCTAAGACTTTGTGTTTGTGGGGTGTGTACAGTGCCTACAGTGGTTAAAACCAGCTGACCGAATTACACATTTGAATTCCATTTGGGTTGCTAGGTAACAGGGCTGGGGTTGCTAGGTAACGGGGCACTGCCCCTGGAATTGGGAGGTTTTTGAAACAGCTCCTTTTCCAGGCATTAACAAACATTAGCTTATTGCCAAAAAACAGGTAGGTGTTTTTTTTTTTTTAAGTGCTTTGAAGTCATATTTTCTGTTTTTGCAGTGTAGGCGGTGTCCAAAACCATTAGAAACAAAAGCGGTGAATAGTTATTTTTTCCTCTCCACAGATGCATCGCGGGTTTCCTTTGAAGCCGTCGACAGACCGAACTACTTCCTGCACGCGAGCGCCAGCGGCCAGGTGAGGCTGGCCAAGTGGGAGGGAAGTGATGCATTCTGGGACGGAGCCACCTTCGTCCTCCACAGGAACACCTGGATCTCGGGCTACGACTCGCTGGAGTCGCACGCCAAACCCGGCTTCTTCCTGCACGCCACGCCACCACGCCTCCACCTGCTCAAGTTCAGACACAGCTACGGTTTCCGCAAGGCGTCGCTGTTCAGACTGACGGGTCAGAGTCACAAAAAGAATCACAACACAGCAGAGTTTTCACACGATTCAAACATAAAACAAACACACCACAGAAATAACCAGTTTAGTAGCAACTAGTTACATTTACTCAGTAAGTTTTTTTTTTTTGAAAAAGTTTACCTGTAGGAGTATTTGTACTATGCTGTAGTTTTTACTTTTCCTTCAGTAAAAATATGCTGAAGTAGCAAACAAAGAGCCACTTTTTGTGTTGCTAATGTAATATTTTACACCTAAAGCTGGAGAAAAAATACATTTGGTCGTCACTTTAAAACTACTTTAATTGTGTATAAAAACTGGGGTAATAAGATAGAAGATGGTAATTCCGACTAAAAAGAGTAAAAATTATTCACTTCCTGTTAAATTCATGAGTTATTCTAAACGCATATCTCCTATTTAACACCTGATAGATTCCAGAAATATGAATTTAGACACAGGAGTGTTTCATTCACTGTTTAATAATTATTATATTCATTTAGCATAAATTCAGCCTGAGTTTGGATTTTACTTTAACATATTATGACCAAATAATATTTTAAGACTTCGTTACACAATTTCTCATCACAATCCGCTGTTCTGATTATAAGGAAATATGTAATATTTTATATTAATTGAATCAAATTTTATTTTATGTCAACATTTTCTTGTGTGTGTGTGTGTGTGTGTTTTTTTTGTTTTTTTCCAGAAACGTTTCCCTTCTTCGCTAGTTTCACTAACCTGAGGATCAAATCATCTTAATAAATTTGCTGGTAGCCAATCAGAAAATTAGCATCAGAAATAACATTTAAATAAGTTATTTTAATTTTTGTTTTATTTTAAAATATGATTGAATAACGGAAAACAAAAAATTATGATGAAAAATTTAAGATAAAAAAATGATGGGTTTCAATTTATTTTTAATTTTGCATCTTTTTTTAATTTCCTTCCTTCTTTCTTAGGCCTTCACAGCGCCACCTGGTGGCCATGTTAATGAGAGGAAGTAATCTTTAGTGGTAATTTATTTATTTAAGTGTGTCTTTTGCTCAGGCCCTAGCCCAGACACCCCTCCGGGTCCTCGCTGCCAGTGGAGGTACGACTCCTGCATCAGCCCCTGCTTCAGGACCTGCAGCGACCCCTCCGCCGACTCCTGCGTCACCATCCCACAGTCAGACCTTTGACCTTCACCTGTTTCTGACACGATGTGAAACGATCAGTTTAATGGGAGCCGACATGTTGAGGCTTTTATTTTGTGAATGTGTTTCCTGTGCAGAGTAGAGGGCTGCCTTCCTGTCTGCCCCCAAAACACAGTCCTGGATGAAATCACCCGTCGATGCGTTCATGTTGAAGACTGTAAGTAGCTCAAAGTCTGCTTCACCGACACTCAGTCTGGAGAACAGACGTGGTAGAGCAGGAGAAACTTTACCAGAGTAAGAGTAGCATCACTTCAACATGTTTTTACTCAGTGTTGGTAATTTACTCACTTTTAATTATATTTTTAATTTTGCGTGGCTCGTATTCATTTCAGCCCACGGACAAACGCCAAGATCAAGTCAATCACTTTGAAAATAAATAGCATTAAAAAACCGAATAAGAAAAAAAAGGGGCAGTGATAAAATATTTATGTTTAATATATTTCAGAAAAAATATATTTATTATTCTGTCCAGGGGATTCATGTCAAATCTACCGCATAGGAAGGATAAAAACACTAAAACTAAAATGAAAGATTTTCACAATACTCAATTTTCAGGAAAATTATACATATAGATGAACATTTTGTTTTTGTAATCCTTATTGCCTTTCTGACACTTGTGTTCATGTGATTTCAGGCATTCGGCTCCCAGATTCAGTGGCTCCTGCGTCACCGTCCACAGCAGCTGAACGTTATGATGTCACCACATCGTCCACAGCTCCACACACACCCCACGCCGTGAAAATCCCCACCAGCGCTGCTCCCAGTGCTACTACCGGGAGCAAATACTCCACCTCATTCACAGCTGCCCCTGATGAGCCGGCCCGCCCGGAAACTGTAGTTACATCTGCAACTCCTGAGCCGTCCAGAACTCTGTCTGGGCCAACGGCACCCTCTGCTGTCAGGCCAGAGGAAGTGGAGGCAGCTTCCACAGTCAGAGTAACTGAAACTCCTTCATCAGCTGCAACAAGGTGGATGACCAGGCTGAGCTCATTCAGCCCCACCACGTCCAGAACAACCACTGGTCATTTTGGCTCCTCCTCCACTAAACCGACCGACTCCCAGTACTCCCCGCTCACCACCACTACAGCGTCTGCTGGGGGGCCGGCCACAATCAGAACCTCCACGGTTGGCCCTCCACATAAAGACGCGTCAGAAAGCTCGAGTTCCGCAGTTACTCAAACAACTTTGAGTTCAGTTTCTCCCCGAGTCTCAGAAACATCTGCAGTAAGAGGCAGAACCACTGTCTCCAGTACAGCGACTACCTCCTATAAAGCTGCACCAGTAGAGGGAATGACAACAGCACCGTTTATCCTGCCAGAACTACCAACCACAAGCTCTACAACAGCTTCTCCTGTTTCCACCTCGCCCACTAAAGAAGCAGGAACTGGATATTCGTCAACAGCATCGACAGAACCATTCCAACCAGTCAGCTCTTTCACTACCAGTAAGGCAACACAAACTGGAACCACAGAAAGGACCTTGCACATCATTCCTACTGATCATACAACTTCTTCAACTGTTTCTGTGTCATCCACGACTGTCTACCATGTTAAACCCTCTACAACTCCACCGTCTGCCTTCACTTCAGCTACTACAAGGTGGCAAACATCAACCTTAAAGAAAGTCACAGAATCTTCTGCATCTGAAATCTCTACAGTCTCTACAACAACAGCTTCACCTAAACCTGCTGAGATGACAGGCAGCACCGCTCCTTCTTGGTACATGTCAGCTGCCTATTCGGATAAGACTTCCTGGTCCGCTGCTGCTCCAGTAACGGGGAAAACCACCTCCAGCAAGCTAACTTCAAGACCCCTTGTCGTCCCAGAAACATCCACAATGTCCACAGATGTTCAGTTCACCACAAAACCCTCAACAGGAATCACTACTTTACAACAATCTCCAACCACACAGAGCACCACCCATCCTCTCCACACTGAGCGAACCTCTGAGCCTCGGTATCCCCCTCACTGGGAGGTCACCTCCACTTCCACTACCACCTACCGGCCGCCACTGGAGACAACACCTGGGCTGCCCTCTGAATCTCCTACCATGTCTGCTAAATCTCCTGAAGTTCCTCCTCTTCCAGTAACATCTAGGACAGCATCTACCTCTGCAGCCTCTACCACCACCACAGAAACATCGGCTCCAGAAAGCGGAGCCACAACTACCAGGAAGCTGATTACTCCACCTGTCGCCCTCTTCACCTCCACCACTAGAGGACCGAGACCCTCCAGTCTTCACACCACTCTTAAGCCAATCATAGAGACTTCAAAACCAGTTACGACCAGAGTGTCAACTACAACTACAAGCATGTCTTCTCCGTCCTTGCATTCGCTCCACACAACAACCTCTACAACAGCTCCAGAGGTATCTACGGTCCTGGAGAAGGTCACGACCCGACTGGTGTCCTCTTCAAGAGCCACACCCACCGCTGTGAGGACATCCACCCTTTCAGCAACACCCAGACTTCCTGCAACATCTAGAGTTACTTCCAGAGCCACATCGCCCGCAGTCAGGCCGATCACCGCAAGGGTCACTGTTGCAACAAGACCTTCAGCTACCACTACCACATCAACCGTGGTTGGCTCACCGGCTACTACATCTCCAACCATTGCAACAACAGCAAGCAGGGTTGGTCATGTTGCCACATCGGCAGCAATTTCCCATTTGACCACAACAGCTCCACTGGCTTCACCATCATCTACAGCCGCCTTCACCAGAGAGTCAACCACAACCAAAGAAGCTGAAACAACAACATCTCCGTCCCGACCTGATGTCTTTGTCTCAACCCAGGAGCCTGGTATTCCAGTTCCAACTACAACGCATCAAGAATCCACCACCGCTTTCCAAAACATTTCTACAAGTCCAGGATCGACAACAGCTTCGAGTTCTCCTCGCACAGCGGCTGCACCAACGAGTTCTTCAGTTGAGCGATTAACGTCAATGTCAGAAACTCCTGTAAGGACGTGCACCGTAAGTTTACCAAGGGAGCGTTCACACCAACCCTGTTTAGTCTGCTTTAATCCAAGCAACGATCCTGTCAAAGAAACCTGGAGATGTAGGTTTTACTAACTTAGTGCAGTATGCCACAACAAAGGGAAAAATAACAGAAAAGCCATTGAAGAATAGCTCAAAACCATTCGCTTTCTTCTTCTTTCAATCTCTATGCATAGAATCGTTACCATAGCAACTGACAACAGCATCACTTTATATTTTAGGATTAAACTCCAAAAACCACTCAAACATTTCCCACATGATGGTCGCTCTTTTTTTGTGTTTTTTAACTGAACCTAAAAACACAGAATCCCACGTCAAGGTTGGTCGAAGTCAAGCTAGCATAACTGAGCTACTTCCCTCTCCCGAGATATATTCTTTCTTTATTCAACTTTTTCCTGACCTTATAGTCTTGTTGTGGTGATGTTGACAACTGGTAGCAAAGCACTGGATACCTTTTTCTTTTATAAATATCACGCGTACATTTAAGATTTAGTGGATTATATTCATAACTTAACAGCTAAAACCAATGCTAGTCATCGTAGGCCAGTTTTTTGCCTTCCAGCAGGGAGATGTGGGCGGGATCTTGTGACATTTAGCGCAGGGCATTAATAGAGCACCCCTGCAGTTGAGGAGGGGCATTGCAGTGTGATAGCAAACCACAGCAGCTGAAAATGTAACAAATGTTGCAACAGTGGTCTCCAATTGAACCGAGTCTATCAGACTATCATTTGTGGAAACAACCTCAGACTTATGAGTCTCCTGTTCATATTTCAGACAAAAGGTTATGGAAGAATAACTCTGTTCACTGGTTTTCCTGTTTACAAGCATCTCTCCAATTTTTTAAAATGTTTTCAGCCTCCGTATGCCGAGATAGTCGACGAATGCACAAAGTACATCTGTGTCAACAACCAGCTGATCCTGTTCAACAAATCCCAGAGCTGCCCCTTCACAGCTGAGCCTCCAAACTGCGGCCTGCTTGGCTTTGCTGTTCTGGTCAACGGAGACAAGTGCTGCCCGAAATGGGATTGTCCATGTGAGGAAACAGAATTATCCAGAGGTTTTAATCATTTCTTATTCAGTAGTGTGCTTCAGGAGGAGTTCCCCTCATATTTTATTGTTTTATGTCGTAGGTCGCTGCTCGATGTTCCCCGATCTGAATGTGATCACTTTTGATGGGGACAGCTTTGCCATTTTCAAAGCTGCCTCGTACATCGTTGCCCAGCTTCCCAACGAGACCCTGAGTGTCCTGATTCAGGAATGTCCGGCGGACTCTGATCGACCGGTGAGCGCCGTCACAAATCCACCGTCAGGCAGCAGGTGTTGATGCTCAGTTCTGACTTTTTGGCTGGAATCCGGTTGATTGTTCATACTACTATAATTAGACTCAACAATCTGATCTCTGCATGAACAATTTATGACCCCAAAGCAAAGAAGAAGAACGTTGATGTCGCACAGCAGCAGTAATAATGGACGCTGCTTTTTTACACTGCAAAACAAAACCTTAGCAAGAGATTCTTCTAATTTACAGCCCAAATATCTTAGCAAACCTGAAGTAAGACAAAACTAACTTACTACGTAGCTTTTCTTAATGATATAGGAGCTCGCTTTAAGTAAATAATCCTTTAATATTGATGAAAAAGTTCTAGTTCTGTGGGAGATTATTTCACTTTTAACAAGACATTTTTCCCATTTTTCACCTAAAATAATCTGTCAGTGAAACTAGAACTTTTTATTTATATTCAAGTTATTTAGTTAAAACAAGCTCCTATTTCTTGCTGAGTAGTTACTTGTAAGTTAGTTTTGTTTTATTTCAAGTATAATGAGATATTTGCAGTAGAAACTAAACCAAAAATACTTGGTAAAATTTGGTGTTTTTACAGTGTTTTAAAGTTTTTGAAGTCTGCTGAGCAATGAGAGCTGACTGTATCATCACAAGATCACATCGACACGAAGGAAGCTGAAAAAAGCACAATTAGCAGCTTTTTGAGGATCTTTGACTTTAATTTCTGTAGATAAATGTGTTTGGATGAAGAGTCGGAGTCTGGAGTGTTGGGATCAGTGACAGATTTCTTTCACAATTTCGTAATTATAATTCTTAGTCATTCTTTAAATCCTTATTTAATGCTTTCAGTGGATAAAATGGGACATGACCGTTCATTAGCACCACATATGGAAGCGTCACAGTGGAAAAAACCTGATTTCTGTCGTATTTACCTGCTGTGTGATGCAGCCAAAGCCTCATTAATATTTTCCTTATTCTTTCTAAAGCTCCTCTGGAATTTCACCAACTTGTGTCTGGTTTCACTCAACATTACACACAAATCCAACCAGGTTGTCGTCGACAGACTGCAGAGGAGAGTAAGTTGCTCATCTTACCTTAAACTGCAACGTCCTGCACTGCGTAAATATTTGACATATTGCACTCTTCAATCTTTAACCAGCTCTTCGTGAACTCGCGCTACGCCAAGCCTCGTTTTAAAAAGTACGGCTTTGAGATCTACGACACGGGCAACATGTACCTGATCCGCAGCCCAGCCGGGCTCAAGGTGCAGTGGTACCACAGCACCGGCATGATGGTGATCGACGCCTACGACGCGGGCAGCAAACTCCCCACCATGGGCCTCTGTGGTAAGAAGAGAAGAAGTTTCTACCTTCCCTCCAAGCAAGGAGACATATTTTCTTGAATAGTTGTGAGAAGTGGAAGAGAACCCAAAACTGTATTCATGTAGGGTTAGGATTAGTACTGAGTATTGATCAACTGATCGAACTATCAATCATGTAATATTTAAAAATTACATTATCAGTCGGACAAAAGTATAAATTTAAGTGGAAATCTTAGAGTTCTAAAGACCAAAATGACAATAATTCATACAAGTAATAAAAAAAAATGAAATCAGGCAATTAAATATTTTTTCAAAATCAGTTTCTTTCAATAAAAAACTGATGATACTTTAATAGAAACTGCAGGTGTGTGTCTGTGTCATGTGAAGTTTCGGTTAAAACATGTTTATTTTTCATTTAGTGAATAGAGAATCCAGAAATTTTACTCAACTAAGAGTAGAAATACTTCAAAATAAAATCACTCAAGTAAAAGTAAAACATACAGCGTAGTAAAAGTACTCAATTAAAAAAAAAGTTACTAAAGAAAATGTAAATGAGTAAAAGTAACTAGATACTACCCAACTCTGGAAAACATTTGCCAGAACTGAAGTCTGTTTATTTCCATTTTTCATGTTCAGAAACATTTTGAGTATTTTTAAAATTTAACCCCTTCAGGTTTCTGCGATGGAGATCTGACCAATGACCTCACTCTGCCCAATGGCTCGGTTTTGGGCGTAAGCCAGGACCCGGTTCTGTTCATCGACAGCTGGCAGGTTCCCAACACCACCAGCTACGTCAGCTACAGCCGTCGGCGTGAACACAACTGCTCCACCAGTGACTGCTCCCACTGCCTGGCCATGCTGGAGGACAACGCCTTCACGCCGTGCCACGCGTTTGTACGTCAAACTCCTCAACAGGCTCCCGTCTTTCTGAGTTCTCATGCTGCATGTAGTTTGATCGTTGCTTCTTCGTCTCCAGGTGCCGCCCAGCACGTTTTGTGAGGTTTGGGTGAGAGATTCAGAGTATGTGAACAACCATTGTGTGGCTCTGGCTGCTTATGTGGCAATCTGCCATAAATTCAGTGTCTGCATCGAGTGGAGGAGGCCGGATTACTGCCGTAAGATTCCTGTTTTCATGGCACTCGCATGTGAAAGTAGCTGCAAACAGATGAGCAATTACACAGCCTCACATGTTTGAAAAGCGTTAGTGGAGCCTCCCGCACAACCAACAAGAATACAGCAAGTGGTTTCTGGATGTTAAGTCCACAACAAAACAAACTTCTTTTCCAGCAGCCATTGTAAAGCAAAAGCACAACATCTTACCAAGTGTTTGTGTCTAGTTTTCTAGTGCACTTGAAAAAATAAAAAACTAACTTAGAAGTAACTTATTATCAAATATATAGGAGCTTGTTTTAAGTAAATAATTATTTAAAATATCTAAAAATACTAGTTTCATTGGCAGATTATTTCTCTGAAAATAAGACATTTTTCCCCATGTTGTGAGATAATTTACCAGTGGAACTAGAACTTTTTAATTAATACTTAGACATTATTGACTCAAAACAAGCTCCTGTATCTTGCAGAAAAGTTACTTCTAAGTTAGTTTTGTCTCATTTCAAGTTTACTAAGATGTTTGAAGTCGGATCTAGACCAAAAATACTCTGTAAGATTTTGTGTTTTTGGAGTGTTTACAGCGCAGACAGTGGTTAAAGCCAGCTGACCAAAGTTGCTGGAGTTCCATTTGGGTTGCTAGGTAACAAGGCAGGGCTCAGCTGGGGTTGCTAGGTAACGAGTCACTGCCGATGGAATGCGACTCAACAACTGAGAGGTTTTTGAAACAATTGATTTCCAGACATTAACAAACACTAGCTTATAGCCAAAAAACTTTTCAAAGTGCTCAGGCCGTCTTTAGAAGCAGTTGAGACCCAATTTGCATAATAAGTCCCCTTTAAGTATTTACAAGGTGGGATAAATCTGAAAAAAGAAGATAGATTATGGGAAAATATTTGTCTTTCAGTGCTTTAAGATGAATTGATGGCGGTGCATCCTGACTTCATTCGCTGATATTTTCTTTCCTGCAGCCTTCGTGTGTCCCGGCTCTCTGAGCTACCAGGCCTGCCTGCCGGCCTGCACATCTCAGTCCTGTCCCAACCACGACTTTGACTCCGATCCGGACCACTGCTCTGGCCTGACGGAGGGCTGCGTCTGCCCCGAGGGAACGCTGCTCCACCGGCCATACTCGGCTCTCTGCATCAGCCTTGAGAAGTGCGGTAAGGACAAAACTTTACCGCTTCCTTCTGACACGCACAGGATTAGAAACATCAGCAAATGTACAAAAATAAAGACTCCTGCACTGAAAAAACACCAAATCTTACCAAGTGGTGTCTAGTTTCTAGTGCCAATATCTTAGTGCACTTAATAAAGAAGCAGTAACTTAGAAGTAACTTTTCAACAAAATATAAGAGTTTGTTTTAAGTAAAATAAAATCCTTAATATTGATGAAAAAGTACAACTCAATCAACATTATTCATGCCATTAGGTAGATCTGGTTACAGTGACCTGAGTCAGCTTTACACTTTCACAACAATAAAAATTAATATAACTTTATTCAAAACAGCCTGTTTCTCCATACTTTAAAATATTAAAAACCATAAAAACAGTAAAACAATAAACACACTAGTTCCACCGGCAGATTATTTCACAACAAGACATTTTCACCCTGATATAAGTTAAATAATCTGCGACATTTACATCAATATTAAGGATTTATTGACTTACAAGAAGCTCCTATATGTCACTGAAAAGTTACTTTTAAGTTAATTTTGTCTTATTTCAAGTGAAATGAAATATTTGCACTAGAAGCCTGACAAAAGTACTTGGTAAGATTTTGTGCTTTTGCACTCCGATCCGGACCACTGCTCTGGTAGCTGGTGTCCAAAACAATCATAAACACAAGTGAGTGTTTTTGCTTCTTCTGTGGGATTAGGATTAGGAAGAATCTGAAAGATTGTGTTTTTGTAGTGCTAAGTTCAATTAAAGCTAAATTAAAATGGGGCAGCCATCCGTACTGCATGTTATTTGTGACAGTTGACACCTTTAAATGGATTTAAATCAGTTAAAGTCTCTTTATTTTGTCTGAAATTGACTCCTGTCGGGGTTCTATGTGATTTCTTCTGTTTGTCTGCAGCCTGCACCGACAGCGGCGGCGTTCCTCGGTCGCACGGCGAGGTGTGGAAGGCCTCGCAGGACGGCTGCTGCATGTACCGCTGCGACAACGACACCATCGTTCCCGTGGAGTACGACTGCTCCAGCGCGCCGGCGCCGGTTTGCCACAGAACCGGGGAGATGATCATCAGCATGTCTGACGACACGAGCTGCTGCCCTCACAAAGTCTGCGGTGAGCCAACGAAACGCTCGCTCAGCTCGTTTTGATCACTGAAAGAACCGTGAGGCATCATGCTGTGGTTTGACATGTTCTGCAGTTTGTAACCAGACTCTGTGCGATCGCTTCCCTCCTGAGTGTAAATATGGGGAAAAGCTGGTGTCGTACTTCAGACCAGAGTCCTGCTGTCCGGACTACGTCTGTGGTGAGTTTCCTTTTTTACCGATTTAACGGCTTATTGGAGACAAAGTAGGTAGAAAGTAGCTGTTAATTAGATAGTGTGAGACTAATCCTGAACAAAGGGAAGGTTATGTGCAGCAATTTCAGGTTTTTTGTAAAACCATGTTACTGAAAACTAAAGCTTAAAAAAGCAAGTTTTTGGAAAAGTGCCGGAAACAGCCACAACAGTCACAAAAACACATTAAAACATTATTCTCCTTTCCAGCCTCTCTGTTGAGTTGTGTGTTTGTTTATCCTTAGTTTTAGCCTGTAGAGCAGAAATAACGATGATAAAATGATCTCTAAATAAGCGCTGGTGCTAAATGAAGATGATTCAAAACACATTTAAACAATTTTACTATAATGGCAGCCATTATAAATAATAAAAAAAAGAGTAAATTTATGCCAAACATTTTTTAGATTAATCTTAGAAATTATCTTGAAAAAAATAAGGAGCTTTCTGAGCTCCAAAAGTTGAAAATTAGTGAAAAAAAATATATATATTTAGATTATAATCTTCCAACTTTTCTAGTAAAAGCATGGAAACTTTTAGCTTCAAAAGTTGACATTTTTTTACTTTCTAACTTTCTTTTTGGCTTGACTGCAGATGTAAACGTCCAGAATCGCTCACTGCGACTGTTTCTGACCTTCTTTGTGTTTTTTTTCAGAGTGCGATCCTGAGCGCTGTGAGTCTGAGCTTCCCGCCTGCAGAGACGACCAGACGCCGGTCGCCACCAGGGCCGACGGCAGCTGCTGCCTGGCCCACATCTGCAGTCAGTCCAGCCTCCATTTCTGATTATTCCTCCTCTGAATCCTCATTTTGTTGATTGTGGGCGGGTTTTCCTCCTGCAGTGTGCTCTTCCTGTGTGGAGAGGCCTCCTTCCTGCCGGGACGGCGAGGTGCTGAGCGTCGACAGCAACAGCACGGACCGATGCTGCCCGTCCTACCAGTGCGGTGAGGAAACACACAGTCACTCACCGACCTGGATGAGGTGTTTTTTAAAATTAGTTACTTAAAAAAACTGCAATGGAAACATTTTTTCGCATCAAAAGTGATAAACGGATGTTGCTACTGGCAGAAACGACAAAGGAGAAAACAGGAAGTAGTAGGAGGATGATGTTTTTACTGACTTATCACGTGAATAAACTTATTCATGTGTAAATTTAATTGCATTTCTTATTTAACTACAAAATTGTGGTTTTTCGACATTAATGAAATACAGTTAGTTTCTCTAACAAAGTAGACCAAAATAAACCTAAACAAACCCAAATGCAGTAACTATGACTGAGAAGAAAGTGGGAACCAGGACCTCAGATATCAGTTATTTTAACAATCAAATTTTCTGGTGATTAATCGATTAATCATATAAAACATTTGCGACATTCTGCAGGTTTTCCATTTAACCATGTAAGACTTTTTAATACAATATTAGATATACATTAAAAGATGCAAGTCAAAAATTATTCAATTACTTTTTAAATAAGAAAATAAACATTTTGTTGGCTAAATTGCAACAACATTCCTTTAGTGAAAGCAAAGAAAGCAACAACAGCTATGAAAGTCTGACCTTTCTGCCCGACTCAACATCAATATAGTGCTGAGATGATTTGCTGATTATTTATTGGATAATCAAATTAATAGTTGGAGAGAAAAAGGTGTTTAATATTAGATTTTTAGTTTGTTTTTTACAGAATTTGAAGGAGATGAAGATAAAAGTTTTGCTTGAGGAGTTATGAACATTTTTATAAAGTGTTTTTTAATCTTAAAGGCAAAATGTACATATTTTTGTACAGCTTTGACTTAATTACTGGTCTGTTTATGTTGTCATTTCAACAAATGGCGTGTTTTATAATCTGTGCACCACAGTTAGTAATTAATCAATTGTTAAATTAGTAGATTGTTATCTCAATAATTGATTAATCATGATTAATCTGATTAATCGCTTCAGCCCTGAAGGAAACCACACAGTTTATTGAGACAGAAAATAATTCTGTGGTAGAAATAAATTTAGGACATAAAAACAGCAGCTTCTGTTATATTTCTGGACAAATTTGTGAAACTTTCTGAGTAGCACTCTCTGTGTGTGTGTGTGTGTGTGTGTGTGTGTGTGTTTGTGTGTGTGTGTGTGTGTGTGTGTGTGTGCAGTGTGTGAGCCCTACAGGTGTCCCCAGCTGACCTGTCCTGTTGGGATGTCGGTCGTGTCCGTTTCCAGTCCAGATCTCTGTTGTCCCAACCAAACATGCGGTACGATCCCAACACGCTGCTGTTCAGCTTCAGAGTTAAAATGAAAACCCAAATAATCTTTATTCCTCTTGTTTCTGTTTACAGTCTGCACCTGTGAAAAGATCGTCTCTCCTAAATGTAGCCTGGTAAGTCCTGCCTGTGAGAAACAATATTCTGTTTTTACAGTAATCAGGATGAAAGGTCGCCTCTCTCTCTCTCTCTCTCTCTCTCTCTCTTTCCTCCCCTGCCCCCCACCCCCCCAGGGAGAAGCTGCACAGCTTGACCGGGCCTTTCTTTCCGACCCACAGAACCAATGCTCCTGCAAGAGATACAAGTGTGGTGAGTTCTGCTCAGACTAAACACTGAGGCTGTGATTCTGCACACCAAACAACTCATTACCCGGTTTGATTCCACTAACACTAACAGGTTAGTTTGGATCTATGGGCGAAACCAAACATGTTAATTACATTTTTTCCACAAAGTAATTCTTATATAATCAGATTTTAGTCTGCTTAGTTCTGTACGGTGGCCCTGAAGTGCAAAACACATCAACAAATCACTAAACGCAACTACAAATCGAAAAATGTGACAATATTTACAGTCGCCCTTAAAAATGGCTGAAAACAGACGCGCAATTATACATCCATACATCTTTGAAAAGCATATGTGGAGCCTCCTGCACAACCAACAAGAATGCAGAAAGTGGATGGTGAGTCAATAACAAAACACTTGTGTGCTCCAGCAGCCATTGCACTGCTGGAGGGCATGCAGTGGTAAAACCAGCTGACCAAACATGCTGGAGCTCAGCTTTAATTCAGTTTTTAAAAACCGAATTCATTTTATTAGCATTTATTTATCCTCACACAAAATGCATTTTTAATGACAGCACATTTGAATTCAGTTTATTGCAGCTAAATTAATTTCATCACTTAAAGAGAAAGTTTTCTTTTAATTTATCAATTTTTTTCAAAAAATTTTACATAAACTCAGATTTTTTTTCCAGTTTAATCAGCTTTTGCAGATCTACACATAAAATATGACCCATGTGTGTGCATGTCTCTGTATGTGTGTGTGTGTGTGTGTGTGTGTGCATGTCCGTGTGTGTGTTCGGCGAGCGCGGACTGCTGCGGCCGGGCCAGACGCTTGTGGAGCACGGAGACGACGGTTTGTGTTACAGTCGCCACTGCAGCCAGGTTCTGGACCCGGCGAGTGGATTTTACCTGCTGCGCATTTCCACGGTGAACTGCTCGGCCCACTGCCACCCGGTGAGACGTGATCAATAACAGAAATTTATTACTTTGTCTGGATGCATCCAGGTGTCAAAACACAAAGTTAAACGTTTGTTATTAATGTTTTAAAGGCTTTGGCAGCTTTTTTAGACTCAATTTACAACATAAAGCTGCTTGTAGTGAATCTTTATTTTAAGCCAATAATTCCTTAATATTGATGGAAAAGTTCTAGTTTCATTTGCAGATTATTTCACGGACATTTTTCTCATAAGTGAAATAATCTACAAGTGAAACTTTTTCATCAATATTAATTACTAGAAGCACTTGGTTAAGTTATTTGTCAGTTAGTTTTTCTTATTTCAAGTGTACTGAGATATTTACACTAAAATTTAGACCAAAAATACTAAGATTTTGTGTTTTTGCAGTGTATGATCTGCAGAAAAGTCATAGAAAAGTCTCTCTCAGTCAGTGTCAGCATGGAGTCTTCCAATTTTAGAAAAATGTAAGCAAAGTAGTCAACAATGAAGAAAGAATAAACATGTTTAACATTTATAAAAGCCTTACAGGACATTGCCAATAACATTTTATTAGATGCAGTATCTGCAGTGTAACATTTCTCATAACTTTAAAGATATTGGCAGTAAAATTTTACTTGCTGAAGTTTTGTAAATGTTTTTATGGTTA
The DNA here is from genome assembly GCF_000485575.1 of Poecilia formosa. NCBI lineage: Eukaryota > Metazoa > Chordata > Actinopteri > Cyprinodontiformes > Poeciliidae > Poecilia > Poecilia formosa. The sequence continues at coordinate 1,590,686 of NW_006800038.1, forward strand.
GCAGTAACAGAAGCTTTATGTTTACAGTAATGCAGTGCATATCTGATATTTTTCCTCACTTTTCTCTCTTTGATTGCAAGGAATGTCTTGAAATTTTGACTTTAGCACCAAAATAGGATCCTACTTTGGTAGGCAAGTTTGTGGGCATAGTAGCAACAAAACAGCGAGAATTTAGGACAGAAAGCTGAATTTTCTTTGTATATTATGGAAAACATGTTTCTCAGTGAAATTGAGGCTCAATATGAAATGTTTACTGGCTAACTTAAAGCGAAAACCGAACTGTAACTGTAAAACAGAAAGGACCAAAGACTCATTCCTGAGGTACACCAGGAACCCATCGGCTGTGTGACTGAGAGGAAGTTGTTTCTTGGGTTTAATTATCCTGAATTCTTGTGTTTTAGAATCAGATCTATGTTCCTCCTAAGGACCAGTCAACCTGCTGCGGCGAATGTAAAAACATCTCCTGCATCTATCAACATGAGAACGGGACGGTCGGCCTCTATAAGGTAGGAAAAGCTTCAGGTTTTATTATACGAGACATTGATTATATATTATAAGTTTCTGAACAGTTTTTATTGTGTGTCGGTGCATCTAAAAGAATTTGATTATTGTGAAAATTTTAAGTTTTTCGTACCTCATTTTGCACAGAAACTCATAAATTACATATGGAGTGAAATATTACAATCCTATATTTCCTGTAACTTTGATTAAACTTTTTAACAATAATCAATTTTTTAAGATGTTTTAATTTCTTTTTTAAAAAGGGAAACTGGAAAAGCAGTTTAGCATCAGGGTTAGATGTGTAAGGAAGGAGGTGGGCAGAGTACCCAGAAATTGTTCAGCATAGTAAAAATACATTTAAAAGTAATTTAAAAAAAAAGTAAATGTAAGTAGTTACTACCCACCTCTGCATACATCAATAACAATTAGCAGTTTGCTGTGCGTCCAGCGTTTGCTGAAGTTCGCTTCCTGTAAATCAGAACAAATTGTGTAACGTTGAGGTAACCTGAGGATGATGATGATTTCAGCCTGGAAGGTCCTGGGTGTCAAACTGCAAGAAGTTCGACTGCTCCGACACGTCATTCGGACCGACCCTGATCTCCTACTCTTACAGCTGCCCCCCCTTCAATGAGACGGAGTGCATGAAGGTCAGCGGGAAGCAGAAACACACAGCTGATCAAACTGGACCTGCTGGCTGGCAGCTGACAGGTCCAGTTTTAACAGTTACTAGCTGCTAGCTCCAGCTCTACTAGCTGAACGAAACAAATCATTGATGAGGTAAGAAAATAACTAAGAAAGTAAATATCTATGTGAGCAGCTTACAGAAACAGCTCATTATGTAAGTATTTTACTAAATGGATAAGAACATAGGTACCTAAACAGAAACACAGTAAAGTAACTAAGTAACTTAGTAAATAAGTAAGTGAATAACTAAGCAAATAGCTAAGCAGCTAACTCAGCAGCAACTAAGTAACAAGGTAAGTTAATGACTAACAAGTAAAAAACAATAAACCTATGAAGTAACTAACTAGTTAAATCAGTAAATAAACTAACAAGTGAGATAGTTAACTAAGTAAACAGCTGACTTAGTAAACACATAAGCAAATAACTAACTACTACATGTGAAAAAACATGTGCAACATGTCATTTATATGTGATACACATGTTTTATATGATACATGTTTTATATGATACACGTGTGAAATCAGACACAAATAAAACATGTTTCACATATTTAATGTCACACGTGTGACACATAAAATGTGAAACACATGCATCACATGTGTACATGTGAAATAGTTTAAAATATATGAAATTACAAAATAAATGTGTAAACATGAAACTCGTGAAAACTCTGGAACCGTGTATTTTTTGTTTGTTTTAACGTTAAACATTCCAAATCATTCATGTTGTTCAGTTTTCCTAACGTGAGACGAATATGAGGCCTATCAGAAAATCGTTTCAGTCTTTTCATAATAACAGGAACCGTTTTAATCTGGAAGCATTGAAGATGTTAAAACTCTTGACCTGCAGAGGTCAGATGACTTTAGAGCCTCCGCTGTAGAAAAGCTTCCCTGAGGTAAATGATGGTAATGTGTTTGCTGACTCTCGTCTCCTCTCAGATCGGAGGAACCGTCGTTAGCTACATGGACGGATGCTGCAAGACGTGTGAGTATCTGATCTGAGCGTAGCAGCAGTTTGTAGTTAGCGTAGCGCTGTAGGCTGCAGCTGACACTGAACCTGCCGTTCAGCTCGTCTACAACACGTTTGCACTTCAGTTAAACCCAAAAGACTCACCTGGATTGGCTCAAACTGGATCCCAGCTGCTGTTTTCAGATACGTCTGTCTGCTGCTAGTTCAGATTTCCACGCTTCTCAGTGAGTTTCTGTAAAACCCGTCACTGAGAAGCGTCTGATGACGTTGAAGTGGGTTTGTGGTTTGTGTGCTTCACCTTACCATCATGTACCGATCCCACCAGGTACTGGATTTCATCTGTTCCCCTTCCCAGTTAACCAAATGACTCCCACAACTAACACAAACTGTGAACAAGGTACCACAACAACAAGGCTTCTTAGTGCCATTGTTGATATTCAACAATGTACTCCCTTTAAAAGAAAAAAAGATAAGAAAAGATACAAGAGAGCCCAAAAAGTGCAACTGCAACCTACAGAACCGTCCTCTCATCTGTCACTTCATTTCTTTAGGCTAATTTATCCAACATTTACTCTTCAGAAAACCAATCAACTGTGGATTTAATTTCTTAAAATGATAGTTTACTTGAAATTAAAATAGTAGGCAACAAAAAATGAACTCACACTTGAGAGGACACAAACATGTAGCATCAAGCTCCTAAAAGATGAGCTCCCTCCCCATTAGCACTGTCTGGGCAGTGCATTGTTGATTGCCAACAATGTACTGTTGGTAGTGGCCTGTAGACGTCTGCATGTTTCCGTAGAGTCAGAGTTTCGGTGTTTGGGTTCTTTTCAGGGAAACAGTTTTCATACCCAACTTGTCACATACAAGTTTGTAATCAGTTCCTTTCAAGGCAGCAGATGCAGCTCTGTGTCTTACAGACTATTTAATTAGTAACTAATGTTGGTATTTATGGTTTTATCGCCTCTTATTTTCCAGTAACTCTTATACAGACATATACACGGATCCATTCCTGTCCAGTTTACATCTTACTAACATCTTATTTGTGCTGTCCTTCATTTTAAACATGTTTAGTTCCAACTGTGGGACAAGTCGTCTTAGACTGCTGACCTAAAGGAAAAAACAAACAGAAATACATTTTCCTCAGATAAACATTAACTAATAGTAACTATGTCAATGAACATGTAGATCCACATTGCAATTACAATAACAGTAATAGAAATAAGTTATCTCCTCTTTTCATCACTAATTTTTGATCTGTTTTGTTTTCTATTAAACTTGGTTTAGTTTAATATTCATTTTTTGTGATCTGCTGCTTCACAAAGCAACAGTGTTTCAATTTATGGCTTAAATGAAAAATGACACATATAGTGCCACTTTGTACAATTATCAGTTGCTACATATATCCAATATGACTTTAAAGAGTTTTAACTTCCTAATTTAAAGTGCTGAACTTGGGCCTCTGTCTCTTTAAGAAGCTCCTGCTCTTTCTGAAGCACCATCATCCCAACATGGCTCCTCTGTTAACCCTTTAAAGTTTTTACCAGCATTTCACGGAGCAGCAGCTCCTCTAATGAGCTCAGCAGTTCCACCAGGTGTTTGCTAATTGGTGCTAGCTTGTCTGAAGGAGCAGAAAGGGGGAGGAGCTTTGTCCCTGAAGGCGGGGCTAATGGAATGGTTGCCATGGAGATTAAAGTGTTTCTCAAACATGCATGAAAGAATCAAATCAACACTCCAGGTATGTTTTTTTTATGAGGGAATATCATTATAAGATGATGTACAGATAAAAAAAAGTTGATTTTCTGTCACAGTTCCCCTTTAAAAAACAGAAATCTAACATCCATTGACTCTCTTTGCATCATGTTTTCACCACTTCAGGTTGGTTCTGCATATAAACATCTGAAAAGTAGCGATTCATTTGTAAACATTTACATTTAATGCTGAATAAAAACATTTATCTCACTGTCTGAACTCAAATCAGAACAAAATTTTCTTCTTTTGTCAGTCAGGATCACTAAAATTATTTTTATTTGCGAGAACATTTTATTTTTTTTTTTAGAAATTTTGTTTGTAAAAGTTTCCATATATTTGGTGAATATCAGGGAAAACTGTCTTTTAAACGGACAATTTGAAAATGTTTTCTGGCTTTTAGCAAATAGAAATAATTTTGTTAATTTCAACTAAGCAAAAATAAAAAAAATGTTTATTCTGATTTAACTTCAGGCAGTGAGAAAAAACAAAGTTTACCTTTTTATTCAATGTCTTGAAATATCTGTATGATCTGGAGTTTTAACTGATTTATTGAAACACATTGAGAGAAATCCAGAGAAAAAGACGAGTAAGTATGTGACAATTTGGGAATGAAGGTGGAAAATTTCTTCTGTTTTTTTTTGTTTTTTTTCCCCCAAATTATGTTTCAGATCATCAAGCTAAAGTTTAAAGGAAGAAAAAAGACCTTGTGAGAAACTAAAGCTACTGTGTGTGGCCTTTTATTTTGAAAACTATCCCACTTCCTGCATGTAGACAAATTATTTGGATCAAAGTTAATAAATCTGGGCGTAACTTTACATGAATCAAGGTAATTGAAGGTTTAATAAAGTTTAATTTATGTCAAACAGAAACAAAAAAAACATTAAAAACAATGGAAAATTGTCTGGAAGGAAAAAGTCACTGAAATCCCTTCAAACTAAAATGCCACACAAAGCATCTCGAGTTGTACATCATGTGTGGGTTGGTGTTTTTTTATTTTTTTATTTAAATATGGACTAAATTATTGTCAAATATGATTATATTGCATCCAAATCATTTAAATCTTTTTTGTGGTATAACTGCATGACAGATCAGTTCTACTTCTGAAAATTTTTCTTCTTTTTCCCTCCAATCTGACTATGAAACCAATGTTATCAAGCTTTGCATTTCTCCTTTTCTTACCCATAATCCTCCTCTCCTGTGTTATTTAATGTGAGGATTTAATTTCTGATTTTATTTTAATCTTTATTGCAACAGATTTCTGTTCGTTTGACTTTGAACAGGTAAAGAAGACGGGAAGTCGTGTCAGAAAGTGACGGTGAGAATGACGATCAGGAAGAACGACTGCCGCAGCAACCGGCCGGTGAGGATCTGCTGCTTTAGTCCCACAGGCTAGCAGGCTAACTGGCTAGCAGGCTAACAGGCTAAGCGGCTAACGCTACGTTCACACAGGAAATACGACCAAAAATAACTTTTAATCGCAGTCTGAATGGCCCAACTCCGATCTTTTGACCCCAAAAAATATGACTTATGCCCCTTCAATATGTGGATCCTTCAGTTTTCCCTCAGGAAAATCAATCAATCCATCCATCCAGTTTTTCCCCTTTAATTAAAGTTTTTATTTATTCCAGTTAACAAAAATGTTTTCTTTTTTTGTTATTTTGTTTTAGTTAACTGTAACTATCCACTCCACTAAAGTAATTTTCTGTATCCATGGCGACGTCTCCGCCTGCTTCCTGCAGGTGAACATCGTGTCCTGCGACGGGAAGTGTCCCTCCGCCAGCATCTACAATTACAACATCAACACCTACGCTCGCTTCTGTAAGTGCTGCAGGGAGACGGGGCTGCAGCGACGCTCCGTGCAGCTCTACTGCAGCAGCAACGCGACCTGGGTCAGCTACAGCATCCAGGAGCCCACCGACTGCTCCTGCCAGTGGTCCTAGGCTCAAACACTCACCTTCAGCAGCCCAGGCCTCACCTGCACCAGGTGTGTGAGGCCTGAAGGTGCTCACGGAGAGGACAGCTTGGCGTTGGGACTGTGAATAACACCACTGCAAGGTGCTGGGAGGATGTGAAAGGCGGCTTCTCTGTTCTGTGCTGATCTCAGTCAGTATGTGTAGTACCTCTGCCGGCAGGGAGGTGGAGCTGTGGAGCACAGAAGCAGATGCAACCAGGACCCACGCAACAATAGCGCCGATATTCTCAGTTAATTTGTGACTACAGTCAAAACTTATTAAAGCAAAACTTTCTGTAGGCTTTCAAATAACCAATTTTACTGGTGGAACTAGAACACACAGATATCTGGTTAATATCTTGTTGGTTCCTGCTGCTTTGCTCTGTTCCCACCTCCCTGCCCTCACAGGGACGTGCCAATTGGAAAAATATTTTTAAAGAGCATCCTGCCATCTCTGCCTCACTTATAATTTCACAAGAACTATCAGGAAAAAAGCGTTTTTATCCAGAGAACTCCTCCCAGCTCAGTTTTGACCATTTCATTTTTAAATTTGACCCAAAACGTTGCATGTTGTCTTTTGTAAATAACTAAATTCAAGTGCTCTTGAAATTCTTTGCAGTGCATAAATTAGATTTCTCTCTCTCTGTCTCTTTTAGAAAGGCTGGCATAAAATGTATATTCTGCGATGTGGATTTTATTTTCTGTAATCATCATTAACTGACTGAAATCCAGCTGTTTGTGGAGCACTTTATTTATTTATTGGAGTTTGCTAGAACGCAGAAGTTCTGCTCTGTAAGACGTATTCGACCCAAAAGGAGAAGAAACAGCAAGATGTTTTTTAAAAATGTTTGTGACCAACAGACTCCTGGACAGTTTAAGTTAAAGAGGATTTGTATCATACAGATGTACATTTGACTTTTCAATAAATTTTTTGGACACTCAACAGTTGTGTTGTGATTATTCAGCAATATTGATAGAGAACGGATTCCAGTCGGAACAAAATGTGAAATATCTTAAATAGACTTCATGACTAATCATAATTTAATTGTTTAAATCTGAAATATGTTTCAGATGGTATTAATTACAGATAACTTTAATTAAAGCTTACATGCAACTCAATGCTAGATCTGACCTCATTAATATCTGTCAGAATGTAATTAGGGATATAATTCCCTAATATGTCTAGTTATAAACTATGATGGAGTATTATAGCCATGCTAAGAAACTAGAGAAAATAAAATGAGAATAAATTGTACAAGGAAGTCATAATAATGTCAGAATAGTCATATTTTGAAAATAAAGGCTTAGTTTTACAAGAATTAAAGTTGTAATATTCCTTTAATCTTGCAATTTTATGACTGTATTCTTGTAATATTCTTTTATTTCAAATTGTATTACTTATTGTAATACAATTACTAATTACATTACTTTATTCTCATTTCAACTCTATTCTTAATTTTATGACTGTATTCTTGTAATATGACTTCATCCCAGTAATCTTGTGACTATCCCTGTAATATTACAACTTTATTCTTCTTATTTTTTTTCATTATTTCTTAGCGTGGTCCTAAAATTCCATCATAAATAATCTGGAAAGTTAAGTTTGGTGAAACCCATTTTATGTTAAAACGGCCTGCCATACAGCAGCAGTTTAAAAATGGCGCTGCTGCCGTCCTGATCTCAGACCGACTCGCTGCCGCTAGCCCGAACCGACAGGCCCGGAGAAGTGCACACATAGTGATCATCTGATCAGGACGGATGTCATGAAGTTCACAGTGACACAGCTGCCGCTTTAACGGCTGATAACCGAGCCGTTTGGACCGCGGCCCGAACCACGCACTTTGACGTCAGCAGCCATGTAGCTCCATGCTGAGTGACGCCACGGCAACATCTGCAGCAACAAAACAAATGTGAAGCCCGAGGGGGCACTTACAGGCATTAAGATCAGAATCAGACTGGTTCCATTACGACTGGGTCGCCCCTTCATACTGGTGCTGCTGGGATTTCTGGATGAAGTCATGCTCTCTTTTGAATGCTTAGCAACAAACCAGCGATTCGGCCGCGTGCATGAATCTGTTTTAGTCCCTCTGCATCAGCCCCATTCAGTCATTACGATTGTTTCTGCGTGATTACTAAACTGATCAGTCGCTCAAATCATTGTGGAGGAATTTTGATACATCTGGACCTTGACTGGACCACTGCACCTTGATTTCTCTGATTTTGAGGGATTTGTAGTTTTCTAATAGCTGCGTTTCCATTACTAATGTGCTCAAAACTTTAATTTTCCACTTATGTCGCCAAAATAAAAACACAATTTCTCAATTGTGGTGGTTTTGTTAAATAAGAAACGCAATTAAAATCAGACGTGAAATAAGTTTGTTCATGTGATAAATCATTAAAAACATATGTTAGTACTCCAATTACTTCCTGTTGTCTCCTTCTTTGTGGTTTGTTCCAGTGGCAACATCCGGTTGTTGATCATGTGACTCCTGTGATACAAAAAAGGGTTTCAGTTTTGCGAAATAAAGTAATTTTGATATAAGTATGGAAACACTTTTGATGCATTTATTTGCACAATTTGACATTTAGAAAGTAAATTCACTCAATAGAAACACAACAACTTAAAAAAATTATTGAGTTTTTTTCAGCCGTATCAAAATTGGTTTATTTTTCAAAACTGCAATGGAAACTCCTTTTTTGCATCATCTGATCAAGAAATCAAGAAAAGTACAAAATAAAGGTACAGCTATAAAAATTTCACATCTTGAAAAGTTTCAGTATCTTTTGTCACTTATTTCAGAAAGTGAAACTCATACACAGATTAAAATATAGTAAAATATTTCATGGTTTTATTTCTTGTAATGCTGAGGATTATCTAATGAGAACTGACAATTTAATGGATGGAACAAGTGTGGTATCTTGCAAAAGGAGCCCCAACCAATTACTGAGTGCATTAAAATAAGCATTTCAGAAGCCTGACACTATTGTTTAAAATATATTCTATGTAATATTCTAGTTTCTTATATTTTTCAGATCCAACCAACATGAGACGGTTTAGAAAGTCATTATGTTTAAATGAGTGAAGGAAAAACAAATGTTTAGAAAATAACCTCACACTGGTTTCTGTTTGGATAATTCTGAAAACTGAGATCCTGTAAATATTTTGGGATTTGTGTCATCAGCACAGAGATTTCCATTAATACCGGTCGTATTCCGAAAACTGTCGGTAAACCGAGCCAGTGAGAAATGCCCGGTGGGTTCAGGCTCTCAGTGACTTCAGTGGAAACCAGCTGTCAGTTTGATGAGCCTGGAGCAGCTGCAGGAACACACACACACACACACACACACACACAAACACACACACACACACACACACACACACACACACACACACACA
>NW_006800038.1:1599949-1619287 GCF_000485575.1 Poecilia formosa
CACACACACACACACACACAAACACACACACACACACACACACACACACAAACACACACACACACACACACACACACACATACACCCACACACGTGCACACACGCTTGACTGCTGTGAGCAAGTGGATCTGATTTAGCTATGCTGGATTTTAAAACTTTTTTCAGACTAGCACTTTACTCAAACATTTCCATAAAGTTTAAAGGGGCGGTATCATGTAAAATCAACTTTTGAAAAATGTTTTGCCTTCATCAAAAACCTGCTTTGATTCTTTCATTTATATTTGAGAAACCCTTTAATCTCCATGGCAACCATTCAGCTGTACAAAACGGCTGGGTGGACCTAGCTCCGCCTTTGAGACGCAGCTCCTCCCCCACTCAGCACCATCAGACTAGCCTGCAGCAATTAGCAAACACCTGGTGGAACTGCTGAGGTCTGAGCTACTTCTCATTGAGACGCTGGTGAAAATGTTAAAGGGTTAATAGAGAAGCCATGTTGTTACGACTTTCGGAGTTTCAGAAAAAGCTTCAGCTTTTAAGGGACAGAGGCCCAATTTCAAGGGTTATACTGGGAAGGAAAACATTTTTAAGTCATATCTTGGTTGTGTTTTGTGTTCTTGATTCTTGCACGTTTCACTTCCCATTTACTTACCACAGCTCGTTCCTTTAGATTACTTTTACCTTCTACCTTATAAAACAGCACCTGAACACCAGACAGAGGTCAGAGGTCAACAATTGATGAAGTCATCTCCTGCTATTTCTTGATTAAAGAAACAGTATTTAGGACTGAATGTGGCTAATTTAATAAAACCATTCTGGTTTGGACAGCTTGTTTATGTTAATAAAATAATTGACAGTATATCTTTGAGTTTATTTGATTATCTAAAATATTTGTGTGGTGGTAAAAAAAAACACAAATAAAACTGCCAAAAACAGAAAATCTTACCGAGTATTTTTAGTCTAGTTTTTGGTGATAATATCTTAGTACTCTTGAAATAAGATAAAACTAACTTTTCAGCAAGATAGGAACTTGTTTAAGTCCTTAATTCCTCAATATTGATGAAAAATATTGTTTCTATTGGCAGATAATTTCATTTATAACATGGGAAAATGTCTTGTTATAAGTGAAGTAATCCGTCAATGGAAATGGTACTTTTCCATCAATAATAAGGAATTACTGACTTAAAATAAGCTCCTATGTGTTGTTGGAAAGTTACGTAAAAGTTAGTTTGTTTTATATTAAGTGTTCTAAGCTATTTGTACTAGAAACTAGACAAAAATACTTGTTAGAACTTTGTGTTTTTGCAGTGTGCCGCACCAAAACAAACATTATTTAGATTTTTTAAGGCATATTTATTAGTGGTGGCATTGCATTATCGTTTTGTGAAACTTGGTTCAGACTCTGAATTTGATCTTGGATAATTCCTTCAAACATTTGGAAAAGCGTTAGAAAATTCAACTTTGAAGCATTTTTTGAGTTTCTTGTTGTCTCGTACTGATGAGCTTTTTCTTCACTTTAAACTGCTTCAGACAGATAAAGTTGCAGCATGGAAGAGAATAGCTCACACCCGAAACGTCTTGCAGCTTCATGGGGAGGCTTTCCGTTAAATTTAGCAGCTCATGAAATGTAAGACACGCGTACCCTTCTAGAAGAGGGCGAGCTGCGGTATCATTTCAGCAGATCTGCAAAGCTCTCTCAAACTTTGCTGCAACTGCAAACATGAATGCAGGGCAAGAAAATACTCCTAACACACTTACTTTTTTAACATTGTTATGATAAAAACTCCCAATCATATTTAATGCACTTATGGGGAAAATATGTTAGAAGTGAAATAATCTGCCAGTACGTTTTCATCAATATTAAGGAATTATTGACTTAATAAAGCTTCCATTTATTGCTGAAAAATCACTTGCATATTAGTTTTGTCTCATGTAAAGTGTAATAAGATAGTTGCACTAGAAACTAGACCAGAAGTACTTGATAAGATTTTGTGGTTTTGCAGTATAGAATGCATTAGCTGTTTGCTTATGTTAGCTAATGTTGTGTTTCTAAGTACATCATTGTAACTTCTTAACGATGCATAAAAATATATTTTTGATTAGTTTTAAGTCACCTCTTTAGTAGCCAATAATAAAAATAATTATAACAAAAATCAAGGCAATTTAAATAAAAATCTGTTAGTTAAATATTCATATCTGTTACTGTAATATTTCTTCTTTCATCATGTAACATCTGGTCTGCAGTAGGATATTGACTGTTAATAGTTACTCTATGCAACCCCATTTTGATACACATAAAATGTTAACACATTTTTGTTAAGATGTAACTTTGGTTTGTCCTTTTCACATTATGGATCTGTTGCCATAGTGATGGATCTCAGTTTGTTTCTAAGCTCAAGATGAAGGTTAGCCTTAAAATTTATTTACTAAATTAGTTTTTTAAAACAAATAAAAGCGGAAAATAAAAACATCTCTACAAAAGTAACAAAGTTAAATTCTATCTTAATGTTTTTATTTTGATTAGATAGTTTTTTGTGGCTCCTTTAAGTTAAATGAAACACTAGATTTAGTTTTATATAAGGATGTTTTTCTCTTAAATTCTTTATGTTTGTTGTCACTTTGAACAACCAATCAAGATTCTGGAAGAAAACCTGAAATCTCATTTCTAGGTTATAAAAACTTCAGTGAGTCAAATCTGGTGTAAGTTTTTTTAGTGTTTATCACTGATTGTCTCACTCCTCCCTAATTCTACAAAACCCAAACATGTGGGTGTGACATCTGGGAAGATTCACTCCCACACAGATTGCAGACTGTATGTACGCAAGTTCATTTAGAGCAAATTAAAATCACTTCCTGATGCAGGAATATCGTTTCTCGTAAACTGTGTTCAGGTTAAGTTTAAATGTATACTGGTAACGGTTAGGGTTAGGTGTAAACGTATGAACAGAAGTTAATAAGTGATTTTGTGTGGGGAAAAAAATATTTCCATTTCTATTAGTATTTTTATCTTTTGATTGGAGGCAAATTATACACCACAAAAACACAAAATCTTAACTTTTTTTAGTGTTTTTGTTAGTGCAAATATCTTGGTACACTAGTGCAAATATCCTGGTACACTAGTGCAAATATCCTTGTACACTTGGAATAAGACACAATTAACTTGCAAGTAACTTTTTAGCAAGACATAGCAGCTTGTTTTAAGTCAGCAATTTGTTGATATTAAATTAAAAATGTTTCACTGGGGTAATAATTCACTTATAACAGGTTTTTCCCATATTATTAGAGAAATAATCTCCCAATGGAACTACTTCATTAATATTAATGAATAATCAATATAAAACAAACTGCTCTATGGTGTTGAAAAGTTACTTGTTTTATTTCAAGTGTACAGAGGTATTTGCACTAAAGAGTAGACCAAATATTCTTGATAATATTTTGTGTTTTTGCAGTGTCATGAAATAAAGTTAATTTAAATTGGAGAAGCAGCATTCAGTTTTTATGCTCCTCTATTCTGGAACAAACTTCTAGAAAACTGCAAAGATGCTGAAACACTGAGTTCCCTTAAATCAATTCTAAAAACAAAACAAAAAACAGTTTGGAGTTTCCTTTTATTAATAACTGGCGAATCATAAACTACAGTTTGTGGTGTTTTCCCTTAGTTTATCACTACAATGTAATGTATTTTTTGTTGTTGTTCCTCGTTTTATTTTTTTTCTAATCATGTGATGTACAGATAAACATATCTTACATCTGAAATATTTTTATATCTATGGCGTCAGCAGAACTGAAACCCACAGATGGTGAGTCTGTTTCATACTGCTGACACCAGATGTGATCATTGGACAACAGTTTATAAGAAAAAATGTTGCAGCTTTAGCTTTGTTGACATGAAGGAACACTGCAAAAAGTATTTTTAGTCTACTGTCCAGTGGAAATATCTTGAACCTTTAAAATAAGACAAAACTAACTTACAAGTAACTTTTCAGCATGACACAAGAGCTTATTTTAAGTGAATAATTCTTTAATATTGATGAAAAAGTTCAACTTATAAGTGAAATAATATGCCAGCAGAACTTATACATTTCTTTAAAATCAATATTAAGGAATTAAATAGCTTAAAATAAGCTCCAATATGTTGCTGAAAAGTTACTTGTAGGTTATTTGTATTACTGCAAGTGTATTAAGATATTTGCACTAGGAACTAGACGGAAACATTTTGTTTTTCCAGTGAAGGAGGTTAATAGGTTAACATAACCGTTTCCCAGAGCTAAACTAAAAATAACACGTTTTGCTACTGTTGTAACTACACTCATTATCATCTAAAAATGTGTGACCAACTTTTACTGAACCTCATAAAAGAGCAACGCTGCCTATTTCACCATAAGCTTAAATCTGTTAGCATATTTAGCATTAGCAGGAGCGCAGTAACCTAACTCTGTCATTGGTTACTTTTAATTGAATAAAGCAACTTTTACACTGTCGGCCTTAATGCTTAATTCAGTTCTTTTTGTGTGTGTGTGAAATCAGATTTTTTTTTCTTTTGCGAATGTTAGTTCAAATTTCCCAATGTGAACTAACATTCACGATTTCCTGTGAATGGCCTGAATTTGTCCCGCATGCGCAGTAGATGGCGTAGTAACGTCACACGTAGCGAGCCTGCTACGTGCATAGACGTAATATAAGGATTATATATTATTATATAATTTATTTAAATTATATTATGTCTACGGCTACGTGTATGGCCTGGCGGTGTTTTGCCAACCGCCATAAGAAGAAGAAGAAGAAAGAAGAAGCGCTCCGTGTTTGCGGAAGTAAACATGGATGCTAATGACAGGAGCTAGCTCATTAACGACTTAATCTTCATTATAGTGCGCTACGATTGTTGCTTTTCTTCCCGCTTGCGCTTATCAGGACGCAGAATAGTGACTTGACGAATAGTGACCTGGCCGCACAGACACAGGTCTAATTTGAAAACATTAGCTAAGTATCGTTTATCCAGGTGGCGTGGGTCGCAATAAAGCAAAGAAAACAAATCAAATTTGTGTCACTTCAGGCTTCCTTGAAAACTTTTCATAGGACTTCTTATGAGTAATGTTGTGCTACAGTTGCAAGAAAGCATGCAGTCAGTCGTAAATACATGAGTTGCTCAAGTGGGTCCTTCTTGTTAACGGCCTCACCCTGCTAGCTGCTGTGCAAGTTGTGTAACTGAATGACTCACATTCTTGGTATTATAAGTGCAGAGGATGCATTAAGCAAGCAGTGCAAGAAAATGAAGCTCACTCTGATCTGAAGTCAGGTTATAGTTGCTGCTTTATGATTACTATGAGATATCTGTCATGGTTTTATCTTCCAGATAAAACCCCCCTGAAGCTATGAATCACAAAAGTAGAGAGATGTCAGATCCTACAGTAATCTGCTCTGTAACTTCACAGAGATGGTTTGCCAAAAACTGTACTCAAGTAAAAGTAGAACTACTTCAACATATTATTACTCAAGTAAAACTAAAAAGTAGCCGTCCAAGAAATTGCTCAAGTAAAAAAGTATTTGGTAAAAAGTCTACTCAAGTACTGAGCTATTGATCAAATTATCAATCATAATGTTTAAAAATGAAATAGTCAGATGGAGCAAAATATAAAATTATGTGAAAATGTTATTTTATGAATAAAAATGATAATTCATATCAGCAACAATAACTAAATCGGGTGAAATCATTTTTTTCTTTCTTTAGATATAAAATTAATAAATTTTAGATATTTTTTGGGTTAATTGACACTTTATAACAAATTTTCTTTAAATTTTAATCATTCAGGCAGAAAATGTCATCTAAGTTAAGGACATCAGTATTCTGTTAACACTTGAGAGATACGTTCAGTCCCTGCTTTTTAAAAAGGGCACACTTTTTTTCCTGAAGAAAAAAACATGAAGGATACAACAATATAAATGACAAAAAATATGTATTCTATCAATTAAAAATGCAGAAAGTTTTGCCCATTTTTCCACTGGCTGCAGAAAGTTGTCAAAATATAAAATGTTGGTGTAAAAAAATCAACAGTTTATCACGGTTTCCCTCTCATTTTGTTTCTGACTGGCCGTCTGTTTTTCTTAATGAATGAAGGACTGTTAAAGTGGGGAATCGTGATGCAGAACTCGTGCATGTTCCTCACACCTTCCCAGAAATGCTCTTTCAGATTCATTTCAGCCACTGATGATGGGAGCATCTGGATCCTGTTACTGGGCTCGTTCCAGAGGAAAGTTAGAGCTGCTGACAGCAAACAGGAAAACGGAGCAACGCGCAGAAACTCAGAGATGCTGGGGCAGTTTCACACTTAAAGTAACGATTTGAATGGAAAAATTATTACATCTTTTGTACATTTGACATTTTAATGCAAAATTTCTCCCATTGCTTGTTTTTTAGGGGTTTTTTTTGGACGAAACAAGCCTCTGCACATTTCCCTCTCTGATTTATATCTAGGAATCAATCGCTACCATAAAGTTAGATTATGATTGTTTATTTTTAAGACTTACAGCATCAAAATGAGCCGTTTCAAAAACCTTATGATTGTTCAGTTACACTCGACAGGCACTGCGCCGTTACCTAGCAACCCAGCGAAGCCCAGCCCGGTTACTTAGCAACCCAAATTGAGCTCCACGTTTTATTTTTACCACAGGTGAGTAAAATAACCCCCAAAATTGTACTCAAATAAAAGTATCACTACTTCAACCTATTTTTACTCAAGAGTAAAAATAAGCTGTCTAAGAAATTACTTTAGAGTAAAAAAGTATTTGGTAAAAACTCTATTCAAGTACTGAGTAAATGATCAGATTATCAATCATCGCATATTTAAAAATTACATCATCAGATGGACCAAAATATAAAGTGAAGCGGAAATTTAGGCATTTTAAGGACAAAAAAGTCAATAATTCACACAAGTAACAAAAAATTAAATCAGGCAAAAATAAATAAATACAAATTCCAAATCAGTTTTCTTCAAAATAAAACTTTAGATACTTTAACAGAAGTTGCAGATGTGTGTCTGAGTCTGGTGGATTTTTGGTTAAAACACGTTTGTTTTTCATTCAGTGGGTTGAAAATCCAGAAATTTTACTCAAGTAAGAGTAGAAATACTTTTAATAAAATTACTCAAGTAAAAGTAAAAAGTACAGCGTAGTAAGAATACTCCTAAAAGTACATTTTTTTTACTCCAGTAAATATAACTAATTACTACCCAACTATGTTTTTAACTTACCATCCAGAAACCATTTGCTGCATTCTTGTTGGTTGTGCAGGAGGCTCTACTAATGCTTTTCAAAGATGTATGGTTGTGTAATTGTGCGTCTGTTTGCAGCCATTTTCATGTGTGTGTGTAAACATTGAGTTTGGGGGCGTGGCCAGAAGCAGTTTATATGGATTTAAAGTGACAGAAGCTCTAAAACATTCAGAGAGGATTTTGAGCAAAATCCCAAAATGAACATGTTTCGTTTTGTCCATACACCCATTCTAACCTGTTAAACATAATGGTTCACCTTTAATGTTCTGCAACCAGCTGGTAAGAAAAAGCTGTGGGATTAAGTTCTGCTGGTCTTTATCCCGTCAGAGTCTTTTCAGTCAGCGTAACGTTTCGTCAGTGATTTGTGAATTTGAACCCGACTGTCACTTCCACTGCTTCCTGTTTCTCTGCACTGATCACACACAGCGATGCAGTACACACCTACACACACCCATTGGCCACTGGTGTGGCTGGTCCGCCTCCGCTCTGTCTGCTTTATAAAGGCAGGCCACACCAAAGGAGTGAAGTTACACAGACTGGCCCTTTAAACTCCCTGTCAGCTCAGATACGACTAATTGGTGACATTTTCTCTCTGCGTCTGATATTTGAGATTTTGGGAAGATCTCAGAAGAGTTTGTGTTTTTTTGTTTTGCTTTGCGGTCATCAATGGATTTGTCAGACTTTCCCTTCCCTCTCTCATCAGCTGATGACCTCTATGACCCCTGCTTCAACACCAGCGACCTGAACTTTTTCGATGACCTGGATGCACGGCTGACGCACGGCGGCCTGCTGAAGTCGGAGGATCATCTCCATCACCACGTGCCAACAGCGGAGGAGGAGGACCAGCACGTGCGGGCCCCAGGGGGCCTCCACCAGGGGGGCCACTGCCTGCTGTGGGCCTGCAAGGCCTGCAAGAGGAAGACGACGCACGCCGACAGGAGGAAAGCGGCGACGATGCGGGAGAGACGGCGCCTCAGCAAGGTGAACGACGCGTTTGAGACGCTGAAGCGCTGCACGGCCTCCAACCCCAACCAGCGGCTGCCTAAGGTGGAGATCCTGCGGAACGCCATCAGCTACATCGAGTCCCTGCAGGCGCTGCTGCGGGCCGGCCAGAACGACGGCAGCTTCTACCCGCAGCTGGAGCGCTACGGCGGCGAGTCGGACTCCTCCAGCCCCCAGTCCAGCTGCTCCGACAGCACGGTGAGGCCGCGACAGCTGAACGGTCCATGTGCTGCCTCATGAAATGTGAGGAATGGAACCGGAGATTTATTTTGGGCTCCTGTGATTAGTTTTGATGAATGGTGTCTTTAGAATGGAACAACACACACTGCAAAAACACAAAAGTGATTTTTTTTGGGTCCAGTTTCTAATGCAGATGTAATATATAAAATTTTTTTAATTTTTACATATTTTCTCACTTTTATTTAGATTCATTAGCATAAATGTTGCTTCATATCTTCTGATTTTAAAACTAACTTACAAGTGACTTTTCAGCAAGATTTAGGAGATTCTTTTACGTGAATAATTTCTCAATATTCATTAAAAAGTACTGGCTGATTATCTCACTTACAGCAAGGCATTTTTCCCGTGTTACAAGTGAAATGGTCTGCCAGGGGAACTAGTATTTTCCAGGGATTCACAAGCTTTCGCCACCAGTAACTCCCTTTGGATAATGGTCCAAAATATGCAAAGAAACAGAGTTTTACATTTTTTCTCACTTTTATTTAGATTCATTAGCATAAATGCTGCTTCATACCTTCTGATTTTAGTTGCCAATGATGTTGAATATATTACACTGCAAAAACACAAAATATTACCAAATACTTCTGGTCTAGTTTCTAGTGCAAATATCTTAGTACACTTGTAAGATAGTTTTGTCTTATTCCAAGTAACTTTTTCAGCAAAATATGGAAGCTTGTTTTGAGTAAACATTTCCTTAATATTGATGAAAAAACAGTAGTTCAACTGGCAGATTATTTTACTTATAAAAAGACATTTTCCCATCTTAAAAGTGAAACAATAAGCCAAAAGAACTGGTACTTTTTTTTTATTAATTTGAGGAATTATTTAGTTAAAACAAGCTCCTATATCTTGCTGAAAAGTTACTTGTTAGTTTTATATTCCAAGTGTAATAAGATATTTGGACAATAAAGTAGAAAAAAATATTACTTGGTAAGATTTTGTGTGTTTTTTGCAGTGAACTAGATAAACTCTTTCCGTCTTTTGATAAGAAAATATGTCAGATTTTTATCTTGATCTCTTCAAATTTTATTTAGTCTCCTTAGTTTTTAGTTTTGTTAGTACAGCTGAACTTCCTTTGCTCATTTTCTTGACAGAAATTTTTCCATTTCTGGGTTAAGAAGCGAAGCAGCTAAATAAATTTGACTTTCAGTTAATCAAATTTGCTGCCAGCACAGTTTCCCTGAAATAAAGGATATTTCTATATAATTATTAGTTATTTTAACTTATATTTTATAATAATGTCTGAAAACCAGACCATATTTTTGTAAAAAAAAAAGTACATTTATGATTTAAAAATGTATTTTAATTTTTTTTTAGTTTGCCTTTTTTTTCCCCCTCATTCGTCTTACAAAATTCTGAAGCTCTCTAGCGCCCCTAGCGGTCTTCACTTTGAAAAACATTGTGACAGTACACTTAAAAAAAGACAAAACTGACTTATGAGTAACTTTTAAGCAAGAAGTAGGAGCTGGTTTTCAGTTAATAATTAATAGTGATTGAAAAAATTAGTAGTTCCACTGGCAGATTTTTTTTCACAAAATATTGAGTTATAAAAGAAAAACTCAAATTACTTTTAAAAAATCAATATTAAGGAATTATTGACTTACAACAAGCGTCTTGCTATTGTAAGTCTTGCTGGAAAAAGTTAGTTTTGTCTTATTTCAAGTGCATTAAGATATTTACACCTGAAACTAGACAAAAAACCTGGTAAGATTTTGTTTTTGCAGTGTAATGGCTTTTTCTGCACACCAAGTTGTTTTAAATATAATTCCTAACTCATGTTCATCAGTTTAGCTACAATTTGTTGTTGTTTTTTTAAATAAAGTTTAAGGTTTCATTAAAAAAATATATATGTTTATTGATGGACATTTAAAAAAGTGTCTAGAAGGGAATTATTTCACCTTTTTCAGGTGTTGGAAATGTTAAGTGAGTCAGCTAATTGCATTTTAAAGATTACAAATTAAAGATTAAAAAATTGTTTTTATTTTACCAAAGCATATTTGTTTTCTTTTTTAATAAAAAATCATGTATTTACATAAAAGGTATAAAAACACATACCTTTTCTTTGTCTCAGTAAATCAGGCTGAACATTAAATGTTTGAAGTCTGTTGGTATTTGCTTCTGCAGCTAAATGCTAAAATAACTGGAGAATTTTTTTCATCAATGGAAACTTTAAAAAGTGTCTAAAATCAAATGTGAAATAAATCAGAAAATAGCTTTTTAAAGATTAAATTTTTTTTTTTTTTTTTTTTTTAGTTTGTGGTAATTTGCCAGTCAATAAAATGTAAATACCTTATGAGATGTTTATATGTTTCCAGATGGATTTCATCTCTCCATGTTCGGCCAGCAGTGAAAATGGAAACACTTCCTGTGGAAAACAAACAGTAGACGGTGAGTACTTGTAGTTTTTTTAAATCCTTTACCATATAGAAGTTTTTTTTTTTTTAATTTATGAGTTTCTTCATTTATTCATGTTATTTCTGGGTGGGGTTTTTCTTCAATTTAATCATAACAAACCGATCCTCTGAGATTTCTTATTAATAAATCTGTTATCAGTAATTTAGTGTCATTTTAGACATTTTAGAATGCAAACAAAATCCAAATTTACAGAAAAAAAGTATGTTCGTTTAATTTTAAAACAAAACACTAAAAACAATTTATTGGTACAGGACTCACTTTGTTGAAGTTCAGTGGGAGTAAGATGTGCTGAGGATTTTCTTTCTGTCTCATTTTGCTGCTTTTTGGAGGTGATGCGGTTTTGTTGTTGCTTTAAAATCATGACCTTTGACCTGAAGCTAAGCGCGTAGAGTGTCTGGTCCGGTAAACAGAAGGACGTTGTCTCCTGGAGAAAGGCGGACTGCTTTCCCAAGGTTGGGGAAAGAAGCAGGAAGCGGATTGTAGAGCAGGGCATTATGGGAAAATACAACCAAATCAAACGCGTTAGCCGAGCGCTAGCAGGAGAAATGACTTGTGGTTTTTAGCCAAAGATAAAAGAGAAATCCCACAACAGCTAAAAGCTGACGCCGCTCCATTTTTATTTAAATTGTGCGAAGAAGGAAGTTGCGCTCAGTGTCTTTTTCAAAGGCATAGAGGCATGAATACGTTCAGAGGTTTTCGTGTCGTTTCGTTCAGTGGTCCTTGGTGCAGCGCCCCCACAGGCGAGGAGGGGAACAGTTTTTTCAGAAGTTTGGTTCGTTACACGCAATGCAGTGACGGAGAACTACACCAGCTGAAAATGTAACAAATGTGATTTTGGTCCCAAATCAAACAGAGTCTACCGGACTATCAGGTGTGAAAACACACTTAATTATTGCTTCCAATTCATTCTTATAGGAATGATTCCTCTCCACTGTTTACTGTGATTTTCTGGCATTTTGTAGACAGATAACCTTCGACCAATTTTATTATGATCTTAAATATATTGTTTGATAACAGGATTCACTACGGTTATATATTTGATCTTGTGCAGCCTTGAGATGACATTTGTTTATTGGCACAATTTATATTAAATTAATTTAATTATATAAAAACTGAAGAGTTAAAAAGTGAATCTGTGAATTTACTCAAAATTTAAGTTGTAATTATTTAATAAAAACATTTTTTAAGAAAAATGAGGAAGAATTAGGATAAAGTGCTCCGGACTCTTATCCTGTCATAAATTTCCTACAAAAAACTTCAACATTTCTAAGGCTGGAAATTCAAAAGGTTTCTAGATTGAGATAAATCTCTCTGAAATGTTCTAGAAAAAAGATTTCTGAATATGAAAAGTCAAAAATTTGCTCAAATTTTGAGATTAATCTCAAGTATGTTGTTTGGAATATTAAAACTTTGCCTGAAAACAAACAAACAAACAAACAAACAAAACAAACAAAAAAAACAAAAAAAACAAGGACATTTCTGTTCAGGAAGAACATTTTTCAAAAGTAAATAATTTTCAACTTTTGTAGTTCAGAAACTTCCAAATATTTTCTCAAAACTTTCTGAGATTTTTTTAATATCAAAATTATCATTTTTCGAAGCTAAGAAATGTCTGTTTTTCTCAAAAAACTTAGGAGATTAATCTAAAAATTTCTGACATTTTTTCTAGCAAGTTTCAAGTTTCAAACACATAAATTTCCTATTTTTTTTCTAGGAAATTTGATTAATCTCAAAATGTTTGAGTTTTTTTTCTTACAAATTTTAAACTTTTGGATTTCAGACATTTTCTTGTTTTTTTTTCTAGAAATTTCCTTAAAATCTCAAAATTTCTGAGTTTTTTTTTTTTTGGCTGAAATGTACTTTTTCCTCTTTCTCTGATATATTTATGCCTTTGTATAAATGCATGTTATCTGACTTTTTAAAATGTTATGTGAAGGTTGCAGCAGCAGCAGCAGCAAGTCGTCGCTCATTTCCAGCTTGGACTGCCTGTCCAGCATCGTGGAGCGGATCAGCACCGACCGGGCCGTGGCCCCCGCCGGAGACAGCGTGGTCCCCCAGGGGGCCGAATCCCCTCACGACGGATCCGGTGTCACTTCTTCACCTGCGGATCCCGTCAGCATCTACGAGCCAATCTCATCCTGATGGAGCCAACAGCGCCCCCTGCCGCACGGACTGAAACATTGCCTCCATTTTTAAGGAGGAAAACTTTAAATTATTCCTGATTTCTGAAGTAAGCCACTGAAATAGCTGCATTTTCTTATGGATGAAACAGTTTTCCCTGAAGTTTTTTCACATTTTAGTTGAAAAAATGAATTCTGCTGTCTGTTTTTAAGCATCCAGGATTCCTGGAGACGACCTTTTTCACGTGATTCCTGCTGATAAGAACTGAGGACCATTAGCACATCTGACTAGTCACGCTATGACAAAAAAACCAAAAAACAAAACACATTTAAAGTGTTGGAGTGAATGTCTGTATGATATTTAAGAGCTGATGAAATCTTAATAAACACATATTTATATTGTGACTTTTTTCACAACCACAACTTCTCACATCCAGAATTATTTTATTTTTCCAACATACATTAATGAAATATGGCTGAGCTATTAACCAAAAACATAAACAGAACTATACTTACACTTTCCAGCTCTTTTTAGAGCATATTATTGATTCATTTCAATCTAACTTATGATCCGTTTGCTGGTTTTCACTCCTACACTGCAAAAACAAAAAATCTTACTAAGTATTTTGGTCTGGTTTCTAGTGGAAATATTTTAGTACACTTGAAATAATACAAAACTAATTTAAAAGTAAATTTTCTTCAAGATATATGAGCTTGTTTTAGGTTAATAATTCCTTAATGTTGATTTTAAAAAGTGCTAGATCCACCGGCAGATTATTTCACTTGTAACAAAACATTTTTCACATAAAAATGAAAATCTGCCAGTGGAACAAGCACATTTTCATCAATATTAAGAAATCATTGACTTTAAACAAGTTTTTTTTTTTTTGCTTAAAAGTTACTTAAAGTTTGTATTGTCTTATGTACAAAAATATTCACACTACCAATTAAAATAAAAATATTTGGTAAGATTTTGTTTTTGCAGTGTAAAAGCTAGCCGAATGGTCTTTATGCTGTTTTTTAAAAAATAAAATACCTGCATAATCTGGTGAGGATAATGCTTATTAAAAGTAATAATGTCTTCAGCTATAATCTTTAAAATTACCTAAAAATAAAGCAGTTTTGAATATAGATAAACATTTAAACACATAGCCACTAAAAGGATAAAAGTGGAAATTCCTGTTATTTTAATTAAATATTAAAGAACAAAAAATGGTCTTTAAGAACTGAATTTCCAGTATGCATTAGCAAAATTGCCTAATTGATAAATACTGAAAGCCATAAATATCATACATTTAAAATAATAATAATAATGAACCAAAGAAGCATCTTCTGACTGATTTTAATATTATAATTTTTGTCAGGCTTAAGTAACTTTTTAATTCCCTCAAACAAAAGCAAAGAGTTTTTCTTAAACAAAAATATCATTTTCTTTTAAAACACATTTTTTATTGGAGCTATATTTATTCTGAAGCCATTGCACTTAAGCAGAAACAGGAACTAAGACATCCAGTTGTCGCCGTCGCCACAGAGTCTGCGTTGAGGTTGCGACCTTGGCCGACCTTTTCCCCGACGCTGCTCACTTCCTGCGGCGTGAAGCGGCTCCCTTCTTGCTGCTGCAGGGCGCAAAGAGCAACACGAGTTCAGAAATAAAACAGAAATGTTTCATATACTTTTATATAAAATCCCTGGAGGGAGATGAAACTCCCAAACTGAGCCGGACTGATGAGCTTCAGATGAACAGCGCCCTCTGCTGGCAGATGACAAACATTCCGAGTCACAGCTAAATTAAAAGCGAACAACAGGGGGCGCTGATGCGAAGAAAACCAACACCAAGTGATCAGAAAACTGAACCTAAACCAAAGAATGAGAGCTGTTGTATAAATTCATCTACACTGCAAAAATACAAAATGTTACTTTATTTCTTCACACAAGAAATAAAAAATTCAATACATGCATTTGTACAACAGAATATTATGGCCAATGTAGGTAGTAAAAAAAAAAAAAAAATCAAACAAAGAAACGAGAAAAAAAAAAGAAACAAACAAAAAAAGTAGAAGTTTTGCGATTGATCACAGAAATTTTACAGAAAAATCTATGAAATTTCTGAGTTTCAAAAGACGCAAATTTGTGACTTTTGGAAATTTTCTGAGTTTCAAAGGTAGAAAACTTTTAACTTCTGAAATTCAAAAAATTCAATTTTTTTCAGTACATTTTCTGAAGTTAGTCTAAAAATTTCTGAATTATTTCCAGCAAATGTTTGACTTTTCAAACTCAGACATTTTCAGAGGTTAACCTCAAAATTGGTTTCTTCCAAGGACAAAATTTACTTAAAAGTAATTTTTCAGCAAGATATGCAGACTATATCTTGCTGAAAATATTAATATTCAAATATGTAGATATTTCTTAAATTTAAATTAAAATTTTTTAAATGAAATTTAAAAAGTGCAGACTGATTTTATCACTTATAACTGTAAAAATGTCTTCAGCCAGTGGAACTGGTACTTTTTGAAAAAATATAATCTATACTAAATTTTTTACTTAAATCTCACCTCTAAATCTTGCTGGAAAGTTACTCTGAAGTTAATTTTGTCTTATTTCAATTGTACTTAGATATTTGAACTAAAAACTAGACAAAAATGCTTGGTAAGATTTTGTGCTTTTACAGTGTACAACCACATAAACAGCTTTGTTTCATCTTATTATGGCTAAAACTAAACAAAACAAAATTATAATATTAGTTTCCAGGTTTGTTTCTGATAATTCAACAGAAATGATGTCATCAGAGATCCAGCGAGGTCAGGGTATCTGTCAGTTCCAGGGTTTTAAATAAAATGACTTAAAAACTAAATGTGGATGGATGGATGATGTTTTTATATTTTAGTTATTTTGCATCCTTATTCAAATGAGGAAAATTATTTAAATGACATTCCAGAGTTTTCCAGACTGCAGGAATCCAGTGTGTGCCATTTTTAAGCTGCTTTGTGTTTGCATAGTTTGTCTTTGTTCACTTACTGTTTCTGCAGCTCGTCGATGCGGTTTCTGAGAGAGATGACCTAAAAACAACAACTCTGAGTTAAAAAAAGAAACTTCTCATTTTGCTTCGATTAAATTCACATGATCACATGAGGAGGAAATAAACAAACTTAATTTTTTCCATAAGTCACTAATTTATTGGCGTTTATAGAATAAATCTAGAGAGAAATACTGTATATGTTTTAGTATTTCAACCTGCATTGCTATGACAAATATATGTATATAACAGAAAACATTTTTATTTTTAAGTTTAACTCTGGTTTGTACATTTTTCACCTCATATCTTTGCCTCTTGAGCATCTCACAGTGGTCGTATTTTATCGCCTCCAGGTTGGTCAGCCAGTCCCAAAGCTCTTTGGCCTTTTCCCTGACAAACACAGCAGGAACCATTTTCACTGTCTGGGAGTCATTCAGCTCATCACTTTAAATGTTTCTTTTTTTTTTTTTTTTTTGGTAAATTGTGACCTCTTGGCAAAAGGAATGTGTGGTATTTTTCAGTGAGGTAATTTTATTTATAAAGCACATTTTGAGCAACAAAGCAGTTTAAAGTGTTGACCTTTCCTGATCAGCTTCAGTCATTTTAGTTTTTGATCTATTTGCAAGAATTTGGGTTGATCTTAAATTTGGGTTGAGTCAAATTCTGCAACTCTTTACATGTTGCATACAACAGGCTATAAGGGCTATACTGAGGAAAATTAAAACATATGAGAATAAAGTAGAAATGATATGAGAAAAAGGTGTAATATTTAAAAAATAAAGTCATAATATGACGAGAATAAAGCTGAAATAATACAAGAATAAATTTGTAGTAATATGAGAATACAGTCAGGATATTATGAGAATAATGACTTTATTCTGGTTATATTAGGACTTTATTATCACAGTTTTATTACTTTACTTACAGAGCGTCATTCTCTTAATGCAGTCAAGTTTTTAATCAAAGTTCTTCTGAAACAACCAATTTTACTCTGATTTATAATCCACCATTGCCAGCATGCTGGCATATTTGATTTTAATCTGGTTGTACTGTTTTATTAATGTTTATCATACATACATAGCATATTTCTTTATATTTTATCCATTTTATTTGATTTTTTTATTTTGTAAATGTTTAACAGTTTGCCTGTGAAGCACTGTGAAGTTTCACTGAGCTTGAAAATCAAAATAGAAATAAAACCTTTCACTTATAACAAGATATTATTCCTACTGTCGAAGTAAAATAATCTGCCAGTGGAACCAGAACTTTTTCATCAATATTAAGGGATTACTGCCTTAAAACAAGCCCATATTTTGTTCTGAAAAGTTACTTGTAAGTTAGTTTTGTATTATTTCAAGTGTACTAAGATATTTGTACTAGAAACTAGAGTAAAATTACTTGGTAAGATCTGGTGCTTTGCAGTAAAACCCAGAGAATCAAATGTTTTTACCTCAGCTGGTCGTCTGTGAGGCTGTCGATGCTCAGCGGTTTAATCCTCTCTGCCAAAACCTTCTTCTTCTTTTCTCTTTCGGTCTGCTTCTTGCCTCTCTTTGCATCAATCTGGTAAGAAATAAAAACATTTAAAGTTAAATTTCACGGCTGCTTTTTCTGAGATTGAATATAAAATGTTCCATGAAAGGAAAAACGAAGCAGGTTAAATACCCTCTGCAGGTGGCTGCTGAAGCCTGACCCCATGTTGGTGAGAGCTATCTTTTTCTTGGCATCATCGTCAGCCTTCCTCTGTGCATCTGCCTCCTCCTTCCTCATCCTCTCCGCCTGTGGAAACATTAAAACCAGAAAAAAATTAAGCAACATGCAAAAACACCTCCAAGCCAGCAGAGGTCAGTGAAACACTGACGCTTCATACTTCCTCTTTCCAGAGCCGGGCAGAGTATGCAATAAAACTACTTCAACATATATTTATCAAGTAAAAGTAAAAAGTATCTGTACAAGAAATTACTCAAGAGTACAAAAGTATTTAGTAAAAAGTTTACTCAAGTACGAGTAACTGATTAAATGATCAGTTATTTAATATTTAAAAATTACATCATCAGACAGACAAAAATTTAAAGTTCAATGGAAATTTTGGTATTTTATTTTAAGTAACAAAAATAACGAAATCAGGCAGAATGCATTTCTCCAAATCAGTTTCTTTCAATAAAAATCTTAAGAAACTAACAGAAACTGCAGGTCTGAGTCTGGTGAATTTTTGGTTTGTTTTTAATTCAGTTAGTAGAAAATCCAAGAAATTTATTCAAGTAAGAGTAGAAATACTTCATAATAAAATTACTCAAAGTACAGCATAGTAAAAATGCTGCTAAATACTTTTTTTTCTAAAAGTTACTGAAGTAAATGTAACCAGTTCCTGCTCATCTTTGCCTGTTTCCTTTGAAGACATGAAATATTTCAGGTTTGCTTTACCTCACGCCGCGCCTGTCGCTCTTTATCTTTCTCAGCGCGAATCCTCTGCTGCTCGGCTCGCTCCGCACGGCGCTTTTCCTGCAACAAGCACAGCAGACTCACTTCCTGGAGCTGAATGCGATGTGCACGTCTGCACGTCGTGGGAAACTCACGATTCTTTCTTTGAGCGCGATCAGTTCCTCCTCCTCCTTCTTCCTGCACTCAAAGTGAGCGTCGATCAGAGACTGAAGCTCAACCAGATCTTTGTTCTGACGTTTCTTCTGAATGTCCTGTGATAAAAACACAACAGATCGACTTTAAGAACCTGCTGCTGAACAACGAGTGGCTGGGTGTGGTTTTCCAAAAAACAGACTGAAAAAAGTCAACAAAAACCAAAAAAGTCACCTAGCAGTGAAGTGTACCTGAAAGTGATCTTTGTATAACTGAGTTACATGAAGATTTTAGAGAAACTGATTCCTGTGCAACACGGTATGATGGCCACTGTAGATAGAAAAAAAGGAGGAGTAAATTTCTGCCCGAAATCTCAGAACTTTTCTAGAGAAAACAAGAAAGTTTCTGAATTTAAAAAGTCAAAAATTTGTAAGAAAAAACTCAAAGATTTTTAAGACAAAAACCAGGAAATTTCCGAATTTGAAAAGTCCAAACTTGTCAACTTTTGGAACTCATGACATTTCCTAAATTTCATTTTTTTCTAGCAAATTGTTCACTTTTGTTGAATTTTTCTCTAGTATAAAAAAAAAAAAAAAAAAAAACTTTCAAAAGTAAAAAATCCTCAACTTTTGAAACTAAGAAATTTGCTAGTTTTTTTTCTTGAAAATTTCTGAGAATAATATCAAAGTTTCTGTGTTTTTCTGGTAGAAAT
>NW_006800038.1:1619918-1669990 GCF_000485575.1 Poecilia formosa
GTATGTATGTATGTATGTATGTATGTATGTATGTATGTATACTCACTTGAACTTTGGCTTTTCCTCTGATTATAATAAAACCAGGAATGAAAAAGAGAAAATATTGATAAGTTAGGATCAAGAATGCATTGGATTCAGGGATGCTTCACCTCCGTTGAAATGTGAGAGTGAGTTTTAATTTTAGCAATCCTTTCCAACAACCGAGACCTAATTAATGCTCGTTAAGCTTCTGTTTTAAGTTACATAAACACACAGCAATACTGGCTGAGGTCAAGGAGAAAACAACAGTTTATACGACCTTTTAGCTGCCAAGTCTACAAGATAACAAAACCAACAAGTTTCCCTTCAAACCTCTACATAAAGATAAATATATATACTGCACACAACTGGCTGCTTTTGTATGAGTTTGTTTTTATATCTTAGAATTTTCACGTTTTATTTTTAACCAACCAAACGTTTACAGTTGCTAAGCTAAGCTAAACATAGCACAGCTATGCTAATGCTACAGCTGATTAGGTAAAGCGACACGAAGCTAATCAACTGTAATCTTATAAACGTATATTTATATAACTGAAGCAGTATTACTGTGCATTTTTACAATTACCAAACTGTGCTGAGGAAGAATATTTGCCTTCTTGCAGATTTCTAATCCTATCCAAACTTACCCAGAAAAAACAATCATCCCCGTTTTTAAAAGCGCCTTGATCCGCCTTGCTGCTGAAATGTGCTAAACTCATCAACTTCATTGATTAATTAAATCATAAAACAACCATGATTAACAGGATTTATTTTAAAAAGTTAAGAAAACCTTCAGCAGCAAACTAGACCAGGATAGCGTTGGAAATGTACAATAAATAAATCACCTATAAATTTAGTTACTTTGTAGTAAGAGAACTAACAGAAATATAGAAGGAAATAAAATAAAAAAGTCAAATAACATGTTCATTTATTTTATTATTTATTCAATGCAGCTCACTTTAATAGATGCTTTTAATCTTATATTTTGAAAATTGTATACAAATATTGAAATAAATCTCATTAATTTATCATTAAACAACACAAAATAAACCAAATGTTTTTAAAAAAGCAGCAAATTATTCCTTGATATAAACAAATCTCTGTTGTGGATGAAATGGTTTACAAAGTTTTCCCCCTTTAATAAATTAAATCATCATTTATTTTAAAAGCTGCATTTGTTTTGGCTATGTGTCAAAATTTGTTAAATAATCTGAAAGGTAACAGCGATAAAAAAAATAGCAGAAATATGTAAGAAGGCAGAAACTTTTTCACAGCACTGTATGCCAACGTATAGTCACAGTAAAGTTATACCCAACTTCTCTATTTATCTGTGTTAATTTACTGTGAATTAGTATGTAAATCAAACCCATTTTATTGCTAAGATGCTAATCAGGATCAGTACGCTGTCATATAAATCATCACATTTATCTATTTAATAGTTAAAGTTTCCAAGCATACAGGACATCAAGTCACACAACAGGAGGGACTGGATTTTGTAGCTACTGTTAATGGTTTTCAGGATCGGGAGGCGTGTGATTAGACTTTGTTTCGTTTTAAGTGACCCTCAGACTACGACAACATTTAGAGAAACGGACAACAGAAGGGAGGAAATCGCAAGCCAAGCAACGATGACTCAGCATGAAATACAAACTACCATCTTGATCTCCATCTTCCCCTGGCAGGACGCATTCATGCAAAAAAGAGAAGAAGCAGAGATGAGCTGACTCGCCGTTTATGAATCCTCCGGCCTGTTCCTCTACTTCCTGAACCCAGGACCGATTCATTATTTATAATTAAGGCTTAGAAGAGTCCCTTGTTCAACAGGGAGACATAAAAGGTCGAATCAGAAGAACAGAGAAGAATGCAGGTCCACATACCTTCCTCTTCATAGGCCTCTGCATGCAGCAAGCGTCCAAAGCAAGAGCAGAACAGAGACCATTAGTGATCCGACTGAGCAGCCGGTACATGTTCACAAAGCCTGGAGCTCAAAAAGCACATTTACTGGATTGGGGCGTTGCTATGGAGACGCTGCAGAAGTCCCATAACGGGTCAAGCATTAATTCTGCTGTGACACTGCAGGCAGCTCCATACCTAACGATAACCAGGGTTTTATTTGTCGGCACAATAATAAACACTTTCTGTTAATTAAGACTTTATACAACAATGGGTTGATGTTCTATGGAGGACCAAACCTGTCATAATTAAGAATAACTGCAGAAATACATAAGTGACTCGTTAAAATAATTACAATGCCAAAAAGCAGCTTGACTATGGAAAAGGATTAGGGGCACTGAAAAAAAAGAATTCTGATTTTAATCTCAAAATTCTGAATTTCATTGAGAATTCTGACTTTTTCTCAGAATTTTGACCATCTTTATATTCTAACTTTTTTTTTAGAATTCAAATTTTTTTCTCAGCATTCTGATTTTAATCTCAGAATTGACTTTTTTTAAAATTCCACCTCAGAATCATACTTTTTCTCAGAATTCTAATTTTTTTTAACTATAATTTTTTTCTCAGAATTTTGACTTTTTTTTTAAGAATTCTGACTGCTCAGAGTTTTGACTTCTTTCAAGAATTCTATCTTCTTTTTTTAAATTACAACTTTTTTTCCTCAAAAATTTGAGTTAGAAAAAGTCAGAATTCTTTAGAATTCTGACTTTAGACTAAGAATTATGACTTTTTCTCAGAATTTAGACTTTTTTTAAAGAATTCCAATTTTATTAGTTTGAGATTGTAGCTGCTAAGACAATGAAGCGTTAGTTGAACAGGCGAAGCCTGGGACTTCTGCCGTGACTCCATGAGATACACAGAACTCGAAACACATCTGAATAAGAAATTAGCTTGAATTTGATCAGCTGAAATCAGCCGAACATCCCAACACCCCAATGTAAATGCTTTGTCGCAAATGGCAAATTTCATTCTTCAGTTGCAGACAGAAAAACAACAAAAATAAAAGCTAAACATGGACTAAAGGGAGGTGAAGAATTGGCTTTACATGACCACAAAAATACCCATCATCCCTTCTGGTTTGGCCTTGAAAAAACGACATGTGAGTTTTTCAAAATGCAACTAATGATGATGGTCAATAACAACAAAACGATTCATTCAAATGGACAGAAGGCCAAGGATGACATGGGGCAACTGACTCATGTAAAGGCAACCGCCTGATTACGCCTCCCTTTCTGACATGTATGCACAGCTCATATTTAAGACACAAATGACAGAACAATAACGCTGGAAACAGGACAAAACGGTTTTTAACTGTTTGTGGATGGAGACGATGTGACAGCTGTGGGTGTTTATAAGGAAAATGTTTGCAGCAGACTCTAATATAGTGAAGTAATAGACCTAATAATGTGAAATAACGTGTGACTTTAAGCCAAAGATTACATTTTCTGAATATATTCTGGATTTTCAGTTTTACCCAAAATGTACCAAAATATGAAATTTTAGCATTTGATTGTTTACTTCACATTTTCTGCCAACTCGTGTTCAAAGAAAGCAGTCATAAAGAGGAAGCTAAACACACATTAAAAAGGAACCGATTAATGAACTGCAAAACTATTAAAATATTTAGATTATCAATAAAAAAGCCAGTTAAGTTAAAAAAAAGCAGTTTTGCAGGCCTCATTAATACAGTGCATCCTTCTCTTAAAATGATCCCTTTAAATTGTTGAAAATAATAATAGCCAAGAGCAGCCATTTTCTAGAAATAACAGGAAATAATCATATTTCAGGATAACAAAAACTTTTCGTGATAACATTAAAGTCACCTTTTAGTATTTTCCTAGTATTTTTAAATGCATGTGCCCAAGTCTGCATTTTAGTAAAAATGAAAAACTTAATATTTTTAGTCCTTATTTAAAAAAAAATAAAATAAAAGAAACAAAACGTGGATGAATACACATATTACATTTTTCATTTTAAGATTTTAATTTTATCTGTTTAGAACAGCCAAGCATCAGTGAAAATGTCAAATCTGGACAATTATTGAATTGTAATTAATAGTAAAAAAAAAAAAAAACAACAACAAAAAAACCTCCTTTGTGAGCTTTTAAAGGGAACCTCATATGCAAAATTCACATTTTGTTTCGTACTTCCATTTGTGTCCCAACTGCTTCTAAAACTGTTTTAAAAAAAAACCACTTGGCTATTTTTGACAATAAGTTCAGTGTCTGAAAAATTACCCATTTTAAAAAGCTGTGGCAGTAGGCACTGCCCGTTACCTAGCAACCGCAGGGAAGCCCAGCCCGTTACCTAGCAACCAAGCAGAATTTGCCAGCTGGGCGTGGCCATCAGCAGCTTATTTGGATTTAAAGTGACAGGAGGCTCCAAAGCAGCTCATCCTGAAAGACTAAAATCTAATTATCTATGAACAATTTTGTGCTAAAAATATAATGAAGATGTTTTGTATCACCCACAGACCTAAATAAATTTTATTAAATAAGCCTTTTTGTTCTCCAGGCAATAATTCATTTACCACAAAATAATAACTTTCATTATCCTGAGATAATAGTCCTGCCATCATAAAACAACTGAAAAATATTACATTATAAAGGATATGGATGGATATGGATGCTCTTGGCTTCTGTTGAAAATCAATCCCACATAAAACATTAAAGTAACTAATAAAAGCATGGACACAGTTCCTACTGTTTTTGCAAATTAACTTTAAAATATAGATAATTTTTAAGCTTTCTGCCATTAGGTCTGACTAACTGTTGCACCCTCAGGTCTACCCTGTTAGGCAGAGTGCCGTCTGGCCTGCAGCAGGTTTATAAACGTACCTTCCTCCTCCCGAGCCACTTGCTGCACCACCTCCTGAGGCTCTGGTTCTGGTTCTGGTTCTGGTTCAGGCTCTACTTCTGGCTCTGCCTCTACCTGGGCCTCCGCCTCAGGGGCTACTTCTACTTCTACTACCTCCTCCTGGGCTACGCAGCATGCACCAAACCGCAGAGTTGGCGTGCCGGAGAAGGCCGTTAATAGAAGACCACAGACATGACAGAGCCATTAGAAACCAAATGTGAAACCGAGATTTACAGAAACGATGGATGGATGGGTGAGCGGCGGACGCTGCTGGAGAATGGAGAGAAAAACAGATGATGGATGGAGGCAGAAACTCCAGTGACCTTTCACCCAGAAGCCATATTGAACTGTTGATGCGTACGACTACTGGAGGAACAGGGAGTCGGGTCCAAAATTACTCTTTACTCAGTAACAGAGTTGGCTGGTAACATTTACTTTTAAAATAGCAGGGAATAAATATATCTCTAGTGTTAAAGGATGAATCTGTTCTCTGTTAAGTTAGATTACATTTTCAGTCTGAGTTATTAAAATTTCCAGAAAATTAGTTGTAAAGTGGCAATTAACCAAAAAAAAATTAAACATTCACATAAATGTGAAGAAGTATTTCCCAAGCTCAAATTAACAATATAACTGATTTTTTAAAAAAGCAATCTGTCGTATAATCAGAGTTGGGTGATAACTCAATTACATTTGCGTGAGTAGCTTTTTTGAAAATTGCACTCTTAAGATTATTTTTACTATGCTGTACTTTTGTTATTGAGTAAAATGCATCAATTCTCTACCAGCTGAATTAAAAACAAACATGTTTTAACCAAAAATTCACCAGACAGACAAACCTGCAGTTTCTATTAAAGCTTCAGAAGGATTTTATTGGAAGAAATAATTTTTGCCTGATTGTTATTTTTTGTTACTTACATGAAATATGGTACTTTTGGTCCTTTAAATACCAAAATTTCCACTTAGCTTATATTTTGGTCCATCTGATGATGTAATTTTTAAATATTAAAATATAATTTGATCAGTTACTCAGTACTTGAGTCGACTTTTTACCAAATACTTTTTTAATTTCTTGGATGGATGCTTTTTACTTTTACTTGAGTAAAAAGATGTTGCAGTGCTACTTTTATTTGAATACAGTGTTTGGGAACTCTGCCCACCTCTGATAATTAATACATACTTTTCTGGACACTAAATAGGGGAAACATTCAAACTTCCTGTAAAGTATTTTAAGGACACCTTCCGTTATTATTATTCTCAGCATAACCTCTCAGTTGTCTTTAATTTCTAAATTCCTCCCAAGTAGTTTTCCACATTGACCGGTTAAAATATGACCGTTGAGTGAATCAGGTCAATGACAGCAGTACTGACAATAAGAGACGGCATTGTGAAGATTCACATGTTAAGAAAATAATAGGTCTAATTTTTTTCTTAACCATGTGTCAAAATGTCACTCAGCAGACAAAATTCACCTTTAACTTGGAAGTTTTTGATGACAGCCAGAAAATTTAATGAACTGTAAAGCAAAAGCGCTAAAGATGCTGTAAATTTAACTGAAATATCTTGAAATTAGAAGATGACAGATGCAGGTAAAGGCTAACAGGTGTCAGTGTCAAAGACTTCAAGTTAAGGGTGAAAGGCAATTTACTTATTAGTGTGAATGTAAAAAAAAGTAATAAATGTGAAGTTGGTTCGGTCATCTTTACCTTCCTCCTCTTCAGTTTTGCAAAAATTAAGATGAAAATAAAAAAATGTGGGGATAGAAAAACAAACATAAGTGAACAAACCATGACATTCAAGGTTATTCTAGCTCTCAGTTACTGATGCTGGCATTTTATGTGACAATATGAGAAAATAAGAGGAAAAATTCTGTCAGGCCTTTGAGAACAGAAACTGTGTAAAGAATTAAAGGAAGCAAAAATTAG
Source organism: Poecilia formosa (assembly GCF_000485575.1). Lineage (NCBI taxonomy): Eukaryota > Metazoa > Chordata > Actinopteri > Cyprinodontiformes > Poeciliidae > Poecilia > Poecilia formosa. The sequence continues at coordinate 1,626,668 of NW_006800038.1, forward strand.
TTGAAAACATCCTTGGATATCAAAAACGGTCATAAATTATCTACAGTGTGTTTTTGGAAAAATAAAAAGTAAAACTAGCTAAGTGGATATCTCACTTACCCTCATACCTGTAATAAGAAGGAAGAAAAGACAGAGAAAGAAAAAAAAATAAATTAGTTCCAGCAAATTTCAACTTAATTTTCTATATTTTCTATTAAAGCTGAATAACATATGAATGTGATGAAATTCACTTACGCTTCTTCAGTGTCAGACATGGTGAAAACAAACTTCAAACCTGAAGAAAAATACAAAACAAAAAAAGTTCACACATCTCAACCAGAATAAATATAATTACTTATACTTCTGATGAGGGCTTCACGGTAAACATGTGATATCAGATAATATAACAGAGTAAGAGTCCAACTTAATTCACAAATATCTCGAAAGTTCTAAAGTCTTTTTGCTTTGGGTTCATACAAAGCATAGAGAATATCCAGTAACTCTTCAATTTTAATAATAAGGTCTCATTAAAAAGAAAAGCTATTTTTTGTTATGTCTTCTGTTTTGTACGGCGTATTAGTCATTGTAGACAGAAAAACAGCAGGAGTAAATGTCCACTGAAATTTCAGAAATAATCTAGAAAATATTCAGAAAGTTCTGAGTTTGAAAAATTGAACATATTCAACTTTTCAATTTTTTTTTTTTTTTCAAAAATTTGAGAAAAAAATTCTGAGATTTATCTCAAAATTACAGCTTTTTTCCAGCAAATTTTCGACTTTTGAAATTCAGAAGTTCTTTTTTTTTTAAAGAAAATTTCTGAAATTAATCTCAAAATTTTGGAGTCTTTTGGCGGAAAAGTATTCCTCTATAATACGACATTGCAGTTTTGGCAATGAAAACCTTCTTATGGATTATTATTATTTAAGGGATTTCATTTCGGTTCCACTTTGCTATCAAAGAAGACTTTTAAATATGACACAAACGTTTGTGTGAGCTGAGGTCAGTCTGTTTCCTGTCAGTAACTCTTTGCTCTCATGGAAAAGAATATCTGCATTACGACCATCACAGGACAAATGCTTGTGGCCTGTGTGATAAGAGCAGAAAGCTGCAGCTGTCCTGAAATATTTTCACGGCTTGTTCAGGATTGTTTACTCAGCTGCTCACCGAGTATTATCACCGCCTTTGCAAGTTTGTATTCACATGTTTAATTCTGGTTCTGAGTCAAACCGCCTCGCGGATCATCTGCACTATTGTTGTGTGAGAAACTGAAAGTTTTCCATGTGCTGTACTGCAGCCTCGTTTCTGAAATTGTACATATTACTGCAGTGGAACAATCTCAAACCATTTGAAAAATGTTTTTTCCAGCTTGCCAAACAGGTTTTCTAAAAGATTTAGGTGAAGATTGAGTTTGCCAAGGAAGAATAATGTGTTATGAACTATTGATGCGTTTGATTTGGAAATGTGTTTTGGCTCATTATCCCTCAACACTGCAAAAACAAAAAATTTTACCAAATAATTTTGATCTAGTTTCTCGTGAAAATATCCTAGAACACTTGCAATAAGACAAAACTAACTCTGATGTAAATTTCAGCAGCATATATAAGCTTATTAGCTTCCCTGTGGAACTCCTACAGAACCCACAGAACCTTCCAGGATGGGGACAACGGTAAATGAACCGGTTTAGATTCTCATTTAAAGGACAATCCAGAGCGGTTATTTACCAGAGGGCAGCCAGACTTCTTTTCCTGTTTCTTGACACAAGTTTTCTTATACTTAAGCATTTAGGATTGTCTTGTTGACCTACAACATGAAGGTTAATTAGAATGAAGACGCCTCTGGCTGCAGACGCTACGTTTTTCTATTTACATGCCATTGGGTCACAGTACTGCGACAGACTGGCGACCTGTCCAGGGTGACCCGCCTCTCGCCCGGAACGATAGCTGGAGATTGGCACCAGCGCCTCCCGACCCCACGAAGGGACAAGGGTGCACAGAAAATAGATGGATGGGTCACAGTAAAGCCAGGTAAACATAAAGAAACAATTAAAAATGAACAGATTGTTTCTGTGCTAAGTGCACAAAGAAAATCTGTGCATGAACAAAACAGGCTTTGATTGGATCATTTTCTCAAATTTCTCCAAAAAAAAGGTTATATTTTGATTTTCAGTGGGAAAATCTGTTTTTCCTCACATCAGAATCTTTAAAATAGTCACTTTAGTGAAAACACTGTAAAAATACTAAATATTACCAAATATTTCTGTCTTGTTTTCAGTGCAGACATCACATGCACTTGCAATAAGACAGAACAAGTAACTTTTCAGCAAGATGTAGGAGTTTTTTAAACTCAATAATTCCTTAATATTGATGAAAAAGTTCTGGTTCCACTGGAGGATTATTTCACTTACAACAACACATTTTCCCAGAGTTACAAGTGAAATAATCTGCCAGTGGATCTCGTACATTTTCACCAAAAATACACAGAAATGAGGTCCAGTATCTTACTGAAAAGTTACTGTTAAGTTAATTATGTCTTATGTCAAATGTACTAAGATGTTTGCAATAGAAACTATGATAAAACTGTTTGGTAAGACTTCGTGATTTTGCAATGTAAGGCTTCAGAATGAAGTAAAACCCATTCATTTTCTCTCTGCGGATCAGTAATCGTCTCTCTTTGGTGAAATCACCTCTCTGTATATTCTATATCATATCTGTTATATATAAATTGCCTTTGGATGACTCTTCGCACTCAGCGGTGGGCACAGCTGCAGAGGACTCTGTGGATTAGTTCTGGATCACATTTCTGCCCATCAGCTGAGGAACAGTGTTCAAATAGCAGTTTAATCCCTCTGCTTGGTCCAGCGGGAGGATCTTCTGCTCCCACCCAGCCAATCAGAGCCCACCTCCAACCAACCAGCGCTTTGATCCACCTGCAGCTGACAGCGTTCTCGCCTCTGTGTGCACAGCGGTCGCGCTGCGCATACCGACATTTCAGCATGCTGTATATTTAGTGAGCGCTCCGTTTTTTTTTTTTCTTCTGAAAACTTAAGACTTTCTGAAACTGAAACTTGGTGTTGAAACTGACTGAGCTTCTTAGGTGCTGTGTCAAAGAGAGAAGTAGCTGATGGAAACGAAGAGCCTCTTGTACATCTCAGAACCTCATGTCTTCAAGGCGTGAACCGTGTTTTCAGCTAAACAACCAGGTGGGAATCAGTTCAAACTCTGAAACACGGGCCAAGAAGTGCAAAAACGCAAAATAGTACCAAGTATTTTTACTTTAGTTTCTAGTGCAAATATCTTACTACACTTGAAATAAAACAAAACTAACTTAAAAGAGACTTTTTAGCAAGATATAGGAGTTTATTTTAAGTAAAAAAATTATTAATATTGATGAAAAAAAAACTACTAGTTGCATTGGCAGATTATTTCACTGAGAACAAGACATTTTGTAGCAGTGAAACGAGCACGTTTGAATAAAAACAAGCTTCTACATCTTGCTGAAAAATTACTTGTAAATTAGTTTTGTTTTATTTCAGGTTTTTTAAGATATTTACACTAGGAATAGAGAAAAATACTTAAGATTTTGTGTTTTTTTTACAGTGTGAAAGAGCCAATAGCCAAGTTTCACATCAAAAATCGAGGATGAGAATCTTTAAAATAGTCACTTTAGTGAAAACACTGTAAAAATACTAAATATTACCAAGTATTGCTGTCTTGTTTTCAGTGCAGACATCACATGACAACATTTTTCAACATTTTTTTGTGCATTTTGAAGAGAGTTTATTTTAAATGTAAATTGTGACACAATAGAGTATTTATTATATAATTTCACCATGTAGGATAGTTTATTGGTTTGGAGGATTTAATTTCAGATGATGTGTTGTTTTTTAATGGGATATATTTTAGAGCTTTAGTATCAAGGAGAAAAAGAGCTCAGTCAAATAAAGCGCTAATGTCAACTGCTTGACCAGAACATTGTGAGCAGCATTGTCATAGCGGACAATTCACAAGTCTTAATATACATCCACCAGCAATCCGGCGCTCCACTTCAAAAGATTTTCAATGTCGGCATAAAAATACCAATCAATTTACTGACCAATGGATCTACTTTCCCTTAAAAACTAATTTTTGTCTACATTTAGTGAACAATCTCTGCTAACATCTTTTAATATCTTCATTACTTTTTGTGGAAAAAGACAGTTTTTTTTCCACATAAAATGAGAAACAAATAATAAGAAAACTGTTTTTCAGGTGTATGAAAAGCGAATTCTTACCCAAAAGAGGAAGATCAGCTCCCTCGGCGATGAAGATGAAGGTCTGTAAGTATCCGCAGGCTCCGCTCAGAGAATAAGTCCTGCTGCTATAGTGATACTTGAGATCATCAGGCCCTTATTGGCTGCGGGATGAGAGCGGAGTGTGTGTGTGTGTGTGTGTGGATGAAGGTGGAGAGGCTGGGGGAAGTGCATCCATGACCCTGGAGAAGGAGATGGGTAGAATACTATGGATGGAAGAGGAGGGCTCAGGTTTTGGAAAGGAGCAGCTGAGAAGCTTCTGTTGCTAAATTTACAGTGACAGAAGGCCGAGAGCGGGGCTTACACATCGGCTTGGCATGCAGACAATGGAAGGAAAGTCTGTGTGGCTGCTGACCGGTTCATCAACGAGGAGCTCCATCCGTCAGGCCGGGAAGAGACGCACAGCGCTGGAGTAAGAATAGAACAAAGGAACAAACAAAACTAACCACAAACTCTATTTATTCTGCTTTTTGTCACAGTTAAATGTCTCAGATCATCAGATAAGTTTTAATATCAGACAACGAAAACCTCAGTGAACACAATAATTTCAGATCCAGGCCTCATCATTACCAGAAAAAACACAACATCTTACTGAGATGTTTTGGTCGAGTTTCTAGTGCAAATATGTTAATATTAGTACAAATAGTGAAAAAGGATTAAATTAATTTACATGAATGCACAGAACAGGATTTGATTGGATCATTTCCTCCAAAGAAAAGGTTCACCAACGATTTTCAGTTGGAAAATCAGTTTTTCGTCACATCAGAAATCATGGATGAAAGGCTTTAAAAAAGTCACTTCAGCATGTAACACTGCAAAAACACAAAATCTAAATTATTTTTTATCATAGTTTCTCATGCATATATCTTGAAATTAGACAAAACTAACTTACAAGTAACTTTTTAGGAAGATTTAGGAGCTTAATTAGAGTTAATAGTTAATATTAGTGAAAAAGTACCAGTTTCACTGGCAGATTATTTCACTTGTAACAAGAAAATATTCCCACACGTGAAAAAATGTAGACCTTTTTCATCAATATTAAGAAATTGTTGAATTAAAACAAGCTCCTATATCTTCCTCAAAGAATACTTCACTTAAGATTTTGCTTTGAATCTTTCTGACAAGATGAGAGACTGAAACTAAACATCGCGCCCTGACCGTGTTGAGCTGAAACTGTTTATGTGAGAACAGATTGTTGCTTGGTTGTTGATTCTCTCTCTGTTCAAATCGCTGCTCGTACTAAAGCAAAGTCCCAAAGAAAGAGTGACAGACATTCACTGCTTACTGCTTTAAACAACGGATAATGAGAAACAGAATTAAGATTGGTTATAAGAGAGGTGAGGGGAATCCGTGGGTCCACACACCGCTCCCTGCTGTGTGTGTGTCATCAGGTGGATAGTTGATGCTTCAAACGCCTTGCAGTGGCTTTGACGGTGACCGCTGAAGCAAACGCCTCTGCCTGTCAGAGGAGATGAGGATAAGTGGGTTAAGCTGCTGTTTTTTAAAGGGGCAGTATTGTGTTAAATAAAATTTTTTAAACTTTACATCATGTTATAACGTTATTCCTTCATCAAAAACATACCTTAATTCTTTCCCGCATGTTCGAGGTAACGGTGCACTGATTTATTGACTAGCCGATTTATCAGTGCCGATTTCCTTAATTTTGGGAGCTCAGTGATTGGACGATACTTCCATGTGAAGCCGATCTAATTCCCTGATCTTTTCCACCTCAGGTCTAAAATCAGCCACTGTCCTCTGATCTGCAGGCAGAGGTCTGACTGACAGACGGCCCACCAGGTCATTCTGCACGTTTACAGTTAACAATAGTTACCCCAATGTTGCCAACTCAGCAACTTTCTTGCTATATTGAGCAACATTTCAGACAAAAAATTGATATTGGCTGGAATCGGCAAGTCAGGCTTTTTAAAGATCAATAATCGGCGATTGAACAGAAAACTGCAATCGGTGCATCCTTAGATTGGGGAATCCTTTAATCTATAGCTGTGTTTCCATTGACCTCATAGTTACATAATTTGACATTTTCAGGTGTTTGGGGAGATTTAAAGGAAACAAATGCGGTACTAAAATCTACTTCAAGGTAAGATCTCTCATTTAAACTGGATATATTGTTACACCTTCATCTCTGTCAGCAATTTTAAACAGTTTTTTCATTAATTTAATTATTTTTCATAAAGATTTCAACTTCTGCCATAGAAATAAATGTTACTTTAGTAATGTGTGAACCTGAAAGCCCTTTAAATGTAAAACAAGTAAAGCTGATGATAGCACATAGATGTTAGAATTTTTTTTAATCAAATATATTGTTCCTTTTTTAAAATTCCTGGATCTTTTTATAATAAGTGGTGGTTATTAAAGCTTTGATGGTTATGATTACACAGCTAAGATGTCTACTGATGCCTTTCAGGAAGAAGGTTCAGGGCTTGGATGGACGGATGAAAGCACAGAGCCCCCTGGTGGCCGTATGCATCATTACAAATTGGATTTATCAACAGGTTGGAAGGAAAAGAAGCAAAAAACAAATATTTAGATTTGTCTTGTGATCAATAAGTAATATTTTGGCTCCTGAAAGCAGTGGAGAATAATTTAATCATTTTTTTCTCCAATAAAAGCTTGTAATTTAGATGAGCACATGCAGTTTGATTATAAAAAATAAACAAACCTCATAAATAGTGTTTTGGTTTTATCTTACTAATCAACAAAATAATTTTACAGGTAAATACTTTTAAAATTAAAAATAATCAGCAGTACTCAGGACACAAAAATCAAATATTAAAGTTATTATTTTTTTAATATAATCAGATTCATAAATTTAATGAAAAACGGCTCTGGTTTTGTCCTGCCCATCAACAAATAATTTCACAGGGAAACTGCAAAAAACCACAAAATCTTACCAAATACTTTTGGTCTAGTTTCTAGTGCAAATATCTTAGTACACTAGAAATAAGACAAAACTAACTTACAAGTAATTTTTATCAACATATAGGAGCTTGTTTTAATAACTTGTTAATATTGATGAAAATGTTCTGGTTCCACCGGAAAATTATTTCACTTATAACATGAAACAAAAGTGTTGTTATAAATCAAATAATCTGCCACTGAAAGTAGAATTTGTTTCATATTTTTTCACTTTTCTTGATGAAAATTCACTTCTAAATTAGTTTAGTCTAATTTCAAGTATACTAAGATAATTGCACAAAAAACTAGTCCAAAAATACTTGGTACGGTTTTGAGTTTTTGCAGTGTAAATCCTTTTCAAGTGAAGAACTGTGAGCAAAAATCAGGGGTGGGGGGAATATCAAACATTAAAGTTCTTATCTTTAACAGCTTCAGATCTATAAGCTGAATATTTTAGTAGTAAATCAGGTAAAATCTGTTTGTAAGAACCTCTGTAAGTTTCCTAATTTAAGTTTTGGTTGTAGCAACAGAGACAGTTTGTTGATAGGAGCTTCCTCTCCTCTGCCACCTTCCTCCAGGTGGAGGTGGCCGTGGCCCGCCTGTAGGGGCTGCACCTGCGCCGTCTCAGGTGGCCCGGAAACCCCCGTCTGCCCCTGCAACACACACTGAAGGCAACAGCTTTATTTTTGGAGCGTCTGCAGGCACCGCTGCTCGTTCCCCGAGGCTCCAGTTGACTTCAGGATGAGGCGGCCCTGCTGCTCTCTGAGCCCGGATTAACAAGCAGAGAACAGTTTTTTTCCCTCCATCAGCTGAAGGTAATCCACTCAAAATAAGAGTCTGCTGCTGGTTCTGGTGAAAGGTCCTGACATACCGACCAGGCGATGGCCTGCAAACCAGGCGTATTGAGCTTGAGAACAGCTTGTGCACGATTCGTAATTTCAAATGCTTGATGCATATCAGACATTAAGATGTGTCCTCAGGAGGATGGGCTTGCAAACAAGCGCCTAACATGCTGCATGCCTTGCATACACTTGTGCTAAGACGGATGAATATGAGCATGAATCACATATTAGCTGAAACAGCTGCATTTTAAAAACTTTTCTTGTCATTTTAGTGAGAAATGAGCTCTAACATCACACTGTTGTTTCCCTCACAGCCAATAAAAGCAACAAAAAACACAAGAAGCACAAGCATCCAAGTCAGGTAAGGCTTTAGATTAATAATGCGAATATAAAACCATTAATTTTATCTAACTAACTGCTTTTAAAGTAGATGGATTGAGGTCACGGCCCACTTTTAACACAAAGCTAATCTTACACTTTCCTCTTTTGCTGCCGGAGTGAAAACGTCCCTGATGTCCCGACCCAGAGCCTTAAATAGGGGGCGTCTCATGTTGCAGCTGCGCTTTTTGTCTCTGCGATGACAGGAGTCACTTTGACAGCAGGGATTTGCGATAAATATTTACTCAAAAAGCATTTCAGATTTTAAGTTAAACAGAGTTTTCAAGAGTTACCAAGCCTCAGCTTGTAAAAAAATATTCTGTTAGGAGAAAACTTGATTGTTTCTTAGGAGAAAGCAGAGAAATTATGGTTTAAGTAGAAATTTAACAGACATTCTCACACGGCTACACGGGGCTCAGCGTGCAGTCAGAGCCTCTCTGAGAGGATTTGAGCCTGAGATTGATTACAGGAGAACTGAAGCGGTTCCACTAAGTACAGGACAGCAGGCAGCAGGTGCTGCTCTTTTTTCCATCGCACTAAAATTAGAACCTGGATCTCTCCTAGAGCCACTCACACACTCTCCAACACCTTCACCACACAACTTATTCAACAGATTTTCCCCCTTTTTGTTTGAAAATATCAGAATTTGGAAAAACTGTTAGTTCTCTAATTAGTGATGATGAATCAAACAAAAGCTTGTACCACTGATTAAACTGTGACCACTCTAGAAATTAGAGGCTGTTTTTTTTAATTTAGTAAGAATATTTCTGCAGCTCACCCAGAATGTATACACAGTGTGCACAATCGCTGCAAACACCCAAAAATCTTACCAATTATTTTTGTCTAGTTTCCATTACAAACATCTTAGTGCATTTGAAATAAGACAAAATTAACAAGTAGCTTTTCATCAAGATATAGGAGCTTGGTTAAAGAAAATAATTCCTTAATATTGATGCAAAAGTTCCAGTTCCACTGGCAGATCACTTCACTTACAACAATACAGTTTTCTCATGTTATAAGTGGAATAATCTGCCAGTGGAACCACAAGTTTGTTTTTTCAACCAATATTCAAGAATTATTTAAATAAGCTCAAATATCTTGATGAAAAAGTACTTGCAAGTTAGTTCTATTTCAAGTGTACCAAGATATTTTCACTAAAACCTACACAAAAACACTTGGTAAGATTTTGTGTGTGATTTTTTTTTCTTCAGTGTATTAGGGAACGCTTATAGTGAAAGACCATTTTTTTAAATCACAATCTACATTAGTGTTGATTAATCCAAAATGTCAACAAACCTCAAACGTAAATACTTAAGTAAAAGGCTTTCAGATATTTCTCTTAGAAGAATATCTGAATGTGCATTGTGCACAATTATTGGGCAACTATTGTTGTTGGGCATTGCCCTGCATGAAAATTATCATATTTTTGGAAGATGCAGACTTCTTTCTGTCCCACTACTTGAAAAAAGTGTTTTCTAAAATCTTGTAGTAGGTCTGGGAGTTGATTTTGGGAGTTTTTTCATCCGAAAAGTCCAACCAGCTCATATTTAATAACACCAGCCCTGTTTTGAGAGCCAATTATGTTACTTGAATATGAAAGCACAGCAGATAATTCAGTCCTATTTATTAAAAATTAATTGGTTAGTGGCTCTTTAGAGAATAACTTGTATAGAAAATAAGAAATAAAATATTTCATTCTACTGTGAATCAGTACTAACTAAAGCAATAACGGCACAAACGAATATAGCTTGTAGTAGCTAATTGCTAATATGTTGAGCTAATACAAATTAGCTCAACATATTAGCAATTAGCATACGATAATCAATCTATATAATTACGAAGCTAATTGAACCAGAAAGACTTTTACATAAATTTCTCACTTTTTCGTCACCGTTTACAATACTCACGCTTTTTATGAGGCACATTGACGAAGACAGAACCGAATCGAACCTCTAACGCTATGAAGTTTAGCAAAACGATGCGCTCTCAACCAAACTTAGCGACACTTGCTTCTGATTGGCTACAACAGCTGCCACTAAAAGCGGCTATTATCCAAATCACAAGCCCATACCAAGTTTATTTCTATAACATATTTCAGAAACAAGGCAGTCAAACCGCTTTACATCATGAAAACATAAAAAAACCCCATAAACATCATATAGTCAACAATTGTGAAAAAGCAATATCATTAAAATCATCAATATACATCAAATATGTTGGTCAATGTTCCACTTATTAAGGTTCAAAAGCAACTCTAAAACAGGTGGATTTTTAGTCTCGATTGAAAGGGACTCTGTGTTTCAGCTGTTTCCAGTTTTCCAGAAATTTGTTCCAGATTTGTGGTGCATGAAGCTGAAAGTTGCTTCTCCATGCTTGGTTCTGGTTCTGGGGATGCAGACCTGAGAGGTCTGGAAGGTTGATACAACAGATCTTTAATGTATTTTGTAATATACTAGTAGCCCACTTCCACCTTGCTGGCGTCCGGCTCAGGGTCGAGCTCTGTGCCAGATACTGATCCACCCATGGGACCATCCATCTGCTGCATTAAGAGGCACTCTCATTTCATCAGTCTATGAAACCTTTGAAAAATCTGTGTTCACATATTTCCTGGCCCAGTGAGATGCTTCAATTTATGTGTCAGGTTTCAGCCTTCTTTACCTTGGCAATGTCTCTGATCATGAACATCTTGTTCTTCTAGACACCACATCTTGTAGTTGTGGAATATGAAAGAGCTTGAAGATAATGAGTTCATGGTACCTTAGCGCTTGATTCTTCTCAAATCCTTGGCAGTTAATTTGGGTCTTTATTTTTCTCAGCATGTTTCTTGTCTGTTTGCAACAAAACATTTGATAATTCTGTGATCATGCCCCAATTTCAAGAATGATGCAGCCCTGTAATAAACTTTTGGTCAGTTAAATCTTTTGTTGTCCCATTTTGCCAAAATAAGATAAACTACCTAATAATTATGCACTTAGGCCACGTCCTCACTCATTAGACACACACTAATCACCTACTATGCCTACAAATATGGCCATAATACTCACTTGTCAAATATTTGAGCACAAAGCACAGGTTATTTAACTTTTTGGCTATTTCAGGTTATTTGAAGACTTAATGTGGAATTTATAAATTATATTGGTGCGACTTATACGTACCAGGAAAGCACATACTTTCCAGGAAATGTTGGAGTTTATACTCTGGAACTTTGAGATTAATTTCCATAATTTGCCAGCAAAATGACTGCTGGTAATGTTGGTGACAGTAAAAAAACGTGAGTAATGTTATTACATAGAGGGTTTAAACCTATGTTACTATTAGGTTTAAACCCCTAATAGTAACACACATTAGTGTTTACTTTCCAGTACTTACCAATAAAATATGCAACTTTCTAAAACTTACACTTCCTACTTTCATAAATCTTTCAGATTTTTACGGAACTTAAGAAATTCTTTTGCACCTATAGTTTTACTTTGGTCCAAAGTTGAGTTTGTTAACTTATAATTGCTGAAGGTAGCTTGGTTTCTTTTTACAGGAACTCCAAGAGATCCAAAACCTGTTGCTACAAACCATGTGAGAATATTCAGTTTGTTCATTGGTCAGACTTCTTTGTTTATGTCATCAAACTGACCAGTGAATTAATTTAAAGCCTCCGTTACTTGGATACACCATCCTTTCTGAATAAACTCAGTCACCCTCCTGTAGTTTTCAACCATCTTACTTGAGGTTTACTTCTATTTATTGCAGAGGTAATTTTTAAACCATGACCATCTTCATAAGAAGACTATCGGAGTAAATAGCCTGTCATCATTTCAAAGCTGACCTACTTTAAGAAACATCTTTAAATGTCATTCTATTTCTAATTCACATACATCTTTTAACTGTGCATCATTTTCAGAACCCAATTAAGATCTTTTGAGCTTGGAAATGAATCTGGTGTTATAAGATCTCAGTTCTCAGTGGCCAAATTGTCTCCAAGCCATGGCAGGGGTTAGACGACTAAAACCAGTAAGCAGCTGAATACTATACTGGGAGCACTGTAAAAGAGAACGATTATACCTCGTGATAAATAATAAACAAATGTTTGACAGAGGATAAAGAAACTAATGAACACTAAAAAGTACTTTATTCAGATTTATTTGATTGTATTCAAAGATACAATAAGTACAGAAAGATATCAGTCCCAAAGCAAAAGAAGGATTTTGGTATTTTTCCAGGTTATAGCCCAACAAAAAGAGAATGGTGAAGAGATAGTGGCTTGTCGTCCAATATTCCAAAGAGGCGTTTCACAAATCTTCAAAGAGATGTTCAGCTATGAAAGAAGGAAAAAAGACTTTAATGCCATTTACACTAATCTACTAAACAATTTTAGTTTACATCAAACAAACGGATATACGGAAGAGGATTANTTTTTTTTTTAAAGAAAATTTCTGAAATTAATCTCAAAATTTTGGAGTCTTTTGGCGGAAAAGTATTCCTCTATAATACGACATTGCAGTTTTGGCAATGAAAACCTTCTTATGGATTATTATTATTTAAGGGATTTCATTTCGGTTCCACTTTGCTATCAAAGAAGACTTTTAAATATGACACAAACGTTTGTGTGAGCTGAGGTCAGTCTGTTTCCTGTCAGTAACTCTTTGCTCTCATGGAAAAGAATATCCTGCATTACGACCATCACAGGACAAATGCTTGTGGCCTGTGTGATAAGAGCAGAAAGCTGCAGCTGTCCTGAAATATTTTCACGGCTTGTTCAGGATTGTTTACTCAGCTGCTCACCGAGTATTATCACCGCCTTTGCAAGTTTGTATTCACATGTTTAATTCTGGTTCTGAGTCAAACCGCCTCGCGGATCATCTGCACTATTGTTGTGTGAGAAACTGAAAGTTTTCCATGTGCTGTACTGCAGCCTCGTTTCTGAAATTGTACATATTACTGCAGTGGAACAATCTCAAACCATTTGAAAAATGTTTTTTCCAGCTTGCCAAACAGGTTTTCTAAAAGATTTAGGTGAAGATTGAGTTTGCCAAGGAAGAATAATGTGTTATGAACTATTGATGCGTTTGATTTGGAAATGTGTTTTGGCTCATTATCCCTCAACACTGCAAAAACAAAAAATTTTACCAAATAATTTTGATCTAGTTTCTCGTGAAAATATCCTAGAACACTTGCAATAAGACAAAACTAACTCTGATGTAAATTTCAGCAGCATATATAAGCTTATTAGCTTCCCTGTGGAACTCCTACAGAACCCACAGAACCTTCCAGGATGGGGACAACGGTAAATGAACCGGTTTAGATTCTCATTTATAGGACAATCCTGAGCGGTTATTTGCCAGAGGGCAACCAGACTTCTTTTCCTGTTTCTTGACACAAGTTTTCTTATACTTAAGCATTTAGGATTGTCTTGTTGACCTACAACATGAAGGTTAATTAGAATGAAGACGCCTCTGGCTGCAGACGCTACGTTTTTCTATTTACATGCCATTGGGTCACAGTACTGCGACAGACTGGCGACCTGTCCAGGGTGACCCGCCTCTCGCCCGGAACGATAGCTGGAGATTGGCACCAGCGCCTCCCGACCCCACGAAGGGACAAGGGTGCACAGAAAATAGATGGATGGGTCACAGTAAAGCCAGGTAAACATAAAGAAACAATTAAAAATGAACAGATTGTTTCTGTGCTAAGTGCACAAAGAAAATCTGTGCATGAACAAAACAGGCTTTGATTGGATCATTTTCTCAAATTTCTCCAAAAAAAAGGTTATATTTTGATTTTCAGTGGGAAAATCTGTTTTTCCTCACATCAGAATCTTTAAAATAGTCACTTTAGTGAAAACACTGTAAAAATACTAAATATTACCAAATATTTCTGTCTTGTTTTCAGTGCAGACATCACATGCACTTGCAATAAGACAGAACAAGTAACTTTTCAGCAAGATGTAGGAGTTTTTTAAACTCAATAATTCCTTAATATTGATGAAAAAGTTCTGGTTCCACTGGAGGATTATTTCACTTACAACAACACATTTTCCCAGAGTTACAAGTGAAATAATCTGCCAGTGGATCTCGTACATTTTCACCAAAAATACACAGAAATGAGGTCCAGTATCTTACTGAAAAGTTACTGTTAAGTTAATTATGTCTTATGTCAAATGTACTAAGATGTTTGCAATAGAAACTATGATAAAACTGTTTGGTAAGACTTCGTGATTTTGCAATGTAAGGCTTCAGAATGAAGTAAAACCCATTCATTTTCTCTCTGCGGATCAGTAATCGTCTCTCTTTGGTGAAATCACCTCTCTGTATATTCTATATCATATCTGTTATATATAAATTGCCTTTGGATGACTCTTCGCACTCAGCGGTGGGCACAGCTGCAGAGGACTCTGTGGATTAGTTCTGGATCACATTTCTGCCCATCAGCTGAGGAACAGTGTTCAAATAGCAGTTTAATCCCTCTGCTTGGTCCAGCGGGAGGATCTTCTGCTCCCACCCAGCCAATCAGAGCCCACCTCCAACCAACCAGCGCTTTGATCCACCTGCAGCTGACAGCGTTCTCGCCTCTGTGTGCACAGCGGTCGCGCTGCGCATACCGACATTTCAGCATGCTGTATATTTAGTGAGCGCTCCGTTTTTTTTTTTTCTTCTGAAAACTTAAGACTTTCTGAAACTGAAACTTGGTGTTGAAACTGACTGAGCTTCTTAGGTGCTGTGTCAAAGAGAGAAGTAGCTGATGGAAACGAAGAGCCTCTTGTACATCTCAGAACCTCATGTCTTCAAGGCGTGAACCGTGTTTTCAGCTAAACAACCAGGTGGGAATCAGTTCAAACTCTGAAACACGGGCCAAGAAGTGCAAAAACGCAAAATAGTACCAAGTATTTTTACTTTAGTTTCTAGTGCAAATATCTTACTACACTTGAAATAAAACAAAACTAACTTAAAAGAGACTTTTTAGCAAGATATAGGAGTTTATTTTAAGTAAAAAAATTATTAATATTGATGAAAAAAAAACTACTAGTTGCATTGGCAGATTATTTCACTGAGAACAAGACATTTTGTAGCAGTGAAACGAGCACGTTTGAATAAAAACAAGCTTCTACATCTTGCTGAAAAATTACTTGTAAATTAGTTTTGTTTTATTTCAGGTTTTTTAAGATATTTACACTAGGAATAGAGAAAAATACTTAAGATTTTGTGTTTTTTTTACAGTGTGAAAGAGCCAATAGCCAAGTTTCACATCAAAAATCGAGGATGAGAATCTTTAAAATAGTCACTTTAGTGAAAACACTGTAAAAATACTAAATATTACCAAGTATTGCTGTCTTGTTTTCAGTGCAGACATCACATGACAACATTTTTCAACATTTTTTTGTGCATTTTGAAGAGAGTTTATTTTAAATGTAAATTGTGACACAATAGAGTATTTATTATATAATTTCACCATGTAGGATAGTTTATTGGTTTGGAGGATTTAATTTCAGATGATGTGTTGTTTTTTAATGGGATATATTTTAGAGCTTTAGTATCAAGGAGAAAAAGAGCTCAGTCAAATAAAGCGCTAATGTCAACTGCTTGACCAGAACATTGTGAGCAGCATTGTCATAGCGGACAATTCACAAGTCTTAATATACATCCACCAGCAATCCGGCGCTCCACTTCAAAAGATTTTCAATGTCGGCATAAAAATACCAATCAATTTACTGACCAATGGATCTACTTTCCCTTAAAAACTAATTTTTGTCTACATTTAGTGAACAATCTCTGCTAACATCTTTTAATATCTTCATTACTTTTTGTGGAAAAAGACAGTTTTTTTTCCACATAAAATGAGAAACAAATAATAAGAAAACTGTTTTTCAGGTGTATGAAAAGCGAATTCTTACCCAAAAGAGGAAGATCAGCTCCCTCGGCGATGAAGATGAAGGTCTGTAAGTATCCGCAGGCTCCGCTCAGAGAATAAGTCCTGCTGCTATAGTGATACTTGAGATCATCAGGCCCTTATTGGCTGCGGGATGAGAGCGGAGTGTGTGTGTGTGTGTGTGTGGATGAAGGTGGAGAGGCTGGGGGAAGTGCATCCATGACCCTGGAGAAGGAGATGGGTAGAATACTATGGATGGAAGAGGAGGGCTCAGGTTTTGGAAAGGAGCAGCTGAGAAGCTTCTGTTGCTAAATTTACAGTGACAGAAGGCCGAGAGCGGGGCTTACACATCGGCTTGGCATGCAGACAATGGAAGGAAAGTCTGTGTGGCTGCTGACCGGTTCATCAACGAGGAGCTCCATCCGTCAGGCCGGGAAGAGACGCACAGCGCTGGAGTAAGAATAGAACAAAGGAACAAACAAAACTAACCACAAACTCTATTTATTCTGCTTTTTGTCACAGTTAAATGTCTCAGATCATCAGATAAGTTTTAATATCAGACAACGAAAACCTCAGTGAACACAATAATTTCAGATCCAGGCCTCATCATTACCAGAAAAAACACAACATCTTACTGAGATGTTTTGGTCGAGTTTCTAGTGCAAATATGTTAATATTAGTACAAATAGTGAAAAAGGATTAAATTAATTTACATGAATGCACAGAACAGGATTTGATTGGATCATTTCCTCCAAAGAAAAGGTTCACCAACGATTTTCAGTTGGAAAATCAGTTTTTCGTCACATCAGAAATCATGGATGAAAGGCTTTAAAAAAGTCACTTCAGCATGTAACACTGCAAAAACACAAAATCTAAATTATTTTTTATCATAGTTTCTCATGCATATATCTTGAAATTAGACAAAACTAACTTACAAGTAACTTTTTAGGAAGATTTAGGAGCTTAATTAGAGTTAATAGTTAATATTAGTGAAAAAGTACCAGTTTCACTGGCAGATTATTTCACTTGTAACAAGAAAATATTCCCACACGTGAAAAAATGTAGACCTTTTTCATCAATATTAAGAAATTGTTGAATTAAAACAAGCTCCTATATCTTCCTCAAAGAATACTTCACTTAAGATTTTGCTTTGAATCTTTCTGACAAGATGAGAGACTGAAACTAAACATCGCGCCCTGACCGTGTTGAGCTGAAACTGTTTATGTGAGAACAGATTGTTGCTTGGTTGTTGATTCTCTCTCTGTTCAAATCGCTGCTCGTACTAAAGCAAAGTCCCAAAGAAAGAGTGACAGACATTCACTGCTTACTGCTTTAAACAACGGATAATGAGAAACAGAATTAAGATTGGTTATAAGAGAGGTGAGGGGAATCCGTGGGTCCACACACCGCTCCCTGCTGTGTGTGTGTCATCAGGTGGATAGTTGATGCTTCAAACGCCTTGCAGTGGCTTTGACGGTGACCGCTGAAGCAAACGCCTCTGCCTGTCAGAGGAGATGAGGATAAGTGGGTTAAGCTGCTGTTTTTTAAAGGGGCAGTATTGTGTTAAATAAAATTTTTTAAACTTTACATCATGCTATAACGTTATTCCTTCATCAAAAACATACCTTAATTCTTTCCCGCATGTTCGAGGTAACGGTGCACTGATTTATTGACTAGCCGATTTATCAGTGCCGATTTCCTTAATTTTGGGAGCTCAGTGATTGGACGATACTTCCATGTGAAGCCGATCTAATTCCCTGATCTTTTCCACCTCAGGTCTAAAATCAGCCACTGTCCTCTGATCTGCAGGCAGAGGTCTGACTGACAGACGGCCCACCAGGTCATTCTGCACGTTTACAGTTAACAATAGTTACCCCAATGTTGCCAACTCAGCAACTTTCTTGCTATATTGAGCAACATTTCAGACAAAAAATTGATATTGGCTGGAATCGGCAAGTCAGGCTTTTTAAAGATCAATAATCGGCGATTGAACAGAAAACTGCAATCGGTGCATCCTTAGATTGGGGAATCCTTTAATCTATAGCTGTGTTTCCATTGACCTCATAGTTACATAATTTGACATTTTCAGGTGTTTGGGGAGATTTAAAGGAAACAAATGCGGTACTAAAATCTACTTCAAGGTAAGATCTCTCATTTAAACTGGATATATTGTTACACCTTCATCTCTGTCAGCAATTTTAAACAGTTTTTTCATTAATTTAATTATTTTTCATAAAGATTTCAACTTCTGCCATAGAAATAAATGTTACTTTAGTAATGTGTGAACCTGAAAGCCCTTTAAATGTAAAACAAGTAAAGCTGATGATAGCACATAGATGTTAGAATTTTTTTTAATCAAATATATTGTTCCTTTTTTAAAATTCCTGGATCTTTTTATAATAAGTGGTGGTTATTAAAGCTTTGATGGTTATGATTACACAGCTAAGATGTCTACTGATGCCTTTCAGGAAGAAGGTTCAGGGCTTGGATGGACGGATGAAAGCACAGAGCCCCCTGGTGGCCGTATGCATCATTACAAATTGGATTTATCAACAGGTTGGAAGGAAAAGAAGCAAAAAACAAATATTTAGATTTGTCTTGTGATCAATAAGTAATATTTTGGCTCCTGAAAGCAGTGGAGAATAATTTAATCATTTTTTTCTCCAATAAAAGCTTGTAATTTAGATGAGCACATGCAGTTTGATTATAAAAAATAAACAAACCTCATAAATAGTGTTTTGGTTTTATCTTACTAATCAACAAAATAATTTTACAGGTAAATACTTTTAAAATTAAAAATAATCAGCAGTACTCAGGACACAAAAATCAAATATTAAAGTTATTATTTTTTTAATATAATCAGATTCATAAATTTAATGAAAAACGGCTCTGGTTTTGTCCTGCCCATCAACAAATAATTTCACAGGGAAACTGCAAAAAACCACAAAATCTTACCAAATACTTTTGGTCTAGTTTCTAGTGCAAATATCTTAGTACACTAGAAATAAGACAAAACTAACTTACAAGTAATTTTTATCAACATATAGGAGCTTGTTTTAATAACTTGTTAATATTGATGAAAATGTTCTGGTTCCACCGGAAAATTATTTCACTTATAACATGAAACAAAAGTGTTGTTATAAATCAAATAATCTGCCACTGAAAGTAGAATTTGTTTCATATTTTTTCACTTTTCTTGATGAAAATTCACTTCTAAATTAGTTTAGTCTAATTTCAAGTATACTAAGATAATTGCACAAAAAACTAGTCCAAAAATACTTGGTACGGTTTTGAGTTTTTGCAGTGTAAATCCTTTTCAAGTGAAGAACTGTGAGCAAAAATCAGGGGTGGGGGGAATATCAAACATTAAAGTTCTTATCTTTAACAGCTTCAGATCTATAAGCTGAATATTTTAGTAGTAAATCAGGTAAAATCTGTTTGTAAGAACCTCTGTAAGTTTCCTAATTTAAGTTTTGGTTGTAGCAACAGAGACAGTTTGTTGATAGGAGCTTCCTCTCCTCTGCCACCTTCCTCCAGGTGGAGGTGGCCGTGGCCCGCCTGTAGGGGCTGCACCTGCGCCGTCTCAGGTGGCCCGGAAACCCCCGTCTGCCCCTGCAACACACACTGAAGGCAACAGCTTTATTTTTGGAGCGTCTGCAGGCACCGCTGCTCGTTCCCCGAGGCTCCAGTTGACTTCAGGATGAGGCGGCCCTGCTGCTCTCTGAGCCCGGATTAACAAGCAGAGAACAGTTTTTTTCCCTCCATCAGCTGAAGGTAATCCACTCAAAATAAGAGTCTGCTGCTGGTTCTGGTGAAAGGTCCTGACATACCGACCAGGCGATGGCCTGCAAACCAGGCGTATTGAGCTTGAGAACAGCTTGTGCACGATTCGTAATTTCAAATGCTTGATGCATATCAGACATTAAGATGTGTCCTCAGGAGGATGGGCTTGCAAACAAGCGCCTAACATGCTGCATGCCTTGCATACACTTGTGCTAAGACGGATGAATATGAGCATGAATCACATATTAGCTGAAACAGCTGCATTTTAAAAACTTTTCTTGTCATTTTAGTGAGAAATGAGCTCTAACATCACACTGTTGTTTCCCTCACAGCCAATAAAAGCAACAAAAAACACAAGAAGCACAAGCATCCAAGTCAGGTAAGGCTTTAGATTAATAATGCGAATATAAAACCATTAATTTTATCTAACTAACTGCTTTTAAAGTAGATGGATTGAGGTCACGGCCCACTTTTAACACAAAGCTAATCTTACACTTTCCTCTTTTGCTGCCGGAGTGAAAACGTCCCTGATGTCCCGACCCAGAGCCTTAAATAGGGGGCGTCTCATGTTGCAGCTGCGCTTTTTGTCTCTGCGATGACAGGAGTCACTTTGACAGCAGGGATTTGCGATAAATATTTACTCAAAAAGCATTTCAGATTTTAAGTTAAACAGAGTTTTCAAGAGTTACCAAGCCTCAGCTTGTAAAAAAATATTCTGTTAGGAGAAAACTTGATTGTTTCTTAGGAGAAAGCAGAGAAATTATGGTTTAAGTAGAAATTTAACAGACATTCTCACACGGCTACACGGGGCTCAGCGTGCAGTCAGAGCCTCTCTGAGAGGATTTGAGCCTGAGATTGATTACAGGAGAACTGAAGCGGTTCCACTAAGTACAGGACAGCAGGCAGCAGGTGCTGCTCTTTTTTCCATCGCACTAAAATTAGAACCTGGATCTCTCCTAGAGCCACTCACACACTCTCCAACACCTTCACCACACAACTTATTCAACAGATTTTCCCCCTTTTTGTTTGAAAATATCAGAATTTGGAAAAACTGTTAGTTCTCTAATTAGTGATGATGAATCAAACAAAAGCTTGTACCACTGATTAAACTGTGACCACTCTAGAAATTAGAGGCTGTTTTTTTTAATTTAGTAAGAATATTTCTGCAGCTCACCCAGAATGTATACACAGTGTGCACAATCGCTGCAAACACCCAAAAATCTTACCAATTATTTTTGTCTAGTTTCCATTACAAACATCTTAGTGCATTTGAAATAAGACAAAATTAACAAGTAGCTTTTCATCAAGATATAGGAGCTTGGTTAAAGAAAATAATTCCTTAATATTGATGCAAAAGTTCCAGTTCCACTGGCAGATCACTTCACTTACAACAATACAGTTTTCTCATGTTATAAGTGGAATAATCTGCCAGTGGAACCACAAGTTTGTTTTTTCAACCAATATTCAAGAATTATTTAAATAAGCTCAAATATCTTGATGAAAAAGTACTTGCAAGTTAGTTCTATTTCAAGTGTACCAAGATATTTTCACTAAAACCTACACAAAAACACTTGGTAAGATTTTGTGTGTGATTTTTTTTTCTTCAGTGTATTAGGGAACGCTTATAGTGAAAGACCATTTTTTTAAATCACAATCTACATTAGTGTTGATTAATCCAAAATGTCAACAAACCTCAAACGTAAATACTTAAGTAAAAGGCTTTCAGATATTTCTCTTAGAAGAATATCTGAATGTGCATTGTGCACAATTATTGGGCAACTATTGTTGTTGGGCATTGCCCTGCATGAAAATTATCATATTTTTGGAAGATGCAGACTTCTTTCTGTCCCACTACTTGAAAAAAGTGTTTTCTAAAATCTTGTAGTAGGTCTGGGAGTTGATTTTGGGAGTTTTTTCATCCGAAAAGTCCAACCAGCTCATATTTAATAACACCAGCCCTGTTTTGAGAGCCAATTATGTTACTTGAATATGAAAGCACAGCAGATAATTCAGTCCTATTTATTAAAAATTAATTGGTTAGTGGCTCTTTAGAGAATAACTTGTATAGAAAATAAGAAATAAAATATTTCATTCTACTGTGAATCAGTACTAACTAAAGCAATAACGGCACAAACGAATATAGCTTGTAGTAGCTAATTGCTAATATGTTGAGCTAATACAAATTAGCTCAACATATTAGCAATTAGCATACGATAATCAATCTATATAATTACGAAGCTAATTGAACCAGAAAGACTTTTACATAAATTTCTCACTTTTTCGTCACCGTTTACAATACTCACGCTTTTTATGAGGCACATTGACGAAGACAGAACCGAATCGAACCTCTAACGCTATGAAGTTTAGCAAAACGATGCGCTCTCAACCAAACTTAGCGACACTTGCTTCTGATTGGCTACAACAGCTGCCACTAAAAGCGGCTATTATCCAAATCACAAGCCCATACCAAGTTTATTTCTATAACATATTTCAGAAACAAGGCAGTCAAACCGCTTTACATCATGAAAACATAAAAAAACCCCATAAACATCATATAGTCAACAATTGTGAAAAAGCAATATCATTAAAATCATCAATATACATCAAATATGTTGGTCAATGTTCCACTTATTAAGGTTCAAAAGCAACTCTAAAACAGGTGGATTTTTAGTCTCGATTGAAAGGGACTCTGTGTTTCAGCTGTTTCCAGTTTTCCAGAAATTTGTTCCAGATTTGTGGTGCATGAAGCTGAAAGTTGCTTCTCCATGCTTGGTTCTGGTTCTGGGGATGCAGACCTGAGAGGTCTGGAAGGTTGATACAACAGATCTTTAATGTATTTTGTAATATACTAGTAGCCCACTTCCACCTTGCTGGCGTCCGGCTCAGGGTCGAGCTCTGTGCCAGATACTGATCCACCCATGGGACCATCCATCTGCTGCATTAAGAGGCACTCTCATTTCATCAGTCTATGAAACCTTTGAAAAATCTGTGTTCACATATTTCCTGGCCCAGTGAGATGCTTCAATTTATGTGTCAGGTTTCAGCCTTCTTTACCTTGGCAATGTCTCTGATCATGAACATCTTGTTCTTCTAGACACTACATCTTGTAGTTGTGGAATATGAAAGAGCTTGAAGATAATGAGTTCATGGTACCTTAGCGCTTGATTCTTCTCAAATCCTTGGCAGTTAATTTGGGTCTTTATTTTTCTCAGCATGTTTCTTGTCTGTTTGCAACAAAACATTTGATAATTCTGTGATCATGCCCCAATTTCAAGAATGATGCAGCCCTGTAATAAACTTTTGGTCAGTTAAATCTTTTGTTGTCCCATTTTGCCAAAATAAGATAAACTACCTAATAATTATGCACTTAGGCCACGACCTCACTCATTAGACACACACTAATCACCTACTATGCCTACAAATATGGCCATAATACTCACTTGTCAAATATTTGAGCACAAAGCACAGGTTATTTAACTTTTTGGCTATTTCAGGTTATTTGAAGACTTAATGTGGAATTTATAAATTATATTGGTGCGAC
This sequence comes from Poecilia formosa, assembly GCF_000485575.1. Classification (NCBI taxonomy): domain Eukaryota; kingdom Metazoa; phylum Chordata; class Actinopteri; order Cyprinodontiformes; family Poeciliidae; genus Poecilia; species Poecilia formosa. The sequence continues at coordinate 1,650,252 of NW_006800038.1, forward strand.
TTATACGTACCAGGAAAGCACATACTTTCCAGGAAATGTTGGAATTTATACTCTGGAACTTTGAGATTAATTTCCATAATTTGCCAGCAAAATGACTGCTGGTAATGTTGGTGGCAGTAAAAAAACGTGAGTAATGTTATTACATAGAGGGTTTAAACCTATGTTACTATTAGGTTTAAACCCCTAATAGTAACACACATGTTACTATTATTAATTTACAGATTAGTGTTTACTTTCCAGTACTTACCAATAAAATATGCAGCTTTCTAAAACTTACACTTCCTACTTTCATAAATCTTTCAGATTTTTACGGAACTTAAATTCTTTTGCACCTATAGTTTTACTTTGGTCCAAAGTTGAGTTTGTTAACTTATAATTGCTGAAGGTAGCTTGGTTTCTTTTTACAGGAACTCCAAGAGATCCAAAACCTGTTGCTACAAACCATGTGAGAATATTCAGTTTGTTCATTGGTCAGACTTCTTTGTTTATGTCATCAAACTGACCAGTGAATTAATTTAAAGCCTCCGTTACTTGGATACACCATCCTTGCTGAATAAACTCAGTCACCCTCCTGTAGTTTTCAACCATCTTACTTGAGGTTTACTTCTATTTATTGCAGAGGTAATTTTTAAACCATGACCATCTTCATAAGAAGACTATCGGAGTAAATAGCCTGTCATCATTTCAAAGCTGACCTACTTTAAGAAACATCTTTAAATGTCATTCTATTTCTAATTCACATGCATCTTTTAACTGTGCATCATTTTCAGAACCCAATTAAGATCTTTTGAGCTTGGAAATGAATCTGGTGTTATAAGATCTCAGTTCTCAGTGGCCAAATTGTCTCCAAGCCATGGCAGGGGTTAGACGACTAAAACCAGTAAGCAGCTGAATACTATACTGGGAGCACTGTAAAAGAGAACGATTATACCTCGTGATAAATAATAAACAAATGTTTGACAGAGGATAAAGAAACTAATGAACACTAAAAAGTACTTTATTCAGATTTATTTGATTGTATTCAAAGATACAATAAGTACAGAAAGATATCAGTCCCAAAGCAAAAGAAGGATTTTGGTATTTTTCCAGGTTATAGCCCAACAAAAAGAGAATGGTGAAGAGATAGTGGCTTGTCGTCCAATATTCCAAAGAGGCGTTTCACAAATCTTCAAAGAGATGTTCAGCTATGAAAGAAGGAAAAAAGACTTTAATGCCATTTACACTAATCTACTAAACAATTTTAGTTTACATCAAACAAACGGATATACGGAAGAGGATTACGGCCACTGGAAAAAAAAATAATTCTGACTTTAATTTTCTGATATCAAAAGTCAAAATTCAGAGAAAAAAGTCAGAAATTGAATATTATAGTTTGAATTCTCAGAAAAAAAGTTCTAATTCTGACTGTGATGTCAGAATTCTGACTTCTGATCTCAGAGGAAAAAAGCCAGAATTCCAAGAAAAAAAAGTCAAAATTCTGAGGAAAAAGTTGGAATTCTGAGATTTATGTCAGGATTTTGACTTTTTTTCTCCAAATTCTGACCTTGAGTTTTGATCTCAGAAAATTAAACTCCAAATTCTGAAAAATAGTCAGAATTCTGAGATCAAAATGAGAATTCTGACTTTTTTTTTTTTCAAAATTCCGACTTTCAGAAAAGCAAAGGAGATTAAAGTCCAAATTGTCAGAAAAAAAGTCAGGATTCTGAGAAAAAAAGTCAAAATTCTGTTTCCCCTTGTGGCCCTAATCCTTTTCCGATAAGTATGGAAGAGGATTATTCAGTGGTATAACTATTTCTAGTCACTCAGTGAGCGAACGTGAAACTATTAAAGTGCTTGCTGTGTCTTTTTAATTATTTCATCATCATTTCATTTGACAGTATCTCTGTTGTTATGTTCCATTCTCTGGTAGGAACGTGCAATGCTGATGGAAGTGTGTTACACTAATGGACTGGAGACAGACCTTTCGCAGCAGTATCCTCCCCCTCTACTGCCAAAACCAGGCAAAGACAATGCAAGGCTTCAGAAACTTAAGAAGAAGAGAGCCAAGAAAAAAGGCAGCCTCTCTCAGACGCCCATCCCCTTCCGCTCCTGTTTATCGCCTGTAAATGAAGCCAGCACAGACCTAGAGCACAGTGATCAGTGCAGCCCACCAAGGACGCCAGAGTCACTCTACGTTGCTGACTCCTCTGTCTCCGGTTATCCCTTTGGCTCTTTCTACGATCACTCTGTACCTGCATTCCCTCATCCTCAGAGCAGTCTCAATGGACAAACCAACAGCTTTCACCCTGCATCCCACCCAGCTGGGTTCAGGACCTCTCAACCGCAAGTGGCTCCGCTGTACGAGTGCTCCTCTTTCCTATTTGATGATGGTTCTCCCTTCATACTTCCACCTTTGACATATTCAGCAGCATGGCAGCAGGTTTCTGCACCACGTCTTCCCCCAGCTTTCAACATGACATCAAACTCCCATGGGTCAGTCACAACAGTCTCTCCAGTTGCCATCTCACAGTGCAGCCCAAAAATATCAACCCACAGCCTGACCCTGTCCACTGGTGCCGCCAACTCCGGCATTGACCCAACGCCTTCTCATGTTGCAGGTCTTTCTCCTGCTCCACTGCCCCTATCAGTTTCAAACACTCATACACAGCCATTCATTCCCAGCCAGAGGGAGACAAACACTAATATAAAGGATGCCTTTCAGAGACAGACATTAACTAGAGCTAACATAGCCAGCATTGGCAATAGTGCTCTTCGGCTGATGTCTTCTGAGATAACTGCCTCTAAAATATCTCTTGTCGATGCAGTGAAGGAGCCAAAGATTGAAGCCATGCCAGCTAAAATCTATACATCTAAGGCCACATTTTATGAGATATCCAAACCTCACTCTGTCCAGGACCTCACAGTGATGAACCTAGCCCCTCAAGGAGCCTCTTTATCTGAAGGATTTAGTCAGAAAGCCTCTGTGCCGTCAGTAAACGCTGATCAGGAACTGTCTTCACCTTGGATCCAGAGTGCAAGACCTTCGCCATTGGCTTACACACCAGCTCAAATATCAACTCCTATTTTTGAAACATCAAAACCCAACCCACTTACATCCACTGTGAACCCTACTTTCAACTCCTTCCAGGATTTACAGGCACTAGTTATTAAGAAAGAGGCACTTAGAGACAATTCAGCAATTCCAGGTTGGTCTTTGGGTAAACCTTCAGCTGCGACTGAAGAACAAAAGCAAACTGATGACACTAATCAAACTTTCATCAAACAACAAAACATGTATAGGGAGGTAGAAATTCCCAATACACGGAAGAGTACAATGAATCTAAGTTTGGTCACTTGTGAGTCACACCACAGAGAGAAAATGAATATGCATGAATTTCCTGTGGTTAGACCTACAGTAACACAGTTCATCAACCCCAACACAGACCAGGTTGCAGAAAGCAAAGCTTCATCTCTGCCAAAGGTGCCATCATTTCTTTCTGTACCAAACAATCTCAGCCCTACACCTTTGATTTCAGTGCAAGGGTCACAAAGTCCAAGCCCAGGGTTCTCCACCTATCGTCCTCCTGTAGTGGAGGCACGCAAGTCTTTGACCTCTCTTTTGGAGACACAAATGTCATTAGCAAGCTCAAAGCCCAAATCCCGTTCTACATATTACGGACTAACTCCAGTTGAGTATGCTGCCTATGGTGGAATAAGGACAGGTCTTTCGCATGGCAGTGCTGTGCATCCCGACGTTGATGAAAACTCTGACATCACCCATACAGACAAAACTCTAGAGGACTCAGGTGTCTCAAAGCAAGAAAAACATTTTGATGGACTTGAGGATCTAACTTCTGTGGGTCACAAAGAACAGTCATCCCACTCAGAAGTTTCAGAGGAAGGGATTTTCACACACTGCAATGATGATATCACAGAGGAAAGTTGGACTGGAACTCAGGATGTTGGGATAGAGTCAGTAAAAACATCTGCAGTGGAAACAGTAGAACCCAACTTTCCCTTTGGATTGGCACAGAAAACAATACTGCAATCCACAAGTGATGCATCCACAACTAAAGCCTCATACTCAGAGGCTTCAATACCAATACCTAAAGCAGGTGAGGTACACACAAAAGGTCTGGTGCAGTTTTCAGTAGAGGCAGGGCAAAAAACAAGTATTGGCCCAAATATTTACTCCTCACCTTTGGTCAAAGATTTAAATGCAGAACCACAACCTAAACCAAAAGGAGTAGATGTTCTCCTCAAACCATCAAATCTTGATCAAACTCATTTTTTGCCTGATAAAACCTGCATTGCAGTGTCCAATGTTACAAATATAAATGAACAATTAGGAAAAATGGAAATAAATCCTACTAAAGTCAATCCATCGTTACTCAATAATATAAATGTTCAACCAGGTGCCACATTTATACCAAATCCAGCAGACTGTGAAACAAAAGCTTTCCCAAACCCTAAAGCCCAAGTACAGAGTAAATTCCCAGAAAGTCAAGTTATAAAGAGCAGAGCTATTTCAGGTAAAGAGTCTACTGAACTGGTTTCAGAAATCCAGCTGTCTAGTAAAACAAATGAAGGTATTCAAGACAGAAACGATGCTGAGATCAAATGCCAAATTAAGGCGAGCAAAAGCATTACTCTACCAAATAAAACAAATATGGGGAACACCTTGTCATCTACACCTGCAAATACAGAGCACACTCATGAAAAAATGCCCAAAGAGCCTCTTATCCCTACCAGAGGACTGATGCTTCCTCATGAGCCTGTGACAGCATCTGTTTGCCCTGGGCAGTACGATATCTGCATAGTTTCCTCACCAAAAACAAGCACAAGAATTATGCATCCACACAGTACAGAAACTCCAGTTTGTACAAATCACCAAGCTCTAAAAAACAACTTCAATTCGCTCCCATCAAATTTTTTGAATGCAAATATTTTACCAAGTAAACCTACCACAGAAATAAAAAACCACGCCACACTTGGAGCTACAATCAACTCAAACCATCCACATGTGCCAACAAAAGAGCTAGAAAAGCTAACAATGATACCTGAAAATGTGCTTGTAAAAACACAAAATAACATGGGGTGGCATTTCCCAAGTCAAGCCATGCAAGCAGAAACTCTCCGTGCAACTTCATATACATCTACAGAAATATATACAGAAACTACAAAGAATAGTCTAAGCACTCAAGTGAATCCACATTTTTCTTTAGCAAACACCACAGCAGAAAACTTTGCACCAAAGGAGACAGGAAACATGAGCATGCCAATAAGTGAATGCAAGTTATCCAATAAACTACCTGCAAATACAAGTTTATCTGCACAAAATGGAGCTACTCAGCACTTGGCAGCCCAATCAAATGTTGGTTTCCGCAGCAATGTTGACAATATTCTCACAATTGAAAACACAATTTCAAACAAACTTCACATGGAAGCATCTTTAACATTAGCAGAGTCAGCAGTGATTGTTAAACCAGTGCTTAATGCTCAGCAACCTAGTAAAATTGTGGTTGCCTCCAGTCCCACAATGAGGCAAATCCCACCAAAAAGTCCACAGATGAAATCGGACAGATCAAATAATCATTTTTCGTCAAAGTCTTCAATGAATGAGAAATCAGTTATTGGGCCTCTTGAGGGTAAAGTGACTCCAAACCTTCAGTATGTGAACAGATCAGTAGAAGTACCTATGCACCAAATTATTAAAACTACAGTAAAAGAAAATTATGCTGTTATTGAGCCAGTTATGGATCCTAAATGCTTAGCAAGTCCATCGTCAAAAAACAAAAATTCTCCAACACCTGCAATGACAGCGCAGATGTCCATTGCATCAGGTCAAATTGAGACTAACATATTTGATTTAAGTGAAAACACTCAACTTGTAAAGCCCAATCAAATGTCTTTGCCTGTAAATACATCTCAACAGTTTAGTAAAGCTAATCAACTCCCAACAATATCCCAAACCAATGCCCCAAATGAGAATCCTCAATCCTTTCCATATGCTGTTATAAATGAACACTCTACTAAAATCATCCCGCCTCTCAAAGAAGCTAACAAAGATTTCAAAGTCCCATATAGTCCTCCAATTACACATAAACCATGGGCAGCAATGAGAGCTTCTCCATTGCTTGAGCCAAGGGTGAGTTACACGCCAATACAAACATACACTCCTACTTTACCCCAGTCCTATCAAAGTCCTGTTACTTTGGACAGTTCAACAAACCCTTCCCCAACCACTACAAACCAACCAAAACACTCACCCAATACGCCTTTTCAAAATATTACACCAAACAGTGTGCTTCAGCAGCATGAGAAGTCAGTCAAAGAAAGTATCTTAAAACCAGAAACTAAAACATCTCCACCAAATGACTCTTCGGTCAATGAGATAAAACTAATTTCCCCAGCAGAAAACACAAAAACAAACCAATTTTCAAACAGAGTAGAAACTCTCTCCTCGCTTATTTCCAAAACTAACATGGCCAGTGACTCAGTTTTGAACAGTGCACCAATTTTAAAAGCAAAACCGTCGATTCAGCTAGTAGAATCAAGACCTTCCTCTGCCGTGGCAGAATCTAAACCCTCACTAGTAAAGCCAGCGCCTTCAAAGCCTCTCGCCAATTCAATCCAGGCTAGTTCGCACTTGAATAATGAGAAACCAGTAGAGAATGCTTCCCTTGAACAGCCAGCAGCAGACACTGTCATGAAACCGTCCATAGTAAAAGATGCTGTGATTGATTCTGCCACTCCTGCCTCTCTGCCTCAGGCCTCAGTCTCAGTAAAAGCTCCATCTCCAAACAGAGGAACATCACCGTCATCTCAGCTAAAAACTGGACTCAAAGGCAAGGACATTCTGAAGGCCATAAGTACACCCAAGGAAACGCCAGCAGTCGAATCCTTCACGAAGTCAACGACATCAACTGCATCTTCAGCTACTGAGAAAAAGTCAGAAGTAGAGGGAACATCAAGTTCATCCACTGAGCAAAAACCAACCCAGAAGCTAAAAGGCCTTAAGGGGAAGCTCAGTGGGTGGACAAGGCTCAAAAAGCACATGGTTGTCGAGCCAGAGGAACCCAAATTTCCTGATCCCGTGGACAATCCTTTGGTCACTCCTATTGGCAGTGACGGAATAACCGATAACATGATGGACATGCCGCCTGCCGACCAGGATATGAACCAGGAAGTTATGCAGAACAAAGAAGGACCCAAGGCACTAAAGATGTGGGATGCACTCCTCTTCCAAATGTTCTCTACCAAAGAAAAAATTATGCACCAAATCAATTCCAACAAGAAAGATTCAGACACGAAAAAGGCGTCCAAAGACGACCAGGCAGCGCTGCCATCGTTTGTCAACCGGCTGCCAGTTTTACTGTACAGCCCTCGGTTTAATGCCAGGAAGCTGAAGGAAGCAGCTGAAAAGCCGCTGAATAAAATAGCAGCAGCTTTTGAAATAGGGCTGATAAAACGTAAATCTCAGGAAGAAGAACGTAAGGATTTCAACAGAACGGCAAAAGGATTCGGTCCGACTAAAAACACTGATGTAACTGATGAGGCTAATGGATGATGTGATTTATCCTGTGGGTGATTTACCACAAAATAAAAATTCTGAAGGGCTTACAGAGGAAACAATATTTCTGAAATGTGAGCTAAAATAGTTGAATATCTGATTTTACTAAATCAAAACTGTTGTATGTAGTAAGTGCATCTTTACCGAGGGGAAAATAATAATACTTTAAAAACTGAATCATCACTTTTCAAATACTTGTTTCAACTCTGGTGATTTTTTAAATTTATTCTGAAGAACGCCGACAAGTAAAAAAAAAAAAGTAAATTTTGTTGCCTTTACTGCAAAAGGCTAGATTACTTACACAACATTTTTATGCTTTTAGTACAAATTCAATAAGGATGAAATTTGGGTGAGAGTAAAACAAAAGAAAAACATTTATTCTGTAGTTTTTATAGGTTGATTCTGTTTTCTGTTAATGGTGCCGTAGATATTATTTAGAATGCATGAATTGTGACAAATTGTCATGCTCCATTTTTCTATTTTTCTAAAGTAAATAAGTTTTCAGTGTGTTGTAGACAGACAGATTTTATTTGCTGTGATAAAAAGGGCTTTTACATTCCTGGATTAACAGGACAGAATTGTGAAAGAAGGAAACTAAAATGAATGAAGTTGAAATGACTGGTCATAAAAACTGTAGGCTTCAGAAAGGAAAAGGAAATGAAATGGGCCAGAACAGGTGCTTGGCTCGTATTAGCCTTGCTAGCTGTTGTAGATGTTCTGAACTTTAACAGACTGGCATTAAAAATAAAACTAGAAATTGAAAATAGATTTTTAAAAAGCTGTTGGAGCTAGCACAGCAACAACTGTAGAGCTGAAAGGAGCTTCAGATGGATTATAATGAAGGTATTTCTGCTAACAGGCTAATGTGTAGCATTAGCCTATTAGCAGTTTAACCATTAGCCTCATACAAGTTGTATGAGGGTGTATTTTTGGTGCAGAAATTTAGTTTAGAAACATGTTCATATGTAAAAAAAAAAAATAATAATTTTTCACCTTTTTTATTGTAACTTTATATTTTATTCCCATATAAACAGAATTGATCAATATTGTGATTTAAGCTAGCTAAGTAAGGAAGCTAAGAATGGGTAATACTGGGATTCTGGTTACAGCTGACATAGTAACCAGGACGTAAAGTTAAAAAAGACGAGTTAGGATGAAGAAGATGGTAGTGAAGAGTTTGACTGTAAGAAAGCTCAAGAAGATGGAAAAAGAGGTTAAGAAGAAGTATGTTTGAAGCACAGTTTTATTTTATTTAACCATACAAACCCCATTTTGTTTCTAAACTTTCTTTAATAAAAACTGTATAGAAAAGATGATCATAAAGTAGTTTTCTTGGTGCTGGTAAAGAAAACATAAAATGAGCAAAGCCCTGCTTATTACACCAGTGTTTGTAAACTTGTAAACTGTCTGATGTTTTTTAGAATATATAAAGAGCAAATCTGTTTGTCTTCTTTTATTATATTGCCTATAATAAAAGTTATATGATCCTTTATTTGAACATATTCAGCCGTTTCATTTATTTATACATATACATATTAATATAAACGCATTTCTGCTTGCTAAATGCCAAAATAATGACAGATTTTTGTTCTTTTTTGACACATATCTTTATCAGTATGGAAAATATAGAAAGCTACTTGAATACAAAAACAAAACAAGAAGCAACACAAAAGGATAAAAACAGATAAAATCGTGAACATTAAATTATATTAAATCAATTTATAAATTTGTATTAACTATTTAAGGAAACTTCTCACCTGCCTGGCAGCTGACATCTTCACTGCAGTCATTACCAGAAACCTTAGCATACTTGCCGTGACCCGTCACCACATATTTATACCTCTTGGTAGAGTTTTCCTGAAATTAATGAGAAAACAGAATTAATAAGGTGCATTTCATAGACGCCTGCACTGTTCAGAGATTTATCTAAAACTTTTCTTATAGCACTACTACTTTAGACATATTTTGTGTACTAAACTTTACTAAGGGAAAAACAATTAAATTAAAGCCAAATTAAATGGCTTAGATGGGATATTTTTGAAAGCAAAGTTAAAGAGTTAAAGATAAAAATAATTTATAAATGCACTAGCCATTAGCAAAGCTGAACAATACGGCTGAAAAGGAATATAAATGTTTTGTATCAGTTGATATTGATAATTATTGATTAGTTTTTTTGTTTTAAATGCCTAACTGGTGGTGTGGCCTTTCCTGTTTCATCCAGTTTTCACTCCACGGAGTTGTTTTTTATTTTTAAAACAGTTAAGAGGCAAAACCAGAAACTGCTGCTGCGCAAGTTACTCAACAGGTTGTTGCTTGGTAACCAAAGAATGAAACAGTTGCTAGGTAACCAAAAGTTGACTGAGTAAGGCTGTGTTTACACTGCAGCCTGAAGTGACCCAATTCCAAATTTTTTGACGTAATGCGACCTGCATCTGATCTTTTCATGACAGTCTGAACAGCACAGGTCGGATTCTTCTCGAATGCAACCCAATCGGATACCCGGTGGGGTTCAAATGTGACTGACCTGAACATCACTGATACTCAATAAATGTCACTATTCTGCGTCCTGGAAAGCGGGAAGAAAAACAACAACTATCACAGACTATAATGAGGATTAAGTTGCTAATATGCTGCTCAGGTCTGACAACAACTTCAAATGTGTAAGCTATGTTCCACCATTAGCATCCCTGCTAACTTCTGCAAACACTGAGCACTTCTTCTTTTTATGGCGGTTGGCAAAACACTGAGAATGATGACGTTATTGCGCCCTCTACTGCGCATGCGAGACACTTTGAGGTCGTTTGCCTGCTCACACTGGATAACAAATACAGTGTGAACGACCACAACAAAAAACATCCGATTTGACAAAAAAATCGGAACTGGATCACTTCAGGCTGCAGTGTGAACGCAGCCTTTGCTGATTCCACAGATCTAGACTAATGGTTGAGAAGCTAAAGCGTTTCTTCTGCCTACATCTCCCAGAATGCTGTGCGGTTCTGGATCAGAGTTCAGTTAATATTCTACATATTAAATATTGAATTATCTATTGATATTGATCGCGTGTCTATTGTTATTGATGTACAGTCCAGCCCCAGACATTATAAAGTAACAGATGTGTTCCAGATATTGGACAGATTGTTCTAGGTGAAAGTTTCTGGCTGCCGGTTTAACAATGAACAGGTAAATGAATGTGATGAAGAGAAATTCAGCGTGTTGCTGACTACCTTTCCGTCTCTTGTTGAAGATAATGTGTCACCGAGGCTTTCCCATAAATTCTTCTTGTTTAAAACCCCACCAGGTCTTATTTCCTAAAACCAGGCAGAATCACAAACAAAGGTTAGCCATCTTTGTCTGAATGAACTCCTAAACATCTGACAATCTGTGCCTGATTGGCGCCAGATGTGGAGACATGAGGCGGTGAATAAGACAGCAGTGAGAGCAGCTTTCAGATAAATCAGCGTGACAAGAGGATTTGAAGATGAAGCTGTTTTCATCTTTAAACGCTCCTGGCAGGAGAAGCTCAACGCTTCCAGTCGAGCTACTTTGAGCATGATGAACAATACCTCAAGCCTTTAGAAGTAAATACAGATGTTGGACATCTGAAGAAGAGTGTTGTCAGTTGTTTGACTGTTGGCAAAAGGCATGTTGTAATAAATTCCTCAACCTGAAACTACAGACTGGGAAAACTGGAGATCCAGCTCAGAAATGCCCATAAATATGCCGAGGAGCAGCTTGTAGAAGGCTGCAGACAGGTGCAGTTTATATCCGGGGATTACCAGCAACTGTCCGCTTTCAGGGAATTTAAATGTTTAATTCTTCTGACGTTCAGACTGTGATGAACTTTTTATTTTATTTCTCTTGTTCATATTTCTTCTAAACCTGAAAAACACAAAATCTTACAAAATATTTTGGTTTAATTTCTAATGTAAATATCTTAATTTATATTTAGCTTTTAAGCAAGATTTAGGAACTTGTTTTAAGTCAATAATTTAAAAAAGTTTTAGTCCCACTGGCAGATTATTTCACTTTTAACAAAATATTTTTTCATGTTATCAGTGAAAACAAATCTGCCAGTATAAGTAACACTTTTACCTCAATATTAAGGAATTATTGACTTAAAACAAACTCCTATATCTCTTTGAAAAGTTACTTTTAAATCAGTTTGGTTTTATTTCAAGTGAAAAAAGATATTTGCATTAGAAACTAAACAAAAATACTTGGCAATGTTTTTTGTTTTTGCAGTGTGACTTCTTCATTAAGTCCCAAATTTCCTTCAGAGCTAACACAAGAGAGCTGATGCATTTTTTTTCTCTGAAATTTGAATCCTAAATTGTTGACCATTTAGGCCCAAACTAAAAAAAGTTGGAGGTAAGAAGCAGATATTATGGTTGAAATAAAAAAGAAGCTCTAGCTTACTGCTGGTTTTGACGGTGAGCCGCTCCTGCTTCCGTCTTCGCCTCCTTTCACCCACTGGTTGATCAGATCGGCCACACCAACTTTTAAACCGTCTGCGTCCTGGAACAGAAGTGAAAAACTACTTTTCTAAAAATCCTACAACAAAATGATGCCTCGGAAATCTCCAGAAACTTTTTCCTCCCAGTAGTTTCCCTGAACAATTTGAGAAGCACAGAGTTCAACGGCGGATAATTTTGGTCCTGACCTTGGATGCAGCGGCTGAGGCGACGTTTTGGTTCCAGGCGTCTCCGGCTTCGAACAGATTCTTCTTTGATGCGACCGGTTCAGCGGGGCCCGTAAGCTCAGTCAGCGCCTGGCAGCTCGACCTTCCTTCCTTTGAAGAAATCTTCAGAAAAGCAAGCAGATTATGGAGCTAAATCATGGCCATAAGTTTGTTCAAAAGATAAAAAAAAAAATTAAACTGAAAAAAAAAAAAACAACAACTTGAATTTGAAAAGCAGCTTTGAACATTTTTTCAGTTTCAATTTTTTTTCAGTTACAAACATTTTCATTTTTAATGTTTTTTTTTTTTTTTTTAACAAACTTTATGGCAACAATTTAGCTCCATAAAAATATTCAAAAAGTTGAGATATTCATACAGTTTAGACCAGGGTGTCCAAATTGTGCCACTGGGGACATTTGTGGCCCCAGCTGCAGATCAAGAATAATACAAAATTGTTTATTAATTTTTAAATTTTAAATCAATGTAAAAAAAAAAAAAAAGCAAACGTTTTGAAAGAAAATGACCCAAATCCTGCTTTTGAGAATAAATTTGTTCAACTGAGACTAGGAGAATTTGAAAACTAGAAATATCTGTTAATATATGACCATGTGAATTCTTTATTGCTTCAAATCAGGAAGTTTAAATTAAACAATATCTCTAAATAATTAAAAAAGCAGACATGGTTTTACCTCAAGAGCATGTGTGTATTCCTCCAATCGCTTATCAATCTTAGAAACAGAAAGAGGTGGTGATGTCTTCTTTATGTTGCTGGTGCTTCAAAATAAAGAATAAAAAAAGATTAATAAGCATTGATGAACAGTGGAAAGCTCTGAAACATACGTTACTTAAAGAAATTAATCAAAAGGATTCAGTTCACTGTTATGAATCCAGGTTATTCTGCCAACACTTTCAATATATAATAGCATCAATAGTATTTTCTAAGTTGGACTTACCTTCTTCTGAGAGACTCAGTCCTCTCTGTTATCTGAGGAAAAACAAAGAAGACATGACAATCACTGGTTTAAATGCTTAAAAATTTGATTTTACCACATTTTGACACCCATAAAGTATCTTTCTATGTGTACATATAAACTATGACTCTAAATTTCTAAAAACCTGAAGATGCATATCTGGACAGCTTCTTTGATTTAGCGTCTTTTTCAAGCAGTTGCTCAAAGACTAAAGATTTATTTCTTCTGTCATTCGGATCGACGTGAAAAAGGCGTGAACTCACCGAACATTTTCCATCCGGTGAGACTCGACTGTTCACCTCGTCCTGTTGAGAGACACAAAGAGCTGAGATGCAACAGAATGAGTCAGACTTTTAAATGTCATTTCATGTTTAAAGGTCGTTTGTAACCTTTTTTCTTTCCCTATTTCTTAAAAACGGGAGCAGATTCTCATCTTCTGCTGTGGATCCAACTTGTGTTCAATTCACACCATTTTCAGTTCATTTAGATTGTTTATTTTTACAGAACATTGAGGACACAGTGAAGATACATCGTTTTACAAACACTGATTGGAAGTTTATTTTTCATAAAAATTATCAGCATCCATGTATCTGTTTTTCCCTCTGGAATAAACTCTCATGTAATCTTCTAATTTAATAATTTTTATTTTAAACAATAAATAAATAAACAAAAATTATAGTAAAAAACTCGATGAGAAACTTAATCTACCTAGCAACAAATTTTCTTAAGAAAGAGAAAAATTTCCTTCAGATGTGGAAAAAACCCCGCAATTTAGGATATTTTTGTAATACCGCTCTTCACCACAAGAGGCACTACACCAACACAATTACCTTCACTAACAGTGGGGCTGCAAACAAATTCAGAAAAATTAACAAAAAGAAAAACTAACACTGATGTGATTTTGGTTCTCATTTGTTCACTTCCTTTATGGCAAATAAAAAATAAAAAACTGAGCATACTTATTGCCAAAAACTTTAAAATAATAATAAAAAAAATTAACTTTTAGTCAGAGAAATAAAATTGGGTTGCTTGAAAAGTTTTTTTTTAAATTTATTTTTACTTACTGGGTAGAATTGAATGAGGAGTTTCTGCAAGCAGAAGAAGAAAAGATGTTTAAGCATTTTGAACATCACTTTGTCTCATCAAAGCCGTTTCTGTTGAGGAGATGCAGCTAAAAATAAGCAGAACAGATGTGTTGAGCAGAATACCTGAGTTATTACTGGTTACCTTGAATGTTGGACTCATGGGGCCATAGCAGTTTAACGACTCCTCGCCTTCGCTGTTGGTATGGTGAGAGGCGTCCGGCCCGCCGCTCAGCGCGTCCGGCCCGCCGCCGCTCAGCGCGTCCGGCCCGCCACCGCTCAGCGCATCCCGTCGTCTCTCACTCTCCTCTGATCGCTGAAACAGAAAGCTGCTCTTGAGGAGTTTTTCATGCCGAGAGGATTTCACCTGTGATTATTTGAAACCAGATTAAACCATCTGAACGTTTTTGCAAGGCTTTTGTTTACTGCGTTGTTGGGCAGAAGACTAATGACTAACAGGAAACAAGCTGCTGGTAAAAACTGGAATTTGGTCTGGGAACTGACATCATCGCTGCTTTCGTCAGGTAACATTTCATTTCAGCTCTGTGCGAGCCAAAGCAACATTCTTCTGATTTTATTGCTTTCAACCTTGAAGTCAGACTGTAGCTTATTAGGAAAGGTCCACATGTGTTTGAGTCCTTTATGAAACTAAAGACAGAGAAGAAGGAACTCTGGAAATGTTTCACCCAACTAACAGTCAAACCCACATTTCTTATCTGCACTGCAAAAAGACAAACTATATCCAAGTAGTTTTGGTCTAGTTTCTTGTGTAAATATCTTGAAATAATACAAAAATAACTTAAAAGTAACTTTTCAGTAAGAAACAGGAGCTTGTTTTAAGTCAATAATTCCTTAAAATTGATGAAACAGTTCTAGTTCCAGTGGTAACATTAACAGTGGAACATGTTACATGAGAAAATAGGAAATAGCAGGATTAATTCAGCAGCAGTTTTTGCGAACCTCTTCTTTTATTTCGTGATATTCCTCGTCTTCCTCCTCCGCTGGCCTGTGCGTCTGCTGCTTCCTGATCTGGATTTCTCTCCAGTTTTCACCTGTGGAGCTTCGCTCTTCTTCCTCCTCCTGAGCTTCTTCATCAGCTGAAGTCTGTTGCTGCATCTGCAGGATTGTTTTCACCTCTTGTTCATCATCCTCCTCTTCCTGCTGCGTCTTCTGCTCCTCATCCACTTCCAGCCGGTGAGCTCCTCCACTGTGGTCGACGTTTCTGGGATGGAAGCAAAAATATTTTAATAAAATATCACAAGTGCTTCAGAAAGGATTTGTTGGCTTCTCAATTCTACCTCACTTTAATGGAGTTGTGGTACTTTGTTCTGTAATTTAAGGCTGAAACTAACGATTATTTTAGCAATTGATTATCCTGATTAATTAGATTAAAAAATTTGGCATATTCTGCATATTTTTATGTATTAGAATCACATGAAAATAAGCAAATAAACAAATAATTCAATTCCTTTTTGAAGTATGAAAAAAAGGAACATTTTACTGCCTGAAATGCAACAACCCAGCATTCCTTTAGTGGACGCTTAATCATTTGTAGCAAAGGATATTTTTAACGTCAACATATGAAAAGCTCAACTCAACAGTACAGTGAAGGGTTGATCTGTTGATTGTATGCTTTGGACTAACTGAGTAATAATTGGATATCAAAAGGTGCTTCATAGGATTCATAGGAGTTTTGGGTGGAGCAGATTTACAGATGAAGGTTTTTATTTTATTTTAAATGCAAAATGTGTGTAAATGTGTATATTTGGCCAGTTTTGGCTAAATATCTGCTCTCTGTTGTTCTTTATGCAAACAACCTTTTTTGAGTCTGTATTATCCAGTTAACAATTAATCAATTACTAAATCAGTTGACGATAATTTCAATAATCAATTAATCACAATTAATCTGATTAATTGTTTCAGCAGAAGTTTAATTCATGTTAATTTTAGAAATCATCACATGTGTTTTTATCTTTCTACATCGTTTTAACTCATTTTAGCAGCAGAGTCCATCAGAGAGTCGCTTACGTCAACGAGCTGCTGTTAAGGATTATGATAAAAATAAAGTGAAGCTTTATAAACATAAAGTGACTCTTGGACATGGAGTGGGAAAAGTTGTTTTATCTGGTAATAAAGTCAGAATATATTATCTAATAATCACATTTTCCTAAAATCAGAAGCTATGATGCAGCATTTATGCTAAATAAATGTAATAATTATGAAAAAGTGAATAAGAAAAATTCTAACAGCTGATGTTTGTTTACATATGTTGTAGCATTGTGACGGTTTGGGAACCCCTGCACTAGGGGGCGCTGTGGGCTTCACCTGGTCCTTATCGTCCCTGCTGCCAGGTACGACGTCCGGTCTGCAGGATGTCCTGCGGCGTGATGCTGCCTGGCGTCCTGCGACAGGAAGACGGAGGAGCTGTACGACGTCCTGACGGGAGTTTGGGAGCTGGATGTCTGCAAAACGCCACAGGAGAAACGAAGGAACATCTTCTTCTGTAGTTAGCGGCTAAACAAACATTACGTTTAACCTGACAGAAACAGAAAGCCTGGCAGAGAGGAACTTTATTAGTTGTGTATCAGTGGTGTCAGTAGTCCTATTATGGAGAAACTGAAGCCTGAATGATTTTTTTGTACAAAACTTTTTTCCCCAACATGAGTTTAAATAAATAATCATACAAACTATTATTTTTAACTCAAATGTGATCATAAATCTGTCAGATTCCCTTTGCTTCATAGTATAATAGTAGATGATTGATGTAAAATATGGCTAAAATTAGACTGAAGATGATAAAAGCATGAAAGTTTGCTAATTATTTCAGCAACGTTTGGTTTAAAACCGTTTAGAGATTAACAGTTCACATTCATATTTTGTAGTAGAAGAGATTTTTATTACCCTGAACTTTATTTTTAAAGTGGAAAAGCAACTTCTCCTTTTGTATTCGCCCGCTGTGTTTGCTCACATCCTCCTCGGGTCAAAGTCCCCTTTGTCCTTAAAACCTAGTGACGCCCCTGTTCTGCTCAGCAGCATTTATTCTCAGAAATACTTTTTACTTGTTTCTATAAGTGGATTACTCCGTGAAACAAACTCTACAGAGAACAAACCTTCTCTGAAAGTCGTGTTGAATCTTCCTGAGAGCTCCTTCCTCCATCTTCTCCTCTTCCCTCCTCCTCATGCTTGTACCCCCCAGACTCTGATGCTGCAGATGGTTTGTGCTCCTTCGCCCTGCAGTTTTCCTGCTCCTCCGTCTCATGACGGTTCTCCAACCGGTGACTCCAGTCACTGAAACCTTCGTCTTCTTCCAGAGCAAAGCGGGAAGGTTTCAGCTCCTCTTCGGACCTGAAAACAGGCCAGAAATGTTTAGGACATGGAGGTTCTGTTTCACCTCCAGGAAAGACCAGGAAACTACAGAAAGCTGCATGCACTACTACCTGCAAGCCTCTGCGGTTTTATAATATACGCTTTTGATTTCCTTCGTTTTGTTTTTGCATTTTTTTCTCACATCTCTTTCAAACTGCGCTGTGTCAAACGATCCAAACCCTTTAAGCAATCTGTTCCCCTCCTCACCTGTGGGGGCGCTGCACCAAGAATCACTGGACAGAACGACATGAAATCCTCTGAGGAAGACGCTGAAAGCAACTTCCGACTTTACAGAATGTAAACAAAATGGAGTATCGTCAGATTTTTATGTTTTTAGGGTTTTTCTTTTGTCTTTGGTGAAAAGCCATTTCTCCTGCTAGCGCCAGGCTAGCACATTTGTTTTGGTTTTATTTACCCAGAATGCCCTGCGCTGTAGTCCACTTCCTGCTTTTGGAGCAGTGGCTGCTGCGCTTGGTGTTCACATATAAATTGAAACCGCACCAGAGTTCACTTCAACCGAACTGAGATCGAGGTTTGTGGACAGACCAGAGTTTTCTTTTTTGGTCCATTAGCATTCTTACTTTATTTTTTTCTAATTTTTCCATTTCCTTCAACCTTTTCTAATGCGATTCGTCACAAAAAATATTAAGGAAACTCGGATACACACCGTTTTGTTTTAGTAACTGAATTTTGATCCTGTCTGGATTGGTTGTCTTGTTTGGTGATTTTCGATGGAAAAACTCTTTCCGGAGAGCAGGGTGACGTGGATGTTAAAGCTGGACAAATAATGAAAGTGATTTACAGTGTGAGTGTTTACTCGCTCCTGTTGCTGCTTGGTTTCCTAATCAAGCATCCAAGGCTTCCTAATGTCACACAAAGAAGATGCAGATGGTAGACGGGGCTTGTGCCATCAAGCTCCATGTCAACAGGGACGGTAACCATGGAAATATCAAACAGAGAGGCAAAACGGTCTCCAGTTTCAGCTCTGCTCACGTTATCAGACGGATCCTTGGAGATAGTGACAGTAATATATGTTTGGTGATTTGTTCAAATCAAGTAGATGGGATCTACAGAGGCATGTTTTGTTCATGTGAAAGTGGACCAGATGTCTTTTTAAAGTAAAAAGTGCAACAATTTGCACCTGTAAACAAACCAATTCATACCCATAAACTACAGCCATTGTTTACCAGTTCATTTTTGATTTTTTTGTACATATTTTTTTTTAATATCTGGATAAATAGTCATGAAAAATGTAAACATTTTAGGTGTATTATTTCCAGAAAATGTTCGATTCCACCCAGTCCTTTGATTCTGATCTTTCTGCTTCTGCTAACTCTTGACAAATAAGATTAAATTACTCAACGCTGCCTCCTGCTGGTAGGTTGTACTTATTGGAGCATATGTTATAACAAATGGATCAAAGAAAATTACTTTACAGGATCAGCAGTCACAGTAGGAGCAAAACATCTTCTAGGCGGAGCGATTTGATGCATGGTTGGTACGAAATGTCCAGCGGCAGATGGCTCAAAACCTGCAAAGCTACAAAAGAACAACAAGGCAGAGGAATGAAACGAGCAGCACAGAAAACAAATAAGAAATGATACACATGCAAACACATGCTAACCCTACCCTCAAAAACACTTTCTCAAGTGTTTTTGAGAAAACTCAAAAACACTTTGAGTTTTCTCAAAACTCAAAGTGAAAACACTTAAAACATTGATAAGTCTAAAGGTTGAAGTTACAACTAGTAGAATAAATACCAACAATTAAATTCGGAATCAAATTAATCGTTTTGTGCTCATGTTTTCTCGAGATAATGTGCTTTTCTCGTGATAACGAGTTATTATGGATGTAGAGAGGTTGAACACACACCAATCTACTCAAGTGGAAATCGGGACATTAACTTGTTATCTCAAGAAAACCATCAAGAAATTAACTCTTTATTTTGGGAAAACCACTGGTAAAAAGTCTCCTCAGCTTCTGGATCAAAGTGTTTAATATGTTCTGTAAAATAAAAATATGTTTTTCATCTCGTTTCTGAAATGCTGTTTTAATCTGTCACAACTGGAGGACTGAAGCGCTGAATCCTC
>NW_006800038.1:1670000-1682323 GCF_000485575.1 Poecilia formosa
TCCCGTCGTCTCTCACTCTCCTCTGATCGCTGAAACAGAAAGCTGCTCTTGAGGAGTTTTTCATGCTGAGAGGATTTCACCTGTGATTATTTGAAACCAGATTAAACCATCTGAACGTTTTTGCAAGGCTTTTGTTTACTGCGTTGTTGGGCAGAAGACTAATGACTAACAGGAAACAAGCTGCTGGTAAAAACTGGAATTTGGTCTGGGAACTGACATCATCGCTGCTTTCGTCAGGTAACATTTCATTTCAGCTCTGTGCGAGCCAAAGCAACATTCTTCTGATTTTATTGCTTTCAACCTTGAAGTCAGACTGTAGCTTATTAGGAAAGGTCCACATGTGTTTGAGTCCTTTATGAAACTAAAGACAGAGAAGAAGGAACTCTGGAAATGTTTCACCCAACTAACAGTCAAACCCACATTTCTTATCTGCACTGCAAAAAGACAAACTATATCCAAGTAGTTTTGGTCTAGTTTCTTGTGTAAATATCTTGAAATAATACAAAAATAACTTAAAAGTAACTTTTCAGTAAGAAACAGGAGCTTGTTTTAAGTCAATAATTCCTTAAAATTGATGAAACAGTTCTAGTTCCAATGGTAACATTAACAGTGGAACATGTTACATGAGAAAATAGGAAATAGCAGGATTAATTCAGCAGCAGTTTTTGCGAACCTCTTCTTTTATTTCGTGATATTCCTCGTCTTCCTCCTCCGCTGGCCTGTGTGTCTGCTGCTTCCTGATCTGGATTTCTCCCCAGTTTTCACCTGTGGAGCTTCGCTCTTCTTCCTCCTCCTGAGCTTCTTCATCAGCTGAAGTCTGTTGCTGCATCTGCAGGATTGTTTTCACCTCTTGTTCATCATCCTCCTCTTCCTGCTGCGTCTTCTGCTCCTCATCCACTTCCAGCCGGTGAGCTCCTCCACTGTGGTCGACGTTTCTGGGATGGAAGCAAAAATATTTTAATAAAATATCACAAGTGCTTCAGAAAGGATTTGTTGGCTTCTCAATTCTACCTCACTTTAATGGAGTTGTGGTACTTTGTTCTGTAATTTAAGGCTGAAACTAACGATTATTTTAGCAATTGATTATCCTGATTAATTAGATAAAAAAATTTGGCATATTCTGCATATTTTTCTGTATTAGAATCACATTAAAATAAGCAAATAAACAAATAATTCAATTCCTTTTTGAAGTATGAAAAAAAGGAACATTTTACTGCCTGAAATGCAACAACCCAGCATTCCTTTAGTGGACGCTTAATCATTTGTAGCAAAGGATATTTTTAACGTCAACATATGAAAAGCTCAACTCAACAGTACAGTGAAGGGTTGATCTGTTGATTGTATGCTTTGGACTAACTGAGTAATAATTGGATATCAAAAGGTGCTTCATAGGATTCATAGGAGTTTTGGGTGGAGCAGATTTACAGATGAAGGTTTTTATTTTATTTTAAATGCAAAATGTGTGTAAATGTGTATATTTGGCCAGTTTTGGCTAAATATCTGCTCTCTGTTGTTCTTTATGCAAACAACCTTTTTTGAGTCTGTATTATCCAGTTAACAATTAATCAATTACTAAATCAGTTGACGATAATTTCAATAATCAATTAATCACAATTAATCTGATTAATTGTTTCAGCAGAAGTTTAATTCATGTTAATTTTAGAAATCATCACATGTGTTTTTATCTTTCTACATCGTTTTAACTCATTTTAGCAGCAGAGTCCATCAGAGAGTCGCTTACGTCAACGAGCTGCTGTTAAGGATTATGATGAAAATAAAGTGAAGCTTTATAAACATAAAGTGACTCTTGGACATGGAGTGGGAAAATTTGTTTTATCTGGTAATAAAGTCAGAATATATTATCTAATAATCACATTTTCCTAAAATCAGAAGCTATGATGCAGCATTTATGCTAAATAAATGTAATAATTATGAAAAAGTGAATAAGAAAAATTCTAACAGCTGATGTTTGTTTACATATGTTGTAGCATTGTGACGGTTTGGGAACCCCTGCACTAGGGGGCGCTGTGGGCTTCACCTGGTCCTTATCGTCCCTGCTGCCAGGTACGACGTCCGGTCTGCAGGATGTCCTGCGGCGTGATGCTGCCTGGCGTCCTGCGACAGGAAGACGGAGGAGCTGTACGACGTCCTGACGGGAGTTTGGGAGCTGGATGTCTGCAAAACGCCACAGGAGAAACGAAGGAACATCTTCTTCTGTCGTTAGCGGCTAAACAAACATTACGTTTAACCTGACAGAAACAGAAAGCCTGGCAGAGAGGAACTTTATTAGTTGTGTATCAGTGGTGTCAGTAGTCCTATTATGGAGAAACTGAAGCCTGAATGATTTTTTTGTACAAAACTTTTTTCCCCAACATGAGTTTAAATAAATAATCATTCAAACTATCATTTTTAACTCAAATGTGATCATAAATCTGTCAGATTCCCTTTGCTTCATAGTATAATAGTAGATGATTGATGTAAAATATGGCTAAAATTAGACTGAAGATGATAAAAGCATGAAAGTTTGCTAATTATCTCAGCAACGTTTGGTTTAAAACCGTTTAATTAGAGATTAACAGTTCACATTCATATTTTGTAGTAGAAGAGATTTTTATTACCCTGAACTTTATTTTTAAAGTGGAAAAGCAACTTCTCCTTTTGTATTCGCCCGCTGTGTTTGCTCACATCCTCCTCGGGTCAAAGTCCCCTTTGTCCTTAAAACCTAGTGACGCCCCTGTTCTGCTCAGCAGCATTTATTCTCAGAAATACTTTTTACTTGTTTCTATAAGTGGATTACTCCGTGAAACAAACTCTACAGAGAACAAACCTTCTCTGAAAGTCGTGTTGAATCTTCCTGAGAGCTCCTTCCTCCATCTTCTCCTCTTCCCTCCTCCTCATGCTTGTACCCCCCAGACTCTGATGCTGCAGATGGTTTGTGCTCCTTCGCCCTGCAGTTTTCCTGCTCCTCCGTCTCATGACGGTTCTCCAACCGGTGACTCCAGTCACTGAAACCTTCGTCTTCTTCCAGAGCAAAGCGGGAAGGTTTCAGCTCCTCTTCGGACCTGAAAACAGGCCAGAAATGTTTAGGACATGGAGGTTCTGTTTCACCTCCAGGAAAGACCAGGAAACTACAGAAAGCTGCATGCACTACTACCTGCAAGCCTCTGCGGTTTTATAATATACGCTTTTGATTTCCTTCGTTTTGTTTTTGCATTTTTTTCTCACATCTCTTTCAAACTGCGCTGTGTCAAACGATCCAAACCCTTTAAGCAATCTGTTCCCCTCCTCACCTGTGGGGGCGCTGCACCAAGAATCACTGGACAGAACGACATGAAATCCTCTGAGGAAGACGCTGAAAGCAACTTCCGACTTTACAGAATGTAAACAAAATGGAGTATTGTCAGATTTTTATGTTTTTAGGGTTTTTCTTTTGTCTTTGGTGAAAAGCCATTTCTCCTTCTAGCGCTAGGCTAGCACATTTGTTTTGGTTTTATTTACCCAGAATGCCCTGCGCTGTAGTCCCCTTCCTGCTTTTGGAGCAGTGGCTGCTGCGCTTGGTGTTCACGTATAAATTGAAACCGCACCAGAGTTCACTTCAACCGAACTGTCCATTAGCATTCACACCTCCCCCAAATGAACTGGACTTTTATTAAAACGGACCAAGCAGAACTGGTGTAAAAGCACCATAAACTGCCATTAGCTATGTTTACATCCAATTGTCATGCAAATTGTGAGCAAACCTTTTTTTCTACTAGTTTTTTCTACTATCTAATGATTTGGAGAGAATCAACTAAGCTAGGGAAAGTTCAGTTCAGTCCAATGTTGATGCTACACATGGACGTAATGAAAAGGAAGTAGAAGTTTCCAACCAGCATGAACCAAACATTTCAGAACAACAGAGAAGTTTTCAGTAATGTGAAGTTGTAGATGGTCTGTCATGCTAACTAGCAAAGCGAAGCTACATGCTGTCCTTATTCTTATTCAGCAAATGTCTTTAGCGAATTTGTTCTTTTTCAGAAAAGCAAAAAAAAAAAAAAAAACACCAAGAAAATGTAACTATTTTGAGAAAATTTATTTTACTTTATTTTTTATTCAAATTTTTCCATTTCCTTCAACCTTTTCTAATGCGATTCGTCACAAAAAATATTAAGGAAACTCGGATACACACCGTTTTGTTTTAGTAACTGAATTTTGATCCTGTCTGGATTGGTTGTCTTGTTTGGTGATTTTCGATGGAAAAACTCTTTCCGGAGAGCAGGGTGACGTGGATGTTAAAGCTGGACAAATAATGAAAGTGATTTACAGTGTGAGTGTTTACTCGCTCCTGTTGCTGCTTGGTTTCCTAATCAAGCATCCAAGGCTTCCTAATGTCACACAAAGAAGATGCAGATGGTAGACGGGGCTTGTGCCATCAAGCTCCATGTCAACAGGGACGGTAACCATGGAAATATCAAACAGAGAGGCAAAACGGTCTCCAGTTTCAGCTCTGCTCACGTTATCAGACGGATCCTTGGAGATAGTGACAGTAATATATGTTTGGTGATTTGTTCAAATCAAGTAGATGGGATCTACAGAGGCATGTTTTGTTCATGTGAAAGTGGACCAGATGTCTTTTTAAAGTAAAAAGTGCAACAATTTGCACCTGTAAACAAACCAATTCATACCCATAAACTACAGCCATTGTTTACCAGTTCATTTTTGATTTTTTTGTACATATTTTTTTTTAATATCTGGATAAATAGTCATGAAAAATGTAAACATTTTAGGTGTATTATTTCCAGAAAATGTTCAATTCCACCCAGTCCTTTGATTCTGATCTTTCTGCTTCTGCTAACTCTTGACAAATAAGATTAAATTACTCAACGCTGCCTCCTGCTGGTAGGTTGTACTTATTGGAGTATATGTTATAACAAATGGATCAAAGAAAATTACTTTACAGGATCAGCAGTCACAGTAGGAGCAAAACATCTTCTAGGCGGAGCGATTTGATGCATGGTTGGTACGAAATGTCCAGCGGCAGATGGCTCAAAACCTGCAAAGCTACAAAAGAACAACAAGGCAGAGGAATGAAACGAGCAGCACAGAAAACAAATAAGAAATGATACACATGCAAACACATGCTAACCCTACCCTCAAAAACACTTTCTCAAGTGTTTTTGAGAAAACTCAAAAACACTTTGAGTTTTCTCAAAACTCAAAGTGAAAACACTTAAAACATTGATAAGTCTAAAGGTTGAAGTTACAACTAGTAGAATAAATACCAACAATTAAATTCGGAATCAAATTAATCGTTTTGTGCTCATGTTTTCTCAAGATAATGTGCTTTTCTCGTTATAACGAGTTATCATGGATGGAGAGAGGTTGAACACACACCAATCTACTCAAGTGGAAATCGGGACATTAACTTGTTATCTCAAGAAAACCATCAAGAAATTAACTCTTTATTTTGGGAAAACCACTGGTAAAAAGTCTCCTCAGCTTCTGGATCAAAGTGTTTAATATGTTCTGTAAAATAAAAATATGTTTTTCATCTCGTTTCTGAAATGCTGATTTTATCTGTCACAGCTGGAGGACTGAACCGTTGAATCCTCTGCGCGCTGGACTCGCTCTGCGCTGAACTCGCTCTACGCTGAACTTGATCTGCACTGAACTCACTCTGTGCTGTGCGTGCCGTCCTGCTGCCGGGCCTCTGGGAAGGACAGGATCCCTTCTTCTTTCTGCTTCTCCCTGGCTCTCCTCCGCCGCTCCCGCTCCACCTCCTCTGCATCCTCCTGGCTCCGCTGCACCGTCACCCTGCAGCCAGCACGGACACAACACGCCGTCAGCATGCCTCCGGTTTTATGGTGCATTCTGTGTTGTTTTATTTTTATGAAAACTTTCAAAGTTTCAGGTCAAAATCTTTCAAACTGAGTAGGATATATTTACAGTAAAGTTGCTAATTTAACTTTTAAATGAGTTTCTTGTGCTAAAATGAGTTAATGTTCCGAAGTAACATTGAATTAAACCCTAATCTTTCAACCTTTACATGCAGTATTAACAATGCTCAATCAGATTAATATTCAGATAGTAACTAAATAGTCATTTGAAGCTAAATATTTTGCCTCAAATGACATTTTTAGGTTGCTCATTAAACATTTAGCTTGAAAGTAAATATTTAGTTATCAAACTAAATATTAATCTTCAAGCTAAATATTTAGCTTGCTAATTAATTTAGCTTAAACTGCAACATTTATAAATGAATGAACAACCTGGTGGGCTTTTCTGTTATGGCAGGCTAAATAACTAAATATGGCGCCAGATATCTGTTAGCTGTATTTTATCATTAGAAGTTATGAAATTCAAACAGAGAGAAGCTCAGGGTGAAGATATGACCATTGGCATGCAGCAGAGAAATAATGAGCACCAGTGGCCTGTTAACTGGTTGGCTAACGGTTTGAGTCGGTATCTGTGTTTCACGGCTTGTTAACTTTTAGCTGTTTTCCACTGTGACTCCTGATGAGGTGATGCTCTCTCTAGCCAAACTGCAGGAGAGGGGACTCGGTGTAACTCCTCAGATGTTAGCCGTGAAGAAGACGACTAAAGAACAGCCAGGTAACAGGTTCACTGGTTGTTCTCCAACCAAAGCATTTAGCACACTTAACGGGAACATAATACGGTGAAATAACATTTTCCAGGGATATGATGTAAATATTATCAGAGGAACGTCTTAAAAAGTAGCAGCACTGAGATTCGTTGTTTGTTTCTGACCTGCTGAGATGTAAAGCAGCTTTTTGGCAAAACATGGCATGTTCACGTTATAATTTTCTCCCTTTTTCAGCAAATACATTTTTAAAACTCCTCTAAAAATTTCTTCTACAAAACTCAGATTCACTGTAGAAACATTTATGCCTTAATGTTTTCAGTAGATAAACTAAAGGCTTTAAAGAAGCTTCTTCTTCACGTGATTAAAGCAGGTAGCAAAAAATTGCCTTCTCAGACATCAAACTGAAAATGAGATACATGCATAACAATATCCTTGTAATTTATATTTTTTCATTCGATAGGATAAAACAATGAATCTGTGGAAAAGTTTATGTAGCATGAAAGAAAACACTTTGTTTTTCGAAGAAGCCTCCAGTGGGACTAATTAAAAACGACAATAACTGCTTTCATTGTGGAAGAACATCTGGATAAACTTGATTCAGCTGCTGAAAAGTTTGACTTGATGTGAACCTCATGAGAAAAGCCCCACAGGAAACAGACGAGGAGTGGCAGCTGAGGTAATGCTGCAGAGGGAGGATGGATGAGCAGGAACTGTCAAAATGTTAGGGTTGTTGGGAAAAGACGTACATTATTTTAGCAAATAAAAATCACATTCTGATACGTCACAACTGCAAAACTCCCTGTATGGCAGGTTATGGGATTTTATTTCATGTATATGGACACAAGATGTGCATTTTTAATGATAGAGTAAATTACACAAAGTAGGTAGTAGTATTTATTAACTAGAAATATTCTGAAGGAAATAAAAAACTGATTTACTTCACTGCGATACTGTTTTGTCTTGGATTATCACCAAAAATCCAAATCAGATACATCTGAGTTTGAATTAATGTTTTAAAGCTCCATTTATATGTCCAAATCGTGGCACATCCCTCCCATTTGAAACGGTGCAGGAGGAAATGAGCCAAATCAGTCGGTATGAAAGTGTTTATTTTTATGTTGCTTGGAGAAAGAATTGCAGAAGATCTCAGTATTCAGCAAGAACATACCAATACCACTGGTAATGAATGAATCAAACAAGGTCGCAATTTCATTTTATCATTTTATGAGGTTTGGGTTCGGTGCAGAACAGATTAAAAGTGTCAACATCCGTATACATGAGCAAGGAAATCCAACATGAACACAGTAAATCTGCTGAGATTATTTCTATGTGGGATTTAAATCAAACATCTTGGGCTTCAGTGGAACCGTGATCGGAAAGTTCTGGTTCTGTTGGATGTGAATGGATCCAGTGGGGATCAGGTTGGATAATCTGGCTCTCAGCACAGCTGACTGAAGCATCACAAAGAGATAAAAGCACAAATTGATTGGATTCACATTTTAACCCAGGCACCACAATTTATAGTAGATTATAAGTCATAAACAATCTGCAGCTTTTTGCCTGATTCCTTCAGGGATAATAAAACTTTTATTATCCTGCACAACTCAGAGAACAAGGAAAACACTTTTTCTAGTAATGCATCTCCATTTTATTACAGATAGAGTGACTTAGATTTAGTAGATATTCCAGAAAATCTGCATGTTGGTGTCCTTTTAAAAGGTTGGTTGACAAACTAAGTTTTAACGATGGACTGTAATTAGTTGAAGTTTACTTTATTCAAAGAAAATCCCCAGCAGTCAGAGAAGTATCTATCCACACATGCATTTTTATGTCTTTCTGTTAAGTGATGCAGTAAACATACGATTTAAAGCACTCCACACCGCAGCAATGCAATAACAGCTTTTAACAAAAGGCACGGGAAGCTGCTCGTTTTCATTCAGCAGAAATAAAAAGTCTAGAGCAAATTGTAGGCTTATGGAAAGACAAAAGTGCCACAATTTTTGAAGAATAAAAAACTTTAAACATAACATGCACCAACTCTTTCAAACAACTTTTCTCTCATTAATATCATTCATTCAAAACTGTCTGCTTTATTCATTTTTGATAATTATATTAAGAGAAATGCCTTTCAGTTTCTGACCTTATTCAAACATTTGATGATGGTTTCTTCCAACTGGATGAAAAATAAAAAATCCTTAATTTTAGGGCAAAGTTAGCAGTCATTAGCATGACTTTAGAGCTTCTCAGTATCAGGAGTTTGGATTTTCTGTATCCATTTTTAAATATGTTACTCATACAGGCAACAGAATAGTAGATCTAATCTGCTGCCCTGTAATCTAAAATTAAAGTCCATTTCGCTACTTCTGTCTCAAAATCAGTTTGCACAATTACAACAAAATTATGCACTTCTTTAATAAACTTTCCAATTAAAATTTTCTGAACGCATCTGAATCCATGCTTCATTTTTTATACAATATCGTCACCTTCCTAAAATAACGACCTACGTAATTTTTTGCAGAAAGATGATCTAAGTTTAAAAAATATATTTAAACAAAAAATACATTAATTAAACAACCTACATTTTTAAATTTGGGTTAAAACATGTAAATGTCATTTTTTTATTCCAAAAATCACTTTACAATATGGCCAACCTTATGGATGGCTAATAAATAGTTAAGTTTATAATCTGTAAACACTTTATAAATCATTAATAACTGTCTATTATGCAGTTATTAATGATGAGACTAAATGCTAACAAATCACATTTACAAATGCTTATTGTGCTTACAATGTAGTCTGAAATGTTTAGCATAACAACTCCAGATAAAATCTGTTTCTCTTCTTATCCTTAATTAACACATAATAAACTGTTATAATGATTTATAAAGTGTTTATAGATTAATTAATAACATATGAACTACTTATTAGCCATCTATTATGAGAGCTTTATTGTAAACTGTACCAGTTAAAGTTGTACCTTTTCCTTTGGGAGATAAAACTGAAAGTCATTCATGAGTCTCGGTGCAGTCTACACACTAGGGGGCGCTACTACAAGAAGAAATTCATCTCATGAATGGAATTTTAAAGCAATGGAAATTTAGATCATGTTTTATGTAAAGGTTTTAATATAACTGAATTAAATTAGGAAGATAAAACAAAATGAAAGTGCGGGGAAGAATCAGAATCTTGTGCAACAGAAGCTCGTTTCACAGTGAAGAAGAAATAAAGCAACTGTTTCCTTTAAGCAACATTTTCAACTAATTTTTTGCATTTTTTGTGGCAGAGTTTTATTGTTGACCACACTCTGTTTTTCAAACTAAGCTGCATGCCAAATGTGACACCAACACACCAGTTTGCACCTTGTAAATTACCTGCTAATTGCGAATGTATCATGAACCATCTGCACTATAAAACCGGCAGGATATGCTCGGCGTATTGTCTGGATCAGCTAATTCAGTCACTCTGAAAAAATGCAGGGCTGCAGGCCATGTGTTGAAGCCGCCGCAGCACAGCGCAGCCTGGCCTGCGACGCGTCCCCGAGGAACGCTGCGACTATTACAGAGCTGGGCAGAGTACCCAGAAACCGCACTTTAGGAAGAGTAGAACTACTCCAATGGGCTTTTACTCAAGTAAAAAGTTTCCATCCAAGAAATTACCCAAGTAAGAGTAAAAAAGTATTTACTAAACAGTCAAGTACTGAGTAAGTGATCAAATTATCAATCATTTAATATTTAAAAATTATATCATCAGATGGACCAAAGTAAAAAAATCAAGTGGAAAATCACAAAAAGTGAGGTTTTTTTTTCCCCAATAAAAAACTTATAAACTTAATCAGAAACTGCAGGTGTGAGTCTGTGTCTGGTGAATCTTTGATTAAAAAACATTTGTTTTTCATCCAGTTGGTAGAAAATCCAGACATTTTCTCAAGTAAGAGTTGAAATATTTCATAATAAAATTACTTAAGTAAAATTAAAAAGTAGGCGACCAAAAAAAGAGTAAAATAGTATCTGGTAAAAAGTCTACTCAAGAACTGAGTAACTGATCAAATTATCAATCATTTAATACTTAAAAATGACATCATCAGATGGACCAAAATAAAAAAATCAAGTGGAAAATCACAAAAGGTAACAAAAAATAGCAAAATCAGTTTCTTTCAATAAAAAAGTTATAAACAGAAACTGCAGGTGTGTGTCTGTGTCTGGTGAAATTTTAGCTCAAACATACTCAAGTAAAAGTAAAAAGTACATTGTTTTTTCCAAAAAGTTACTACAGTAAATGTAGTTGAGTAAATGCAACTGGTTATTACTCCACTCCGGACTTTTAACATGATGATGTGGAGCTTTTATGTGCACCAAGCAAATTATAGAGGAGATCTGTCTGACAAACATCAGATTTTCCACCACTTCAACAATGAGGCAATGGAGGCCTCGGGGACGGCCGTCTCTTTGTGTGTGAACGCAGCCAGATGATGTCATGGCTATTAAGGAGTTGCAGTTATGAAGGAAGCCATTGAAGTTAGAGATCGGTGTCATTTTCAGTGAAGTCACTCAGAAATGTTCCACCATAAAGAGGAAATCTCTGACAATGAGGACGGGCTGAGAAAGAGCCACAGAAAGAGAGGAACAATCAAAACAAAACCAAATTATGAGATCGAGGTTTTCACTGGAAACACACATGGACTGCAATAAACAGCTGGTCTGGTTTGATGTAATCTGAGTTTGATGAGGCCAAAATGAAGTCTGAAAAGTGTTTCCATTTTATTTAACGTCTTCCTGAAAGAGTTTTGTAGAAAAAGAAAGAGCTAAATGATTTTAACACATTTTATAATTAAAAAATCGTTTAAAAGATACTTCTTCACACAGTTTTAACAAAGCAAAGGCAAATCTTAATGGTTTTATTACATAAAACCAGCATCTGTTCTAAGGATAATAAAGTATTGAAAGCAATAATCGGTATCAAATTTGTGTTTTCTGTTGATTTAATCGTGGTGTATTTCAATGAATTATTAATATTTGTATCAGTTTTAATAACTATATTCTCACAACTTATGAAAACCCAGTGAGCTGGGTCATTGTAATATGTTTTAATATTATAATATTTTAACTATTAAAATATTATTTTTTAAAACAAATTTATGATTAAAAATACATATTTTTATCATACATAATTCAGCTGTTATCCAAAAGCCACTAAAGAAAACAAAAAAATATTAGTAGAAAGTTTAGTGGAAGGACAAAGAAGAAAAAAGGAGCTTTGGGAGGATCCAAAGTTGTGGACAGCAGCTTGAGTCAAAAGACGCCACACAGAGGCATTCAGGGTTTGTCAAAACGTCAGAGCGGTTTTGAACTGGGCTACGGAGAAAAAGAACTGGATTGTTGCCAAAACTACCAACAACACCAATTAACATGGTGTTACTGGGCTTGATTGACCAGAAAACTGGCCTGACATGAATCTAAAGGCTGATACGACTTTAGGTTCCTGAACAAAACACCTCAGCGGGAAACAGCAAGCTCAAATCGCTTCAGTGGCAGCTATGGTGACACTTCTGATGACATAATGCCTCGGCTACAGACACACATACAGCTACCAATGGTTTGGTGACGGCTCGGACGCTCTCTGGCCACCTAGTGGCAGCTAGGGTGTGCTGCCACTCAAATACTGACATCTGCTGCAAAAGCCGTGGCGTCCGTCGCTAAAGCCGTGGCGTCCGTCGCTAAAGCCGTGGCGTCCGTCGCTAAAG
>NW_006800038.1:1682955-1683808 GCF_000485575.1 Poecilia formosa
GTCCGTCGCTAAAGCCGTGGCGTCCGTCGCTAAAGCCGTGGCGTCCGTCGCTAAAGCCGTGGCGTCCGTCGCTAAAGGTGTCCGTCGCTAAAGCCGTGGCGTCCGTTGCTAAGGCCGTGGCGTCCATCGCTAAGGCCGTGGCGTCCATCGCTGCCCTGATTTGAGCTCGGCCCTGCTGACCTCTGCAGAACCACAGACTGACCTCCGTCACTCGGATTCATGCAACCGAAGTTAATTTGCATAGCAGAGTTCAGCAGCGAAGGAATTCAAGATGCTTTACATGATGAAAAGATGAAAAAACGAGCCAAAACCATAAAGGCTATAAAGTGCACGGATATAGTTTTCTTGATTAATTGACATTTCTTTTTTTGTGTTTGCCAAATTTTCTGAGAAACTGAGTTTTAGATGTTCATCCTAATCAAACTGAACAGAAATAAAGTAGTGAATATGATGCACTTTTCATGATGACTTAATAAAGGTTCTATACAGATTTCGCAACAATCCAATAAAAATGCAGATCAAGTTCTCCCCGCTAGCCGACTCACCCACTGGAACTGAACTCGACTCGGATCCGTCTACAATTTACTGACTTTTTAATTTAATGATTATTGTCTGTTGTCAAATAGTACTTTTTGCTTTAATACCCAGCTGATACTCACTAAAATACCAACTCTGATGTTTATAAGGTCCTTTATGAGCCTTAAAACTGAACAGTGTGTACCAGCTACTACACCCAGGGCAATTATAAACACCCTGGTGTTCATCATTGGTACTGCACCCTAAAGCATCATGGGAAAAAAAGCTGCCTCAGTGTGCAATAAAACCTGGATCTATTCTTATAGATCCAGGTTTA
>NW_006800038.1:1683823-1685902 GCF_000485575.1 Poecilia formosa
CTGGATAGATCCAGAAACCTGGATCTATTCTTATAGATCCAGGTTTATCCTGGATAGATCCAGAAACCTGGATCTATTCTTATAGATCCAGGTTTTATTGCACACTGAGGCAGCTGCAAATTCACAATTAACCAGAGAATAAACAAATAAGAATTCGTCTTTTTTACGTACAACTATCAAAATCATTGTTTTACATATCTAATGTCGTAGATTCGAGATTTAAGCAACAAAAATCTAGTTTACATCTGTAGATGTTGATCCAAACCTTTTCTAGGAGGAAAAAAAAAATGTAGCTTCTATATTTCCTTTACTTTATGAAGGTAAATGGTGTATTTCAGTGAATCAGCGCCGAGTTCAGCAGAACAGACTAGAAACCTTCATGTCTCTTATTTACACTGAAGGTGAAAACAACAGGTTTAAACAACAGGTGTTAGTTAGCAGTGTTGTTGTTTTTCATTGCAATTAACACGTGTTTCCAATACAAGGGAAACGGGAAACATGTTCAAATGTTCTCCCCTCATTTTTATAGTAAAAAACAAATCTCAGAAAAAAGTAGAAGTAAAATTTACTTTACTCATATGTTCATTTAAAAAAAATATTTAGTTATCCTGTTATTTTGTGTTTTTCGTTTGTGTTTTGTGAAACACGAAATGTTATTTTATCTGAGAATGATGCTGTCATAATCAATAAATTAAAATTCGCTTTCTGATGAGGTCTGCTTGTCAGATTAAAAGTATCTTTTGAAAATGACATTGGAAAAGCAGATATTAAATATACTTTTCCCAACATTTCTGTCTTAAATGTTTTTATTGGTTTGATGTAATATTTTGATTTTTCATGAGGTGCAAGTGGAAAATTATCATAATTAGAAACAAAGACTTTCAAACATCCATCTATACAATCGATATCACTTAGTGAAAGTTTCCAGTAATATTCTAATTTATTGAATAAATCTGTACAAACAAAACATTGGTTACTTATTATAGAGTTAATCTAAATTTACATGAACATCTTTAAAACCTAATATTTAAACATTTAATCAGCTTCAACTTCAGAGTTCAGTTTTCTACATATTTCTACATTTTTGGGTCATTTATGTTTTACTTTGGTAAAACTTTGCACATTTCCTTTCTTAGCTGGTTAAATTTTTACAGTTTTTACAGGCTGCTGATCTTTCCTGAGTGAATAATAATGAAATGGATCCATAATGTGTATTTTCTTGTTGCTTCATCCTGCAGGTGATGACCCAGAGTGGTGTTGCGTCTCACCTGATGAGGTTCTGCAGGAGCTGCTTGCTGGAGTTTCTCCTCTTGATGGACTCTGACATGTTGGCTGGTTCTGGTCCGTGGTCCCGGTTCTGGTCCTGGTTCCTGAGCCTCAACCCGTCCCTGCTGCTGCTCTCCGTTCCCCCCTTTTCTGCCGTGTTGCTCATGTTGGGTTCTCCCTCTCCACTTAGTCACAGCTCTCTCCTCCCTCCATGTGGTTTTCATTGAAACAGTCTGACCCCCCTGCCCGACCCCTCCTCTGAGCAGAGGTCATGTGACTCTCCCAAAGGGGCAGTAAGATGATATCATAACAGTGGATCTGTGGCAATATTGTGCATGTGTACATTGTAATTCCAGAGGGAAGTGTAATTAGGGGGGATGTGTCTGTGTTGCTGGAGTTGTTTTCTTCATACGCACTGAAACAAAAAGTATTTTTTTTCTATTTAGCAACGAATAGCACTGAAATGTATCCACTTCCTGTTGCCTAGATGTTTATGTTCAAAACAGGCATAACTTCTTTTTACAGCAAATGTTACAGAGGAAGCATTTTCAACATTTTTATACTTGTATTCAATTTTCAACTGCTTCTAAAACAGTCGAGGTGCTTAAAAAACCCCACCGAGCTGTTTTCTGACATTAAGTTCATGTTTTTGGTGTCTGGAAAATTAGTTGTTTCAAAAACCCTCCAGCTGTTGAGTCACATTCAACGAGCACCCTACTGTTACCTAGCAACCCCAGCCAAGCGCATCCCCGTTACTTAGCAACCCCAGCCAAGCGCATCCCCGTTACTTAGCAACCCCAGCCAAGCGCATCC